>NC_091215.1:6565733-6928233 GCF_040958095.1 Procambarus clarkii | reverse complement strand
ACAAAAGATTTGAAAACCATATTGTCCGACATACATTAGTCAAATACTTGAAATCTTCCACAACTTTCTTCCAGAATCGGTGGCATGATAAGGATGTGACATAAAATAAAGCGTGAAAAGATCAACAATGTTTTAGTTGTTTGGGGGAATTGCCTGATCTTCCTTAGACTAGTACCACGTAAAGTCCCAGTTCTGACTAAGCACTGTGTCAGCTGAGCCATATATAAATATTCGTGGCCGCCGGCCATCCACTGACGGCCAGCCACACACTCTTTGCTGCTCTTCCAAAGAAAAGTGGTACAAAAAGCTCTCTTCACCGTCTAAGAAAGAACTCATGCTGTTTCCTCAGATGGAATTAGAATGTAAGCTTATTCCTCATACAAAAATAATATGAGATATTGTTTTTTCTCAAAAGTATCAGACACCTGATCTAGATGAAATCCAAAACAATTAAAATATACCTTGTCATTTGAAATCTCGGTTTATTACAGAGGGACAACAAATTCTATTTACTAAGTACAGAATGAACTTAATATATATGTAGATGGATATGGATGCTCATGTGACTCTTACAGTGGCTACGTTGAGGCTCTAATTCCTACATTGGTTAGCCTGTTTCGTGAAACAAATTTGATTAGTAATGCCTGTGTGAAAATTGGCCATAACACCAAAGATCCTCATCGAGTTGATTTGGCTAATTATACGCTGGAGAATGGTGACAAACCTTTACAAACTCACTCTTACTATGAACTTGAACCCCTTTTCCAATCTCTGATGACTCTTATTTTTTATTTTTTTTTGAGGGGGGGGGGGGAGATATTTACAAAATTCCTTTCTCTAATGAGTTAACTGCTTACCATCAACATCCTTTTATTTATTTTCAACTATTCCTCCCCTTATAATGTTTATATGTCTATCCCTTTGATTCTTTTTCTCTGTTAATGCCTCGACTTGTCACCTGCTTTGAGTCTTATCTTTTGTCCTTTGTTTTGCGTCTTTTAAGTTCGTTTTATCTCTTTTTGGTGTGGTTGTTTTCTCAACAGTTTCAGGCGAAGAAAACTTTCTGAGAGGCGATTGCTTTTAAAATGCTGTCATCACCCAATACACTTTGGTACTTAACTTTTAGGTTTTTAAGGAACCACGATTTTTCTGCTTCCATATTAGCCTTGTGTAATAACGCAATCGATTTTAAATTCTTCTTTTCGTTATCGATAGACACTATTTGATTATTATCCTCATTGTTGTTTATAGAATACATACCATTTATCAGGGTTAATTTACTAATATTGTATAGAATCGGGAAAACGGGTGCTATTTCTATAGCTTCATTTATCATCGGTATGTTCAATATTTCAGATAGCATATCTTGGTGGTTATACATATCTCTTGAAAAAATAAAGGTTTAATTTAATGGAACGCTGAAGAATATTATCGTTTATTACCGTGACAAGATTCTTATAGAACTGGGCGCAGAATATAAATTCGAAGATATGATTTGAAAGTGAAATAAATAATTGCATCATTTCAGATTTGGCCATTTCATTCTTGCAAAACGTTTTTCTTATTGAGAGATTGTTGAATGCTGATCTCAAATACTTATTGTTGCATGTCCCGGCCAAGTAAGCATCGAGCTGAGTTGTGACGGCTTGGATGATCGAAGTGAATTTATTCATTTGAGTTTCTTCGTATTCTATGGGGTCCACCGAAGTCTCATCATGGTTAATCATCGACAAATGCATTCTTGTCTCACTTAATTCTGAAAGCATTTGTTTGTTGGAATCCTGGAGACTAGCATTTGTCTGTTAAATGGTCAACAGGTTAGAAAGTTATTGTTTCATTTTTTTCTTGTAAGGTCTTAACATGTAAATCATTTTGTTGTTGTAAAGCCAGTATTTCATGAATATCATCAGAAGGAAACTTGCGAATCACGTTCAAGATAATGTAATAAAAACGTTTTACATTATTTGCATTCAAATCTTGCCTTATTTCCTTCTGGAATAATGTATATATAATAGTAACGAATGAATAAACTTTTATAACTTCCTCATTCGTCCCTTTATAATTTCTTTCCAGTTCAACAATTCGTTTGGTTATAATTTCTTGAACTAGAACTATTGATGCCACCGCATCTATTAACAATTTAGCAACATAATTAGGTTCGTCTAATTGACGTTTTTAAATTATCATTTTGATTTACTTAGGGCATTATTTGATATTTGTGTTTATTTACTGTTTCATCGATAATATTAGTTTAAAATTTTTCTAATATTTGATTAAATAAATTTCTTTCTTCCTCGTTAGTAAAAATATTAAGTAAATCATCATTTTGGAGTGGTTCAATATTATTAATATAATAATTTAAACGGGAAATCATGTCTTTAATGTCCTTTTCACGTTCTTGGTAAATGTAGTTTTCGCGTTCGGTATTCTACTGACTAATGAACCAATTTATTATTGCTTCATCTTGTGAATTTCTTGTTTCCTTTGATTCATCATCATCATCTAAAAAGCAATATACTTGAAAAACAATGAATTATATCGCTATTCGATAATGTAGGTTTTTTATAAAGTCGCTCTAATGGTTTCAATATTATATTTATTTACTTCATTTATATTCTGTACTAATGTATTATATTCATCATACTTAATTTGTTTAGAATTTTCACAAGCTAGTAGTTTTTGTTGGCATTCCTGAAACATAATAATAATAATAATAATAATAATTTTTATTTAGGTAAGGTACATACATAAAGAGATTTTACAAAGTTTGTTGGCTTTATAGATAGAGCTAGTACATACAATGCCTAAAGCCACTATTACGCAAAGCGTTTCGGGCAGGAAAAAACATTAATGACTAAAGCTTAAAACTAATGGGTAAAAAGAATAAGATGTGTTGAGTAGAAATAAAAATAGAGGTAAAAGAGGGGGGAACATTGTTGAAAAAGCAGCACAAATACAATTACAAATTATTACAGAAAATTACATTCAAATAGCGTTGATTTGAAAAAAAAAAAAAAAAAACATACAAGGGTTGACAACAGAGGGGTAAGGTAGGTTACAGGGAATTTATTAGGTATAGCTTCGTTTTTAACGTAAACTGGTTGAGAGAGGTACAGTCTTTAACATGGTTGGGAAAATCATTCCACATTCTGGGCCCCTTGATTTGTAGAGCATTTCTGGTTTGATTAAGTCGTACTCTAGGAACATCAAAACTGTATTTATTTCTGGTGTTTTGCTCATGGGTTCTGTTACAACCTTCTATGAAGCTTTTGAGATCAGGATTGGCATTATAGTTTAGCGTTTTATATATGTATAATACACATGAGAGAATGTACAGTGACTTAATATCTAACATATTCCGAGATTTGAGTAGGGGTACCGAGTGATGTCTGGGGCCAGAATTGGATATTGTCCTAATAGCAGCTTTGTGTTGAGTAATTAGAGGATGTAAGTGATTTTGGGTAGTAGAGCCCCAAGCACAAATACCATAGTTGAGATATGGATAGATAAGGGAGTAATAGAGAGTCACCAGGGCAGGGCGTGGTACATAATATCTGATTTTAGAAAGAATGCCCACAGTTTTTGAAACTTTTTTTGATATGTTTAGAATGTGTCCCTGGAAATACAGCTTGTGGTCAATGAGAACGCCAAGGAATTTGCCATCTAATTTGTTACAAATTTGGGTATTGTTTATTTTGAGATTTATTTGATGAGAGGATTTATTGCCAAACAGAATATAGAAAGTTTTGTCAATGTTAAGGGTGAGTTTGTTGGCAGTTAGCCACAGATGGACTTTATTTAGCTCAGTATTTACTGTGGCATTTAGAGCAAGGGGATCAGGACTGGAGTAAATGAAGGTTGTGTCGTCAGCAAATGTTTTTTAATGGTTTTGGGATACTAATAAATTATTATATTCTTCCTTTTCTGATAGTTTATCATCTTTACATTTTTGTAGGGCTTGTTGGCATTCCAGAAATTGTCTTTTCTGGTTCTTTACATCGTTTTCACATGTGGTTAATTTTAGTTGGTATTCTTCAAGAGATATTAAATTTGTATTTATTTGCCTATATAATTCTTCTTGTTGTTGACGACTTTGTTCAAGTGCACTATTTAATTGTTGCTTACATGTTTTTAGGTCATTCTCGAGTGTAACGCATTTAGATCTTATTCTAGTATTATTTGAATTTATTAAATCGGTTAGTTTTTCTTTTTCATCAGCTAAGTCTTTTATTTGTTTGTCTTTGTCTTCGGAGATATGTTGAATTTGTCTATCTTTCTCATCTACCAAAAATGCATATTCTGTTTCATACTTTTTCTTTTCAGCATCATATTGGATTCTAAGCTTCATTAATTCAGTATTGTTTCGATCTTCTAGATTATTTTTCAATATATTTTGATTATCTTGAAGAGTTGAATTTTCCTTCTTTAAATTCTCTATTTTATTTTCTTGGTCTCCTAATTTCTCTGAAAGCTGCACAATAGTAAGTTCTAAATCTCTCACATTTGTATTTAAATCTGTTATTGTGGCATCTTGATTTCCACATTTAATTTCTAATTCACTTTTTTTATTCTCACATTCATTACATTTTTTATTCAAATGAGCTATTGTTTGTTTTTGTTGATTCCGACTCTTAAGAGGATATGTTTCAGTTATTAATTTAAAATATCGATCAGAGATAGTAAACAAATGAAGCATTTTATTCAATAATGGAATCATTCTTTTATCATCATCATTCACAACAACAAAATTGTTAATGAGAGTTTTTATGAATATACATTCTCTCAAACCCGAGGAACCATTGTCTGGGAATGCTATAGTATTCAAGATTGTTTTAACAATTTCACTTATTTTTTTTTAATTACTGATTTATTATAATTCTACGATCAGGTGACAAAAATTAAGCAAGAAAAAGAAGGATGAGTGGTCTGCATTTTCAAACAGGTAAAATAATTTTTTTATTTATTTACCTGATTCTCATAGAAATTGTAGGGGAAGATGGATTAATTGGAGGAGGAGGAGATGATGGGTGTGTTGAGTAAGTAGGAGGAGATAGTGGTTTCGGAAAAGGAACTTTGGATGCTCCATTCCCTTATACCCCTTCTCAACATAAAAATTTGTCTCTCCTGTTCTTTAAATATTTTATACAAAACTGACAAATTTTGTTGAATAATATGGTTTTCATGTTTCAGCTTATTAATATTCAGCAATAGTTGCTGTTGTGTTCTGGGTCCTGCTAATTCCGGAGGCAATGGGTCCACTGGAACTGTAGCAGCGAAAGTGGATGTTCTGCCTAAGTCTAAAATGACTCCTCTGTTATAGGCACTGCCTGAGACACGTACTAAAGACCTTGACAATTGCATGTCATCAAATTCATATGGTGCAACCATTATGAAAAACATTATGTGCTCTCTTATTTTATATGATCAATTGTTATCCACTTCCCTAGAAAGAAACTTCCAACAGAAAAAGGGTGGTTGACCAGTTGATGGACAGGTTGGTTGGGTGGTTGTAGACCAGTTGACAGACAAGTTGGTTGATTGAGTTGACCAGTTTGTGGGATGGTTGTTTGCTTCTTCAGTTCCGCCAGAGATTGAGTAGTACTGCAACTACCACTGCTTGTTTGTTCACTTTCACTGTCTAGAAAGTTATATCAAGAGGTAGTATGTAGTGTAGTGTGCTTGGATTGCGACTCTACCACTAATTAATCCATAAACTGTGTTCTGCTGCAGGCTACCTTAGTGACACTTTTATACTACCTTAAAGACAAAAAAAATAGAAATGTCTATTTTGAAAGGATACACACACACACATACATACATTGGTATAACTAAACTACAACTTTTCCTCATCTGAGATTATATCTGGGGAAAAGAATAATATTTCGTCAATAATTATGAGGTATTTATTATAATGTTTATTATGCAAATTTTCTAAAATCATCCTTATTACTGTAGGTGTGGACATATTTTTGTATCCAACACAACTTTCTTGGCGATGATGTTTTCTAATTTCTTAGAAGAGTCTTGGGTATGAAGTATTTTCAATATGGTCTCCCTCAGCACCTTCAGCCGCCAGCACATCTGCACGTTCATTTCCATAAATTCCAACATGTTAGGCTTTGCAGTGTTGCTCTCGAATCGTACATATCATGTCATTATCACACTTCTAAAACATTCTTTACTATGATATAATTACTTTAATAGTATATTTTATCTCAGCTCTGCAAATTGGACATGTGGATATGTTTGATGCGCATTTGGAACAAGTGCACATGTGATTACAAGGAAAAAACATTAACTCCAACTTTACATTACATTACTCCAACATTGACGGCAACTTGATCAGTTATTCTACCAAATAATGGTTGTGGGTTAGAATCACCAGACATTGGTGGGCTTGGGACAACATCAACTTCAGTCAATGTCAATTCATCAACTATTGTAGATTCTACTTGCTGATTGGGGTAAGAAGCAAACTCAGTTCCATCAGACATTGGTTGGCTTGGGACAACATCAACTTCAGCTAATGCCAATTCATTCTCTATAGGCTGTATTAAAGTTGTAGATGATTCTACTTGTTGGTTTTGGTCAGAAGCCAACTCATTTCCATCAGACATTGGTGGGCTTGGGACAACATCAACTTCAGCCAATGCCAATTTATTTACTAGACGTTTTCTAGTTTCGTTTTCCATGTACTGTAAGACTGCTTCAATAAATGACTCAATGTTAAAGAAAGGTAACCCCTTCTCTTTGAGTTGATTATGATACGTTGTCATCACATGATCTTCCTGGAAACCCATTGAAATAATGTGCTTAGTTATGTCTAGTTCCTTAATAAGTTTGTGTTGATCTTCATTGATATGGGTTATTGAAGGGTTTGTCTCATAAGGTGGCCTTTCCCCTTGAACCTGAAAACAAAAGAATAAAGTTAATGTTACAAATGGCTTTTATAAAGATTATAATAATAGTCAACCTTCATTTCAAGTTACTGTAACTCATCTAGCTGACATACCTGATCAATGAATTCTTTTCCTTTCGTCAAGAAGAGGAAGGTACACTCTGGGTACCAGCGAGCATGTTCATCCCAAGGTATATCATCAGATTCCCAGTTTCAAAGTCCATTCCCACAATGATAACAGCGCACATGATCACTTTAACCACAATAGAAGAATCCAGCTTCTGACAATTCAGTTGGTTTCTGTGTTACACGTTCAGGCCATTTGTTAAAGCTTGCTAGGCGACTTTCCAGTGTTAAGTAGTCTTTTCGCTTGGCGATGGTATGCTGGTGAACGCCATTGTTTGTCATAGGACTTAGACCACAGACATCTATTCCTTGTGTATAGGACGAATTTTTACTATTTCTCAGTGGAACGGAATAACCCTTGAATTTTTCATTAAATATCAGTGGAAAATTTCCCACTGGTTGGTTTCGAATGAATGGACAATCGGGAAAGTGCCGCTGATGTTCGCCTCTGGAAGTGTCTCCTCTTTCCCAGGCACCAACAATGCCTCGACAAAAGACACAAGCAACGTGGTCATTTGTTCGCAGGTAGTAAAAGCCATCACGAGTCAAATCAGATGGTTCTAACCATTCAAGTGGCCAATCTATGTAGGTATACAAACGTTCCTTTTCAAACCGTAAACTGTCATATGAATCAAACTTCTTAGAAATAGATCTTTTCACGTTCTGATTATATGTGCATTCTGGTTTCTCTTTCTTATGTAAAGCAATGATTCTATTTTCATCTTTGTTTACGTTCGTGGCATCAATTTGAAAATGGCACATTGAACATTCTAAAAGATTTGCTTTATGAGTATAATAGAAACCCGCCTTTGCAAGTACATGACTGTTTACACTGAAGTTACAGTCCTTAAAAATCTCCAAACGATTTTTTTCTTCTCTCATTGCTATGAAAACAAAATGTGAGTGTTGTATTAGACTGACTAGTTAGTGACTGAGAGAGGCATCTCTCTCTCTCTCTCTTTATATAATACACAATCAATCCCTCCTCTTCCTCTTCCTGTTGACTCATAGACTTAAAATTGGGACTATAGAGTTTATCAGCAGAAATCCTTTTCCAAATCCCTTTTTAGTTTTTTGTTCTTTATATCTTTTGTACCTTCTATTATAACATAATGCCCATCCACACACTACTTACCAGCCAGCTCGGACACAAAGGTAGGATGTTGACCACGGCCCTTGCTATCAATTAACATTTAATGAAACACTTTCAAATAATATAAACCAATCAAGTCCTTCGACCAACATTCATTAAATAAAATAAAACAATATGATTGTATAATAATTGAATTTGAGCATATTAATTGGTAAAAAGCTGAAATAATGGTAAGAAAAATATAGGGAACCAAGTGGAAATTCTGTGATAAAAATAGAAATTTTAATTGTGGAAATTTTACTACATTTTTTACACAGATTTTTTTTTCAACCTGGGCGCCAAAAAAAAAAAAAATAATAATTCACGTCCCAGATAAAAAAAATACTACTACCTAACTAATTATATTACTTATTTTTACTGATGAACACTTTATATATCATGTGTATATCAATACAAACTCCAGTCTAAAAGATGTCATCCCTACCACAGGTGTTACTAGAAAACATATTTTAATTAATTGTCCCTAGTCCACTTCTCGACAGTAATGAAGACGGTAATTTGTCTCTATAGACTTCTAAAGATGATCATGACGAAAATGTGTAACTGAGTTGGTTGTTTTCCCAATGCCTTCCACTGTATAATAAAGTTAATGGTAACTAACCACCTAATTCTTCTTCATCATCTTCAAAATTGTCGGTCAAATTTTTTTCAAAAAGAAACTTGCTCCATATTGTTGGAAATTGGGGCCTAATATCTTCTACAGCAATGTGCTTTTTTCTACTTTTTCATTTAGCCACTGTAGAAAACTTGTCCCCATTTCCTGAAAATAATGATAATTATTTATTAGTGTTATAAATCCATTATTTTTCAACCTAATTTTTCAAATAATTAATTTCTTAAGAGGGTCTTTTTATGAAAACAGAGTAGGTAGGTGCTTTACCCATCTTACTCACCTTACATCTTTGTAAAATATAAATCGAGAACTTGAGCCATTTCTGAATTTCATTTAGTCGTAATTGAGTTAAGTGAATATTATTCTCTAAACTCCAATTTTGCTTGTTTTTTTTCTTGGATAAAAAATAATAAACTGCTTTTTCCCTCAAGGCTCTAAGTATTACATACCATCTTGTTTTTACTTTTACCATTCCAATTGTTTCTTCATTCTCATTTAGAAAATAAAAAACTTCACCTTTTTTATAAAGATCACTTCGCACCTGTAAAAATAATTTAATAATATAGTTTCATAAAAGAAATTGTATTGAAAAATGTGACAATATAAATTGGCACTTCCTTGTACTATAGACTCTTTGTTTGCCTACCTTATTCTGGTGTTTCACTACATCTTTAGCTTCAATTATTGAATAGGCAGGAGATGTAAAGCCTAATGCCGTAAACAGGTTGAGTGTGTAGTGTGGAGGTAATGCAAGAAGGCTAGTCTCTTCATATTCGTTGTACAATGGAGTAAAACAGATAACGTTGAGTTAATGCTTATCCAAGTGACTGAGGTTAACAATATGTTGGTTGTCAGGTTGAAGAAGCTCACACACAGCTGTACATTTAGTATAGTGTAAGATACTATATACCAAATGTCGATTCATAATATCCATATTATTCAATGTATCCCACAGTGATCTGGCCACAACCTTAGCAACAACATAACGTTCTCCATCATACCACTCAATGTCTTCCCTTTCTCCAATTAACATATGAACACTTTTACTCCCAGTAATTAAAAATAATTTACCATTAATGTATCTGCCACTGAAATGAGCTGATTCGCCATTCACTTTAGTCATACAAACTACTTTAGAAGTAGTAGTACTGAGATCTTCTAAGCAATATTGTTTCCATAGATCATTTGTTTCTGGTTGTTTATCATCCTCATCACCAATACCACCAGTAAATTTTTTATTGGCAAAGAACACTAAATCAAACTGTCCCTTAAACTCCAAGAGTGTTACACCACAAGGAACATTTTTTCGAACTTCCGGATCATTGTTGTAGATTGTGTCATCAGGGCCATAGCAGTTCCCAGCAAACACAAATCATCTACACAACGTTCGCCTATCTCTTCCCATAGGTGTGGGAATGATTTGCATTGAGAATGGTGCAGGAGAGCCTTTGAGAAACTTTTACTCAAAAAATCCAAACACAAAGGTTTAATTATAAATTGTTTTTCTACAATTATTTTCTTCCAAATGTAAAACAAATAGTTTTTACATGTTTAAATATAAAATTTATGGTGTTTTTTTGTAAAATTCATTAATAAATTGTGAATGATATATATTGGCTGAGTGAAACCTTTAAAATCCATTTAGTTATAATATGAACAGAAAAAAGTAGTTTTCCAAATTTTCTAAAAATCGTTCTTTTTAACACAATTTGACTCCTTATGCATTCCACTAAACACTAATATCATGTTTAAATATATAATTTATGTATTATTCCCTAAGATAATTTATATAAATTTTAAAAGTTGCTGGAAAGTGGTGAGAACGAATCTGAAAACGTTTTGTTGTCTTATATTGGCGTGTTCTTATTAACTAGAGTGAGTAAGAGTGAGCGAGAGTGGGTAAGAGTGAGTAAGAGTGACTGAAGGTGAGTGAGAGTGCCAGAGAGTGTGTAAGTGTGAGTAAGAGTGAGTATAAGTAAGAGTGACTGAGAGTGAGTAAGAGTGACAGAGTGAGTAAGAGTGAGAGTAAGAGTGACAGAATGAGTAAGAGTGAGAGTAAAGTGATTGAGAGTAAGGGTGAGTATGAGAGTAAGAGTGATTGAGAGTTAGTGAGAGTAAGAGTGATTGAGAGTAAGAGTGATTGAGAGTAAGAGTGATTGAGAGTAAGAGTGATTGAGAGTAAGAGTGATTGGGAGTAAGAGTGATTGAGAGTAAGAGTGATTGGGAGTAAGAGTGATTGGGAGTAGGAGTTAGAGTGAGAGTAGGAGTAAGAATGAGAATAAGAGTGATTGAGAGTAAGAGTGAGTAAGAGTAAGAATGAGAGTAAGAGTGATTGAGAGTAAGAGTGATTGAGAGTAAGAGTGATTGAGAGTAAGAGTGATTGAGAGTAAGAGTGATTGGGAGTAAGAGTGATTGGGAGTAAGAGTGAGAGTAAGAATGAGAATAAGAGTGATTGAGAGTAAGAGTGATTGGGAGTAAGAGTAAGAGTAAGAATGAGAGTAGGAGTGATTGAGAGTAGGAGTGATTGGGAGTAGGAGTGATTGGGAGTAAGAGTGATTGAGAGTAAGAGTAATTGAGAGTAAGAGTATGAGAGTAAGAGTGAGAGAGTGAGTATGAATGGGTAAGGGTGACTGAGAGTGAGTAAGAATGACAGAGTAAGAGTGACAGAGAGTAAGAGTGACAGAGAGTAAGAGTGACAGAGAGTAAGAGTGACAGAGAGTAAGAGTGACAGAGTAAGAGTGACAGAGAGTAAGAGTGACAGAGAGTAAGAGTGACAGAGAGTAAGAGTGACAGAGTAAGAGTGACAGAGTAAGAGTGACAGAGAGTAAGAGTGACAGAGTAAGAGTGACAGAGAGTAAGAGTGACAGAGAGTAAGAGTGACAGAGTAAGAGTGACAGAGAGTAAGAGTGACAGAGAGTAAGAGTGACAGAGAGTAAGAGTGACAGAGAGTAAGAATGACAGAGAGTAAGAGTGACAGAGAGTAAGAGTGACAGAGAGTAAGAGTGACAGAGAGTAAGAGTGACAGAGAGTAAGAGTGACAGAGTAAGAGTGACAGAGTAAGAGTGACAGAGTAAGAGTGACAGAGAGTAAGAGTGACAGAGAGTAAGAGTGACAGAGTAAGAGTGACAGAGAGTAAGAGTGACAGAGAGTAAGAGTGACAGAGTAAGAGTGACAGAGTGTAAGAGTGACAGAGTAAGAGTGACAGAGAGTAAGAGTGACAGAGAGTAAGAGTGACAGAGTAAGAGTGACAGAGAGTAAGAGTGACAGAGTAAGAGTGACAGAGTAAGAGTGACAGAGAGTAAGAGTGACAGAGAGTAAGAGTGACAGAGAGTAAGAGTGACAGAGAGTAAGAGTGACAGAGAGTAAGAGTGACAGAGTAAGAGTGACAGAGTAAGAGTGACAGAGAGTAAGAGTGACAGAGAGTAAGAGTGACAGAGTAAGAGTGACAGAGAGTAGGAGTGACAGAGTGTAAGAGTGACAGTAAGAGTGACAGAGAGTAAGAGTGACAGAGAGTAAGAGTGACAGAGTAAGAGTGACAGAGTAAGAGAGTGAGAGTGATTATGAGAGAGTTAAGAGTGTGAGGTGTGTGAGTGTAGCAGGCCAGGGAGGCAGGATGTGTGGTTACAGGCGAGGCCTAGGCCTCGTGATCTCTAATGTTGGTTTTTATATATATGTGGGATTTTTTGTCCTGTTTCAAATTATAATTATTTAGCAGGAATGTAATAAGATATTGCACAGTATTAATGTGACAATAATATATGCATTATTTCCTTGATAATCAAACTTGTTGTTCAAAGATAATATACAATCTTTGAAGGAAACATTTTGAGAGCGCAAGCTGGCAACACTGTTCTGGTGGGTGAGAGAGACATATGGTTAGTTGTACTCAGACCTAAAGTGGAGAAGGGTGTGTCCCAGCTGGCCGCCACCAGCCGCCACCCGCCGCCATCCGCCGCCACCCGCCGCCACCCGCCGCCCACCACCAGCCGCCACCCGCCACCACCCGCCGCCACCCGCCACCCACCACCAGCCGCCACCCGCCGCCACCCACCACCAGCCGCCACCCACCACCAGCCGCCACCCGCCGCCACCAGCCGCCACCCGCCACCACCCACCACCAGCCGCCACCCGCCACCAGCCACCGCCACCCACCACCGCCACTCACCACCCGCCGCCACCACCCACCACCAGCCGCCACCCGCCACCACCCACCACCAGCCGCCACCCACCACCAGCCGCCACCCGCCGCCACCCGCCGCCACCCACCACCCGCCGCCACCCACCACCAGCCGCCACCCGCCGCCACCCACCACCAGCCGCCACCCGCCGCCACCCACCACCAGCCGCCACCCGCCACCGCCCACCACCAGCCGCCACCCGCCACCGCCCACCACCAGCCGCCACCCGCCACCGCCCACCACCAGCCGCCACCCGCCACCGCCCACCACCAGCCGCCACCCGCCACCGCCCACCACCAGCCGCCACCCGCCACCGCCCACCACCAGCCGCCACCCGCCACCGCCCACCACCAGCCGCCACCCGCCACCGCCCACCACCAGCCGCCACCCGCCACCGCCACCCACCACCGCCACCCGCCACCCGCCACCACCCACCACCAGCCGCCACCACCCACCACCAGCCGCCACCCGCCACCAGCCACCGCCACCCGCCACCAGCCACCGCCACCCACCACCACCCGCCACCAGCCACCGCCACCCACCACCGCCACTCACCACCCGCCGCCACCACCCACCACCAGCCGCCACCCGCCACCCACCACCGCCACCCGCCGCCACCACCCACCACCACCACCCACCACCACCACCAGCCGCCGCCGCCACCACCACCCACCACCACCGCCGCCACCACCCATCACCGCCGCCGCCACCACCACCCACCACCACCGCCGCCGCCACCACCCATCACCGCCGCCGCCGCCACCACCCACCACAGCCGCCGCCGACACCACCGCCACCACCACCACCCACCACCGCCGCCACCACCAGCCGCCACAAGCCGCCACCGCCCGCCACCGCCCGCCACCAGCCGCCATCACCACCACCACCACCACCAGCCGCCATCACCGCCACCAGCTGCCACCACCACCAGCCGCCACCACCACCACCACCAGCCGCCATCACCGCCACCAGCTGCCACCACCACCAGCCGCCATCACCGCCACCAGCTGCCACCACCACCAGCCGCCACCACCGCCACCACCACCTGCCACCAGCCGCCACCACCGCCCGCTATCAGCAGTCACCGCCCGTTGCCACAGTCGCCACCGCAAGCCGCCACCGCCAGCCGCCACCAGCCCCCCCCACCGCCGATCGTCACCACCCACCACAGCCGCCGCCGCCCGCCACCGCCCGCCACCGCCCGCCACCACCCACCACAGCCGCCACCACCCACCACCACCCGCCGCCACCACCCACCACCACCCGCCGCCACCACCCACCACCACCAGCCGCCGCCGCCACCCACCACCCGCCGCCGCCGCCACCACCACCCACCACCACCGCCGCCACCACCCACCACCACCAGCCGCCGCCGCCACCACCACCACCCACCACCACCGCCGCCACCACCAGCCGCCGCCACCGCCACCACCACCCACCACCACCGCCGCCACCACCCACCACCGCCAGCCGCCACCACTCATCACAGACCCCGCCACCGCCCGCCAGACACAGCCGCCAGTGTCCGCCACCGCCGCCACTGTCCGCCACCGCCGCCACTGTCCGCCACCGCCGCCATTGTCCACCACCGCCGTCACTGTCCGCCACCGCCGCCACTGTCCGCCCGCCGCCACCACTGTCCGCCCGCCGCCACCACTGTCCGCCCGCCGCCACCACTGTCCGCCCGCCGCCACCACTGTCCGCCCGCCGCCTCCACTGTCCGCCCGCCGCCTCCACTGTCCGCCCGCCGCCTCCACTGTCCGCCCGCCGCCTCCACTGTCCGCCCGCCGCCTCCACTGTCCGCCCGCCGCCGCCACTGTCCGCCCGCCGCCGCCACTGTCCGCCCGCCGCCGCCACTGTCCGCCCGCCGCCGCCACTGTCCGCCCGCCGCCTCCACTGTCCGCCCGCCGCCTCCACTGTCCGCCCGCCGCCTCCACTGTCCGCCCGCCGCCTCCACTGTCCGCCCGCCGCCTCCACTGTCCGCCCGCCGCCTCCACTGTCCGCCCGCCGCCGCCACTGTTCGCCCGCCGCCGCCACTGTCCGCCCGCCGCCGCCACTGTCCGCCCGCCGCCGCCACTGTCCGCCCGCCGCCACTGTCCACCACTGCCGCCACGGTCCGCCCGCCGCCACTATCCGCCACAGCCGCCACTGTCCGCCCGCCGCCACTGTCCTCCCGCCGCCACTGTCCGCCCGCCGCCGCCCTGTCCGCCCGCCGCCACTATCCGCCACCGCCGCCACTGTCCGCCCGCCGCCACTGTCCGCCCGCCGCCACTATCCGCCACCGCCGCCACTGTCCGCCCGACGCCACTGTCCGCCCGCCGCCACTGTCCGCCCGCCGCCACTGTCCTCCCGCCGCCACTGTCCGCCCGCCGCCGCCCTGTCCGCCCGCCGCCACTATCCGCCACCGCCGCCACTGTCCGCCCGCCGCCACTGTCCGCCCGCCGCCACTATCCGCCACCGCCGCCACTGTCCGCCCGACGCCACTGTCCGCCCGCTGCCACTGTCCGCCCGCCGCCACTGTCCGCCACCGCCGCCACTGTCCGCCACCGCCGCCACTGTCCGCCCGCCGCCACTGTCCGCCACCGCCGCTACTGTCCGCCCGCCGCCACTGTCCGCCCGCCGCCGCCACTGTCCGCCCGCCGCCACTGTCCGCCCGCCGCCACTATCCGCCACCGCCGCCACTGTCCGCCACAGCCGCCACTCTCTGCCGTACAGCCTCCCCTCTCTCCGTTAGTAAATAATTATAATTGTTAGTAAATAATAAAAGAAATATAAATTATTAGATTTTTTTTACCCTTAAATTGGTTTTAATATTTAAATTGAAAATAATAATATAATATAAAATATAATAAAAATAATATAATATAAAATATAATTTAATTTCAAGAAATTTAACTTTAAACACAAAGATGTAAAAAGGGTTCAGATTATTGGCTCAAACCTTTCATAAGAGATTCATATTGGTATATGAATGGATTATGAATGACTCATGTTAGGAGTGTAAAGTTGCCACAACATCTCAAATTAGTGTTAGATACATATGTCTTGGTTATAAGTTTTGGAAACCTATTTAAGTCCACACACAATATCGTATCTGATACGATAAAACAAACGTTTCCAATACTTTCAAATACTTTCCAGATATGTTGTGGCAACCTAAAATTGTTTGCTGGGTTGACCTTTATGTCATGAAGAATAGCAGGGTCGTCTTCAGGGGATAGGATTCCATGTGGGACATTTGCACTTATTCTTTTTATCTTCTTTTTTTCTTTCAATGTTTTTAAAAGATTTTCATACCTACAAACAAACAAAAAAAATGAGTAAATAAAAAGTAATAATTTGTTGGGGTATGGATATTATAAAAATATATACATGATATATATTATTAACATATTATAATAATGATACTTACAATTCGGAAGATTTAAAACTGTTTTCAGCATAACAAATCATCTTCTGAAATGATGCTCCAAATGTATCTGGAAGTTTTTCTTTCATCTTTTTTTGGTATATGTTATCAAGGGTCATCATTAACATGTTTATAGAAAGTGGTGAATCCATAGTTGTTGTATATGTCAACAATTAAATAATATTAAATAGTTATCACTATGGACATATGCATGCAGCATCAGACCACTAAACACTGAGGTAATAATACTGGGCATAACGCTTTTATATACTTGAAGGCGATTTAACTATGCTTTATGGGAAGACGCGGTCGGGGCAGCACACCCCTGCATCATACCACACCTCCCCCCTCCCCCCCTCCTCCTCCTACTCCTCAAGTCAGAATTGAAAAGATAGATATAAAAGAATTCAACTGTCAGTTACAACCCTAGTCCTGTGCTGTATCTAGTGAGTCCACTTTGATAATATTATAATATAATACGACAATATAATTATATTGACTTAGTTTGGGTAAGGTAGGGTCTTGTTTGGTCTTATTTATATAGCAGGCCCAATACGACGTTCTGGCTACTTAAATCTCTCATAACTTCTATTGCTGTAATTATTAGTCCTGCATCACCTTATACTACCTTAGATAAAAATGTTGATTGATCAGTTAAGTTACATATGCCTTAACATATATATTTTTTTTTATACATCCACAGATTTGAAATAGATCACTATTATGACTGATATTAACGAGACAACAGCATATTTGGAAAATTATAAGACTCTGAGTGAACCCAACCCTACAGGCAAAGCAATGAACCCCAATGAAATATGGGAAGCTGAATCTGTAAAGACTGAACCCAACCCTACTAACCCCAATGAAATATGGGAAATTGAATCTGGAAGATTATGTTAATAAAACTTGAAGAAATACTACTAAAGTGGGGAATAAAATATGAATATTCATGAGACAAAATAATTGAGTCAAGCTTGAAAATACCTATCAAGTGATTTTGATGTCGAAAGCCTCATCACAGGAAAAAATTGAAATAAACCATATTAATATAACACTTTCGAGCTCCCTGGGATGGTAATAAAAAAGCGTTATGTGCGCGCGGCGTTTTTGCGCGTTAGCGTAAAAACAAAAAGGTGTATACTCTTTTTACTCTCCTGACCTTAGTTCTCGAGCTACTTATTTCGTTTTGGTACCAACGTGTTCGCAATAAAATTCACTAGAAGAACATCAGTAAAAAAAGTCACGAAACATATAGAGATACCAGCACCAAATAAATAACTACGAAGATGACTCGCCGTGAGCGCCCAACAGCAACAAAATGTTTTTACTCTTGGGATTGTTATCACCTCCACACTTGTTTTACAGCGTTAATTTTGGTATCAATGGACTCGCAATGAAATTCCCAACACGGTGATATGAATATAAGCATAGAATAATGATTGCGGCCCACCCGCAAGAGTGTGGGAAGTGGTGAAATTGTTACCCGGTATCGGTGACGGGACGACACATGTGCGATACGGCGCTTTGAAAGTTTATACTTATTTCACTCTCATGACATTATTATTCTATGTACGTCATTCATTTTTGTGTCAATGTGTTTGCAATAGAATGTTCTATGAGCCCGTAGGTAAAAAAGATCAACAAAGCGTAAGATAGAATAGCGCCATATATAAAACAACGCTGGAACATATCAGTGAGCGTCAAACACACACGAAATGTTTTTACTTTTGTTATGTTTGTCAAGTTTATTCTTGTTGCACAAAGTAATTTTTGGTTGTACATTGATCGGAATAAAATTCCCTAAACAGACATATGCTTATAATACATGATATGGGGGAAGCATTACCAGTATAAACGGCTAAAGTCACCCACCTGCAACCCGTTTGGGACACTCATGCAGACACACGCTACACCCAAAAAAAAATCTATGAAGGTTCGAGTCTACTTATGGCAGTTTATGTGATACAGTGTTCATTCTGGTATCAAAATACAAAATACATTACCAGTATAAACGGCTAAAATCACCCATCTGCAACCCGTTTGGGACACTCATGCAGACACATGCTACACCCAAAAAAAATATATGAAGGTTCGAGTCTACTTATGGCAGTTTATGTGATACAGTGTTCATTCTGGTATCAAAATACTCGTTTCAGTTTGTAGTTCATGCGATTTTCAGAATCAACTGAATCGCTGGAGGTTGAACATTTGAATCAGAGTCATCTGACAAAACCGTCTCGTCAAATGGCAGTGTGCCAGACATCTCGGGTTCTGATTCGGTTGCTGCTTCAGCTTAAGGTGTTGAAGTGAACAAGGGCCGCCTCACACCAGATGGTCCAGGAGTTTGCATGGCGTCAGCATAGGCAGGACCTGTGTCATCATTTATGTCTGGAGCGTGCCGCAAGTGTTGAGATACTGTTGCTGTTTGAGGCCAATCTTTCGGGTCCCAGCACAATAGGGCCCAATTTGCCACCTCGTGGAACTGTAGCAATGTTAGCTTTTTTTGATCAGTTGTGTTGTATTTGTACAAAACAAAGGCATTACGCAAAGCCATTTGCAGGAAATAAAACGTTATCTTTTAGGTCCACTTGTGAGTTTTCCGGGTAAAATGGTAATACCATTTGATCGAAGTGGTCCACACCTTTCATGAACGTATTGTACCATGCAGCCTAATGGTGAGAAAGAGAGCCTCATGGCGCGCAGTTTGAAACAAACCCAAAGTAAATCGGATTAAAATTGAATTTTATACAAATATTTTAAAAGAGGACATAAATTTATGTCCACCATGCGGGAGCAGGTAGGCGAAACAGGACTCCTCATCCGCAGAAAGTATCCACAGATTTGAAATAGATCACCATTATGACTGATATTATCGAGACAACAGGAAATTTTGAAAATGATAAGACTCTGAGTGAACCCAACCCTACAGGCAAAGCAATGAACCCCAATGAAATATGGGAAGCTGAATCTGTAAAGACTGAACCCAACCTTACTAACCCCAATGAAATATGGGAAATTGAATCTGTAAAGATTATGTTAATAAAACTTGAAGAAATACTACTAAAGTGGGGAATAAAATATGAATTATTCATGAGACAAAATAATGGAGTCAAGCTTTAAAATACCTATCAAGTGATTTTGATGTCGAAAGCCTCATCACAGGAAAAAATTGAAATAAACCATATTAAAGTAGTATTTCAAGATGATGAACTGGTTTTGTTTAATGGGTGTGATGACAACTTATGTAAAGAGAGAAATGATCCATTGTTAAATGAAAGTTACCACCTGAAAAAACACAAATATGTTGTGTGTGAGTATACCCTCATCGAATTAACTATCCGTAGTTTTTTTAAATATGAAGAAAAATTACCCACTACTTTGTACATACGAAGTTTTAAAGATGAATGATGCCCATCCAGCCCAGCGTGGGATAATCGGGTGAAGTAACTTTACACACAAAATTTAATGATTATTTCCTCTGCTCCAAATAGATGTTTTCCTCCTCCTTCCCAACTTCAATGGAAGAATCACTTGATATATCAATGAGATAGCTTAAATTTATCATGTCTCCAAAAAGCTATAAATGTCTCCTGTCCCCCCTCTATTTGGAGGGGTGGGTGCAAGCGTCGTCCTCGTTCACTCCAAACCCACCTTCACATATCTAGACAGTCTTCACAATACCGACATATGAAAACTTGTACTGACACTCACCGGAACTAGTGCCAGCCATACTTACATTATCATTTCACTTTTTAATTGTACATCTGTTCCCATTCTGGGCTCACTTTTTATTTAGTGAAAAATTACAGTGAAATTAAAAGGTGGAAAATTTTTAACTAAGAGACCCATAATTTCTCACTAGCTATATATATCTTGTATGTCGATTTTTTATCAACCCCATACAGTCCTGCCCCATTCCCCTACCTATATACACTAGAATAATAAAGGCAAAATTAAAAAAAATAAAGCAATATATGTTTTAATTCATACACACTTTTATTTAGTAAAAATTACAGTTGAATTAAAAATGAAATGAGGCAACCTTCAACTGTTCGAAAGTTTTTTTTTAAATCAGCAATCTCCTGCCAGAGGTTTGTATTCTTCTTCAGGTCGGTGATGTTCAGTTTGAGGTTGGTGTTTTTTTTTTTTTTTAGTTCCCTCCTTTAGTCGTCTTGTTTAAAATTCTTATAGACAACCCATACCCACGTCAGTCACTATGTCAGTCACTGTGCGGGAGTTTTGAATAACATTGGCTCTTTGGTGCCATTATAAATTAATATGACTTCCAAGTCGTTGCACATATCAATTCCTCAAAAGAAAGGCGGGTTGCTTTAGCCTTCCAACTCTTTAATTTCATTTTTTAAATTATCAGTGATTATTTCTAACAACTCTTGCTCTATCATCTTCAATAGTGTGTTGTTCTGCTTGATGTCGGTGATTATTTTGCTGATTAATTGTAACAACTCTTGGTCTGTCTTCAATAATATTGTCTCGATCTGCTTGATGATGTCGGTGTTGTTCTGCTTGAGGTTGGTGTTGTTCAGCTTGATGTCGTGGATTATTTGTTACAACTCTTGCTCTATCTTCAATATTAGTTTCTCCTCTTCCTCTTCCCAGCATACTTTCAAGGTTTTTTTCAGCGTAGCTTGTGTCCTATTCTCCATCCTGGGGTTCATCTGAGGAGAGAGCTTCTCGGACCACTTTTTCTTTGGAAGAGCAGCGAAGCTGGCCATCAGTGGATGTAATATAAGAGTGAGAGTGGTCGGCGGCAACGAATATTTATATATGGCTCAACTGACACAGTACTGCTCCGGGCAACCAGCTATTACATTACTAGGTGGACTTCGCCGCCATGAGTTTGATCACACGGTTTTCAACACTTTATCTAAAATGTCACTTTATGCATGCATACAGCTGCTCTCCCTTCCCCTTCCCCACCTTTAGTCGTCTTGTTTATTCTGACTTCAACCTTCAACTGACATTATCGTTGACTTACGTGAAGCAGTTAGTGTAGCGTGTAGTGGTTGGTGGTGGTGGGTGTGGCCAGCAAACGTTGACCATAGTGGGTATTTATAGAGATTGCTCATCAAATGTGTTGAGTAAGTCGGTCAGGGATCTTACACAAATGTAGATACTTATATATAATGTGTGTATTAGTGTAATAACAGCAAAAGGATTATGCTGGGAGGAGCCATATGTGTGACGGAGGTGACGTCGTCTGCACGATTTGTCTAGCTGTTTAGAGGGTGGCCACTATGCTCTTTGGGTGCACTACAAGCTTAGATGTACAGTTACGGTGCATAAAACATGTAGATATTTATATATAATATGTGTATATAGGGTAATAACACTGCAAAAGGTATTGTTGGGGGAGAAAGTTTAGTGCGTGTGACCTTGAAAGAGTGAGGGAGCCGCCAGCCGCCATCTGTGTATAGCGACGATTCTTAGTGCCTGAACTAACTATATCAGCTTAGCTGTACAATTGTGGTGAACAAAATATACACATACTTATATATAACGTCTGTATATAGTGTAATAACACCACAACTGGTATTGTTGGGGGAGAAAGTTTAGTGCGTGTGACCTTGAATGAGTGAGGGAGCCGCCATCTGTGTATAGCGACGACTCTTAGTGCCTGAACTAACTATATCAGCTTAGCTGTACAGTTGTGGTGAACAAAATATACACATACTTATATATAACGTCTGTATATAGTGTAATAACACCACAAATGGTATTGTTGGGGATGAAAGTTTAGTGCGTGTGACCTTGAATGAGTGAGGGAGCCGCCAGCCGCCATCTGTGTATAGCGACGACTCTTAGTGTCTGAACTAACTATATCAGCTTAGCTGTACAGTTGTGGTGAACAAAATATACACATACATATATATAACGTCTGTATATAGTGTAATAACACCACAACTGGTATTGTTGGGGGAGAAAGTTTAGTGCGTGTGTTGAAGGAGTGGCAGCGAGTGGCTGGCTGGTGTGTGGCAGTAACTCCTCGTTGCTTTTCGACTCTCAATACCAACTTAGTGGTTCGTTATGGTGACCAAAACATGCCAATACTTATATTTAACTTGTGTATAGAGTGTAATAGCAGCAAAACTATTTGTTCATTGTTTTATAAACATAATAATTGAATCACTAATATGCACATCATACTTTTGAGTATAGCGATTATTAACCACTTTTATTATATAAATATATTACAATACACACTATTGAATAATATTACTGCAAAAAAACTAAGAAAAAATCAATTGGAGACATTGAAACAATTAGGTAATAATATCTTTGTGGCAACTCCCATCTGTCAACGTGGGTGACGCTGACCAGGTCTGACGACCGCTCTGTCAACGCCCACTTTTTGCCAGATTTCCTCAGTCAATTGCGACCAAAATATGTCACCTACGATTTTTTTTTATTTTTTCCGTGCTCAGGGGACACAAATTAACATGTTTAGAAGACGAAAAAAAATTTTTTATTTTTTTTTCTTGCGCACAGGGGTGTAAATGTCCCAAGGACCCCTGAGCAGTGTAAGGGTTAAATGTGCATTTTTTTTTATATAAAATAGGATTAAATAAAATATTAATATACAGTTATTCCTCATCATTGATATTTGCACATTGAGCACATATTAAATTAAAACTATTAAAACGTGTAAATCTTACCGCTACCATATCACCGGAATTGATTTTTTGTTTTAGAGCAAAATATTCATCCTTTAGAGATTTAAAACAATGAAGACAGTAGTGGTGGTTCACTTATATTAATTTCATTAAATGTCGCCAATTGTTGTCCAAGAAGTGTATTAATATATTTTTCAAATGAATTATTCAGTTCAATTTATAATACATCACATTTTAAATTGCTAGTGATTGTTGCAATCATATGATGTTCACAAATTACAACTTTTCCTTTAAATAATCGAGCTAATGAAAATGTTGGCATAGTTTGAAATGTTATTAACATATCTGTATAAATGATATAATAATTAAAACTTGGATGATATTCACCATTAAAGGTGCATTTTGTTTTTAACCAAAATATAAAATCTGGTGTTCTATGATAAGATAATGCATAGGCATTATAAATCTCACTGTAAGTTAACAGAGGTGGTAACCAACAATTGCATTCACCATCATATTCATGTCGGTCATATAAATTATATATAGAGAGAACATCATCTAGAAATCTTTCAAAACTCCCATCTATTGTAATAACACAAAATTTTTCCATAGAAGAATTACAATAATGGTCATAACAGTACATATATATACTTGAAATAGATGAACAAATAACTAAAACATTGTCTTCACAACTCCTTTCTTGCACCTGACACATTTCAGTACTTACAGGAATTATAAAGTTACGTAGTCCCAAAATACAATACATAATCCAACATAAATCCTGATTCCTCTTACTTACCATTAGTAGATATACATTAATATTTAAATTTTAACAGGGTTTATTCTGTTCATTGGATAAAATGTTTCTTAATTTGATTACTGAAATTTCTTTCACTTTTTTTCTCCAGTCTTCCTCCCTAATAATGTCAGAAGAATCTGGCATAAGCACCAATACATCAAAAGAAAATGAAAAAGAATTAAACATAGAAAATGAACAAATAGCATTTTGCGGTAACTGTTGTACAAGTGGTGATTGTGGCTGCGATTCGATAATTAAAAATTGCAAACATGAATGCCGCTTTACTATCTTCAAAACTATACTGACTATATCCACTCCAGGAACATAATCGACACGTGTAATTTCACCTTTACTTGGAACATGATTGATTAGAAGGGCCTGTTCACAATAATATGTTTGTTCTGACGACTGAAGAATTATATTTTCGGTCAGATAGAGTGCAGAATGTACCTTATAATGATTAATATTAGATTGCTGTAAGTTTTGAAAAGAAAAAAAGAAAAATAACTGTATATCCTTAAAAAATATCCAGAACAGTTGACGTGGGATACATTCGAAGACAAATATTTAACAATTGTCAAATTTCATCTGTATCCCGAGAGAACATTGTTATAGGTGTCACTAAAGACCACACTTTGTTTTTGTTTATCATACCTTTTAAAAGATGATTAACACTCTTCATTGTTTTAATGTTGATATAAACACAGGATGATCATTCAATTACTCAAATAGTTCAGTCTTTTTTTTCTTGACCAATTTTCGACCAGTTATTCATTTTAGTCTCGATCATCTTTAGAAGGCCTCTCATACAGTATCTTCCATCGGTTATGTTGTATTTGATGTAACATAATTGTTCCCCAATATAGGATGCATTGTAAAGAGACAAATTACCGTCTTCATTGCTGTGTAAAAGTGGACTAGGGAAAAGAGTATACGAATCCCATATTAATCGATGATAAAGAGTGCGGAATGGCATGTATGACGAGTCAAGAATAACATGGCTCCAAATTTTACAAACTCTGGAACAAATGATTAAAAGATGACGATATGGAACCAGTGAAAATATGTTTTCTAATAACACCTGTGGTAGGGATGACATTTTTTGGATTAGAGTTTGCATCAACACCTGTTGTATTACAGTGTTCAGTAAGCAAAACAGTAAGTAATTTAAGTTGGGTCGTAGTAGTCTTTTTTTTTTAATCAGGGACTCAAATCTTTTTTTTTTTCAACTATCCATCAGGGTGTTTGTGACTGTTGTCACATTTGCACGCGTTCAATGTTGAATATACTATCCAATATCATTGGGTACTAACCAGAAAACTAATCAATATCGACATAGTATAGAGTATATAGTATAGTGCTGGATACTGGAAAACAATCCAACATTGAATGACTCATTCAATATTAAATACACCATTCAACATTGTATATAGTGTATTCAATGTTGAAAACCATTGAACAGACGTCAATGATTGAATACACTATCCAATAGCCTTGGATGCTGAAAAATAATTTTTAATATTGAATACCTTATTCAATATAGTATATATATATATATATATATATATATATATATATATATATATATATATATATATATATATATATATATATATATATATATATATATATATATATATATATATATATATATATATATTAGTATAGAAAATTCAAAGTTGTAAACCATTGAACAAAGATTCCAATGTTTAATATAATATCCAATATCACTTGATACTGGAAAACTACTCAACAGGGATAAAAACGGTGAGGGAGAATGTATGAATTTTCGACCCCTAATTGAATCTATAAATAAGTTTCTGAGTTGAAGTGTATATATAATATTTCAATAACATATTTGACTTTGGTTGAATAATTACTTTATTTTTTAAAAATATCTGAATTAAAAATCATATAATTAAAAAAAGAGAAAATTAGGAATGAATAATCTACTGTACACAGTTATTATTTTAATAATATTATTAATTTTCCTAACAGTTATAGTAGTCATTAATTCACGGAAAAAATCTAAAAATACTAAAAAATTATATAACAAGGAAAACAATTACAATTCCATCAGCCATGACACAACACCAGAGTACATTGAACTATCTCAACAATCCTCCCTCGGTCCAACAGAAGCTTCTAAAGTACCTCAAGAATCATTAACATCAGTCAGCAGAACACCTCATGAACTGCCTCAAGAAAAACCAACCACTGGGGCTTCTGAACTGCCTCAAGAAACACCCAAAACTGAGGCCTCTGAACCGCCCCAAGAAACATTACAAACTGAAACCTCTGAACCGCCCCAAGAAACATTAACAACTGAGGCCTCCGAACTGCCTCAAGAACCTCAAGAATCATCACAAACTGAGGCCCCCGATCTGCCTCAAGAAACAATACAAACTGAGACCTCTGAAGAAACATTAACAACCAAGGCCTCTGAACTGCCTCAAACAAGTGAAAATGAGTCCTCTGGCGTTCCTCACGTCATCAGTCAAATGGAATCCGTCGAACAACCTCATGAATTACTTCGAGAATTATTACAATCCTCCATCTGTCAAGCAGATTTCTCTAAACTACCACAGGAAACAAAAGAATATGCCCAAGAAACAAAAGAATTCATTTGTCAAACAGATTCGTCTGAACTTCGAAAATCCAAAATGAAATCCAAACGTGTAGAATCATTATTTTCGCCATTTATCGAAGACATAAAAAGCTATAAAGGTCTCTTTATTGTTCCCAAACCACCAATTTCGTATAATCCTAAAAATACTGCCGAAACTGACAAGACACTAATTCAACCCTTTAATAAATTTCTTAGTTATTATGATAAAATCCACCAATACTTTACCAATGGTTATCCTGCATATTACGTACATAAACTATATAAAAATTCTAATATTGATAGGGGATATTATACAAAAAATCCAATTATATTAATATTTCCATGGAATTTCCATAATTTCATACCTGATATTTATACAGATCTAAATGAAATTGAAGACGTCAAATTAAAGAACAATTTAGATGCATCATGTATAAAATTTTAAAAGGAAAGAAAACGATTTTACATGAACAAATTGTTGAAATCATGTACCCATGCTGCATGTGAAGATATATTTAATTGTGGATTTTATACGGATAATTTCCCAATGAAAGAAAATTCACTACCCCCATTCGTGGTTATGAAACTTGAACTCGAAGACGGTAATAATGAGGTGGAATGTAAAATGTTGGCTAAGAATATTAATTCTTCAGACACATTTGCTAGCATTAAATTTAACATTTATGTGGAAGTCGAGAAAGAAGAACAAACAAAAGAATCACATGGAGGAGGAGAATTACAAGATGCAGGAGAAGGAGTAGGAAAGGTAAAAATTTCACAAACAGTAGAAGGAGGATGAGGAGAACCACAAACAGTTGGAGGAGAATTACAAACAGTAGAAGGAGGAGAAGGAGGAGAATCACAAACAGTAGAAGGAGGAGGAGGAGGAGGAGGAGAACCACAAACAGTTGGAGGTGAAGGAGGAGAATCACAAACAGTAGGAGGAGAAGGAGGAGAATCACAAACAGTAGAAGAAGGAGGAGGAGGAGGAGAACCACAAACAGTTGGAGGAGAAGGAGGAGAATCACAAACAGTAGAAGAAGGAGGAGGAGGAGAAGGAGAACCACAAACAGTTGGAGGAGAATCACAAACAGTAGAAGGAGGAGGAAAACCACAAACAGTTGGAGGAGGAGGAGAATCACAAACAGTAGAAGGAGGAGGAGGAGGAGGAGAACCACAGAGAACCCCCCACCGAAAAGATAAAAACTGGATTCAGTTTAAAGGAAGAAAACGTTCCTGGACTCTTTATCTTGACCCAGACGCTGATGTCACCTTATAAGATAAAACCAAATTCTATCTATTTATAGGGTCATTTTAAATTTATTTACTCGGAGATATAAAAGGCCCGGGGATTTTATATACTCTGGTATATAAAACGTCAAAAAAGTATATAAACGTCAAAAAAGTATATAAAATTATCAATTGAATATAAAAATAAAGGTTCCCACCGAACACTACTTGTCTATATCAGCAGACTGGCCATAGTCACCCTTAAGAATTATTTGACTCTAAAATTCAGGGTAGGTCAACTTCTTGGGCTGCTCCCAAGAGAACTATTGCCGTCCAAAATGTCCATAACATGAAGTGTCACTGTAGATTGGTCTCTTTAAGCCCAGCTCCTTGACAATATGTCCTAGTCGTAGATCAAAGTTGTGGTTAACAATCTTCAGAAGCTGTTTTGATGTGTACTGTGAGGTGCCATAGTGGAAGATGCTGATGCTTATGGGGTGCACAACACCAATGACGTAGGATACCTGAACCAAACAGCGTCAGCATAATTTGTTTTTCACCAGTGACTTGGCAACCCATCGGGCGGCATAGGCCGCTGAGCGGTCAATCTTTGTGTAATCTTTGCCAGAGAACGCTCCCCCGCCATGAGCGCCCCACCCACCGTAAGTGTCGACGATGATTTTCCTGCCAGTTAGCCCAGCGTTACCTTGAGGTCCACCCATGATGAATTCTCCGCAAGGGTTGATGTGGTATTTCGTTTGAGCATCTATATATTTTTCAGGAATAATGACCTTGATAACCTTCTCCATAACCTCGTCACGCAAAGCTTCAACAGTAATTTGTTCCGAGTGCTGTACAGAAGCGACAACAGTGTTCACTCTTTGGGGAATGACAGCTCCTTGATCGAAGGCATACATGCATGTGACCTGAGTCTTACAGTCAGGTCGCGCCCACCAGAACGTCCCATCTCTTCGCAGCTCTGCAATCTTCTGATTGAGACGGTGTGCCAGCATAATAGTTAAGGGCATGCACTCATCAGTCTCATCAGTGGCATAACCAAACATCAGTCCCTGGTCCCCTGAACCAATGATGTGATCACTGCGCCCAATGTGTACACCATTAGCAATATCCGCACACTTTTGCTCCAGGGCCAGAAGAATATTGCAGGTCTTGTAGTCAAAGCCCTTTCGTGAATCATCAAAACCAATTTTCTTAACAATATCTCGCACAATTTGTTGATAATCAACTTGGGCCTTGGACGTAATCTCCCCACAGATCAGGATCATACCAGTTTTGGTACAGGTTTCACAAGCAACTTTGGCGTCAGGGTCCTGGCTAAGATGGGCATCAAGCACTGCGTCGCTGATCTGATCGCAAATTTTGTCGGGGTGGCCTTCGCCTACACTCTCACTGGTGAAGAGGAACGTCTCATGATCTCCATCCATGCTCTCAGCGCACTTTCCTGGGGAACGAAAATGTTACTTCTTGAATTTGGGACCAGGTTTCCTTGGCTAAATTTTAACTAAATAAAAATCCGTTATGTAAAGGAATATTATTAAAAACATTGACCTAGTTGTGTGAAGAGAGAGAGAGAACGCTAACCTGGTCACGTGGATAGAGACCAACTGAGCAACTGTAAAGCAAGTGTGCAGCTGCTCTGTCTTATAACAAAACTGTGGGTCAAAAAAGAATATGGATCATTTATTTTATTTTGAAATGATTATAAACCATTAAAACCATTATTACTCACTCTAATTGGAAGAGTGAATGTATAATTTTGTAACCTGTAATCATTAACTCTTAATGAACATAATTCCATCTGGTGAAAGGGATAATAATATTGTGTCAATAATTATAGAAGTATTTATTATAGTTATATAATTGTCATATATAAAAATGTAATAGAAGGAACAATAAATTTGAAATTCAATTCATATATTTCCAGCCGGTCTGCAAGGTAAACAGCCTCTGTCAAATGGTAGATAAGATACATTATAAATCATCCTTATTATATGTTGTTAACAAAAAGCTGCTGTACGTGTGGACATTTGTATCCAAGACGTTTTTTCTCTATTATTGATTCTCTCCCGCAATTACCACATTCTCTTTTTTTTTGTTCATAATGATTGAGATGACGATGATGCTCCCTAATAATACTTCTAATTTCTAGAAGAGTCTTGGGTATGAAGTATTCAATATGGTCTCCCTCAGCACCTTCAGCTGCCAACACATCTGCGTGTTTATTTCCATAGATTCCAACATGGGAGGGAATCCACAGGAACTTGACAACTCTTCCCTGGTTGGTTAGTACCTTCACAACTTTCTTAATTTCAGCGACTATTGCAAGATTCTCGCCCCGATCTTTATTTAGGCTTTGCAGTGCTGCTCTCGAATCGGTGCAAATCACTGCACCAGTAGTATTCTGTTCAATAATATATCTTAACGCCATAGCAATGGCAGTTAACTCTGCTTGTGTTGAAGAGGTATAGTTCTCAATGCGCGCTTTTTCCTCAGTTTTTGGTGGAAAAAATACATCATCCTTCTTAATTACCGTGTATGCTGCAACCGCCCGGCCATTAATAGGATTAGATGACCCATCAGTGAAGATTTGATCTAGTTCATCTCCAGTTTCATTATAAATTTCCTTAAGATACTTGTGGCTCAATTCTTGGGGTACCATGTTGTTTTTTTTCTTTACCATATCATTGATGATAATCCTGCACAAGTCATTCAGGGGATCCACCCAGGGAGGTAATCATTCTACAGGCATGAGCTCACGAGCTTGTTGAAGCAGGTGAAGATCTTCAAGGTAGCAGACTGCTCTGTGATGCCATTTTTTGCTTCTCTTGTTTCCCCCTGAAAGTAGCACAGAGCTCAATTTTTTTTTAGCCATGTCATTATAATGGGGATCTCTGGCAATCTTAATTGCAAGATTAGCATTCAGTTCCACAATTCTTTCTTTAATATTGGGAAGGGATAACTCTTTTTGTAGATTGGACATTTCAACAGTTTTTTTCTTTGGAACTCCAAGAATGATTGAAATGGCTTCATCCTGTATGCTTTCTAGCCTATTCATATCGCTTTGTGAATAAGTACATAAAACAGGTGCTGCATTGTCAATGACGGAGCATACATAGTCTGTGTACATCATTTTAAGTACAGCAATAGAGGCTCCATAGCCATCATTCCAGGTCATAGCTTTCAGTTTCAGTTCCCTGAGTCGACTTTTGCATGTTCCTATGAGTTGATTGAGCTCCTCTTTCTTTCCCTTGTTTGAGCCGACAGTGACGCCAAGGTACCGATAGTGGTCAACCCATTCAAGTGTTACACCATTAATTTGCAGTTCTTCATTTTCTCTCCGCTTGTGATGGGAGTATGCTTTTGTCTTGTTTGTGGAGAGAGTGAAACCGAGCTCAATACATTTCCTTCCAAGGAGTTCAATGGCCTGTTTTATTTTATCAAAGGTGGGAGCTTGTATTAGGACATTATCTGCATATCCCACTAGTTGTGTTCCTTCAGGAAAATCAATATTGGCAATTGCATTCATAAGTACATTGAATAGTGTAGGGCTTAAGACTCCTCCTTGGGGGGTCCCGAGTTCCATATTCATTGTTCTTGAGATTGCTCCATTGAAGTAGACCTTAGCTTTCCTCCCTGTGAGGTAGTCTTCAATCCATTTCATGAGTCTCCCCTTGACACCCATGCATGCAAGCTCGTCCAGGATCGCAATTCCCTGGGCTTTGTGCAAGGCTCCTTTTATGTCAACAAATACAGAGTACCTAGCCGTGTCATTAACCAGGTAATTAATTATACAATTGGCTGTGCTCCGTCCTTTGACATATCCATTGACTCCTTCCCCAAACCTTCCTATTTTGTGCAACAGTCGTTTTAGGATGATCCTTACTTCTACAGGGTACTTGCATCTTGCAAGTACATGACACGAGACTGATAAGTCTGTAATTGCCAGGGTCATTGGGTTTTGGTATGGGAACAATTTTGGCGTGTTTCCATTGTGTGGGCAGCACTCCATTTAGGAATGATTTGTTAAACAATTGGAGTAGTGGATTCCCAGACACTTCACACAGTGCATTAAGTATGTCGTAGGTAATGCCATCCTCACCAGGTGCTGTAATTTTACCTCTCTTAATAGCCGCCCTTACTTCCTGGGCTGTGATAGGTTCTCCATATTCGTCCTCACTAGACTGTGCTCTCGCTATTCTGATTCTTCTGTCATTGTGTAGCAGGAGCTGTTCCATAACGATTTCCGTTGAGAGGGAGGAGGAGGATGCTGCCTTACTTCACATGTGAATTAATTCTTCAGCTTTACTCTGTGGATCTTTGCCTCGAGGCACTTTCTTCCGAGGGGGTCTTCGCCGAGTCGTACGGCGCTGAATTCTGAGACAACTTTCAATTTGGTGATTAAGGTCATCAACAAATGTATCAATATCTTCTGGGATTTGGTATTCCCTGAACCAGTCATTTCGTCAACACACAAGTTACTCACTCTTATCACTGTAATCGTTGAGAATCACTAATTCACACTGTATATTTAGCTAGTTGTTTGACTACTACTACTAATTTCTGTTGATCCAAAAAACCGATATCCGGCACAGGGGCATTTGGTATGCTCAATGTCCTAAACTTCCTCTAACAAATCAGGAATAAATATTCGTTCACAAATTAGTTGTGAAATTCGATCTCCCTTTTTCACATTAAAATCTACTTTAGAATGATTGAAGAGAACCACAGAAACATTTCCGCGGAAGTCACCATCAATGACACAACCTCCAACATCAATGTGATTTAAAAAAAAAAAGCAAGACCAGATCGTGGAGCTATTCTTCCATAACAACCTTCTGGTACTTTTACTTGAATATCTATCTTGATTACACCTTTTCCTTGTGCTGGCACAGTAACATCGTAGGCAGCACTGAAGCAAAAGGTAGATTGTTAATTAAAATACATTTAAATATAAATATGTGTGCTAGCCATATGCTGTATTGTGACTACCAATTTTTGTCAACTGCCATTCAAGCTGTCATTGCAATCAATCTTATATTGTTTCTGCTGTATTGTGCCTACCAATTTTTGTCAACTACCATTCAAGCTGTCATTGCAAACAATCTTAGCTACCTATGTGCTTTAATATACTGTACCTACAATTTTCTCTCATCTTCTTTTTTTCATTTCATGTAACTGTTATCATTTTTTTGTCTATAAATTTTGCAAGTATTTACCTCCTTAAAATTTTCTTAGATTAAGGACCTGCCCGAAACGCTGTGCATACTAGTGGCTTTGCAAGACTGTAATTACCATATTTGTATCCTCACATTCCTTACGTACATTCTTGTATATGCATAAATAAATAAATAAATAAATAAAATAAATAAATGGCATTTAAAATATATTTAAATATAAATAAGTTATAAATTAAAAAAAAAAGTAAATTCCAATTATACCTGTACAAGTCATATCCAGCAGCTAGTGTAGATCCAAAATGAACCTTAACAAGTTTACGTATTGTTCTTCTGACATGAGATAAGCCAAGAAAATGTGGTGGTAATAGAAAAGAAGTTCGGGTAGGAGAGACATATATCTGTGTTTACTCTCACTCCAACAAAATTAATAATCTCATTAATATTTCTACTCCATTTATATGTTCCTTGACTTGCCAGTTACCATCAAGTTTCATGGAAAATTATATGATCTCGTTTGCGTGCCTCAGCCGACAACACATCTACGCGTTCATTGCCATATAATCCAACATGGGAAGAGAATCCACAAGAAACTTTACGACTCTTACTTGGTTGGTTAGTATCCTCACAGCTTTCTGTGCAAGATTCTCGGCGTGTCTCCATTATGACAAGGAAATACGAACACTGACATAAAAAAAAAAAAAAAAATAGCTTATAAAAAAAATAAAAAATTAAAATGTTTATTTAGGTAAGGTACATACATACAATAAATTTTTACAAAGATTGGTTGACTTATAGGTAGAGCTAGTACATACAATGCCTAAAGCCACTATTACGCAAAGCGTTTCGGGCATGATAAACTTAAATGACAAGCTTAATACTAATTGAGCATAATGAGTAGAATGAAAACAAGAAATGAAAACATAGATGAAAAAGCAGCACAAATACAATTATGTCGACAAACAGCGCTCTTTAAAGAAAAACAGACATTGGTTGACAATAGCAGGGTAAGGTAGGTTACAGGGAATTTATTAGGTATAGCTTCGTTTTTAACTTAAACTGGTTGAGAGAGGTACAGTCTTTAACATGGTTGGGAAGGTCATTCCACATTCTGGGCCCCTTGATCTGTAGAGCATTTCTAGTTTGATTAAGTCGTACTCTAGGAATATCAAAACTGTATTTATTTCTGGTGTGGTGCTCATGGGTTCTGTTACAACCTTCTATGAAGCTTTTGAGATCAGGATTGGCATTATAGTTTAGCGTTTTATATATGTATAATACACATGAGAGAATGTGCAGTGACTTAATGTCTAACATATTCAGAGATTTGAGTACGGGTACCGAGTGATGTCTGGGGCCAGAGTTGGATATTGTCCTAATAGCAGCTTTGTGTTGAGTAATTAGAGGACGTAAGTGATTTTGGGTAGTAGAGCCCCAAGCACAAATACCATAGTTGAGATATGGATAGATAAGGGAGTAATAGAGAGTCACCAGGGCAGGGCGTGGTACATAATATCTGATCTTAGAAAGAATGCCCACAGTTTTTGAAACTTTTTTTGATACATTTAGAATGTGTCCCTGGAAATCCAGCTTGTGGTCAATGAGAATGCCAAGGAATTTGCCATCTAATTTGTTACAAATTTGGGTATTGTTTATTTTGAGATTTATTTGATTAGAGGATTTATTGCCAAACAGAATATAGAAAGTTTTGTCAATGTTAAGGGTGAGTTTGTTGGCAGTTAGAAAAAGATGGACTTTATTTAGCTCAGTATTTATTGAGGCATTTAGAGCAAGGGGGTAAGGACTGGAGTAAATGAAGGTTGTGTCGTCAGCAAATAGAATTGGTTTGAGGTGTTGGGAGGCATTTGGAAGGTCATTAATGTAGATGAGAAAGAGGAGAGGGACAAGTATGCTGCCCTGAGGAACACCAATGTTGATGGGTAGGGTGGGAGAAATTGTATTATTCACAGAAACATATTGGAGCCTGTCAGTAAGGTAGGATTTGAGGTATTGTAGGGAGTGTCCTCTGACTCCATAATGATGTAATTTAAGAAGAAGGTTTTGGTGGTTGACAGTATCAAAAGCTTTATGCAAGTCCATAAATAACCCAACAGGGAACTCATTTTTATCAAGAGCTGTAGGAATCGAGTTAAGCATACTAATAAGTGCATCGTTAGTGCTTTTTTTGGGTCTGAAGCCATATTGGCAAGGGCTAAGTATATTGAGTTTGGCTAGATATGAGTAAAGCTGCTTATAGATTAGTTTTTCAAAAATTTTTCACAAGTTTGGCAGGATTGATATAGGTCTGTAGTTGTTAACATCTGTGAGATCACCACATTTGTGGACAGGCGTTACTCTCGCTTTTTTTAGAATATCTGGAAAGGTTTGGAGTTCAAGTGACTTGTTGAAGAGCAAAGCAATTGCAGGGGCTAAAGATCTGGAGGCTTTTTTGTAAATTAAAGTTGGTATCTCCTCAAGGGCACCAGACTTGGTTTTAAGGGAAAGGATTATCTCATTGACGTCAGTGGAATTAATAGGTTTTAGGTACAGAGACTGTGGATAGCTACCTGTAAGATAGTCCTTATTGTCAGTACTGGAAGATGGAATATCGTTTGCAAGGGATGAACCAATGGAAGAGAAGAACCTATTGAACTCAATAGCAGAATCAGAGGCTGAAAGCTGACCATCGTTATTAGACAGGAGAGTCGGTTTGTTATTTAACCCTTACACTGCTCAGGGGTCATATGGACATTTACACCCCTGTGTGCAAGAAAAAAAAAAATTCAAAATTTTTTTTTCGTCTTCTAAACATGTTAATTTGAGTCTCCTGAGCACGGGAAAAATAATAAAAAAATTCTATTATACATACCAATGACACAATTGAGCCGAGAAGTTGGCCGATGACGTCACAGAACGTGAGCGCTCAAGGGTGCTGCGTCAGCCAGCTGTCACTCACGGCCGCTCGCGCGGCCCGAGTTGCCGCGAATTTATTTTCGCGGAATTATATACAGTATTCTTGGGTCATTTTACTCAAATTTTTTTCGCTAGTATTGTTCCAATTATTAGCAATAGACGTTGTATTATAATAAAAATGGTATAAACTCACTAGGCGCTCACATATTAGTGTCACAAGTATGCCCACCAAAATGGTATAATTTACAGGAAATATTCAATGTATTTGGTTTTTTTTCAATATAAACACAAAAATAAACTTGATATGTACATTTATTTACCAAAGAATTACACATTTAGTACTCCAGGAGACTATGATACTGTGCGAAACAGTCGATATGGCACAGAGGGACGGCACACGCTTCGCACCATGTCAACATCAATTTACGTTTCTGTGGCCTCAATTTGGTACTGGAACACACAACACACCGACGCTGGCCTGCTGCACGAGCTCCAGTTGGTAGTAATTTCTTGATTTGATGTATCAGAAAGGCCTCCCTGTAAGCGAGCCTGGGTGCAGGAGCATGGTTTAGTATTGGGTCTCGAATGGGTCTTTGTATACCAGGTGTGTCCTTGCCAAATTTACCTAGCAACTGTTTCACAACTTGGAAACTGAACGAACGGAAATATGGTTTTCTACCTGTCTTCACAAGAAACATATTGTAACTGTTCAGCATTGTTACATCAATAAGGTGAAAAATCATTTTCTTTGTCCACTTCACTGTTTTACGTACACACTCTACAGCACCCACCATCATGTCACATTTATCAACTAAACGCATGTTGATGTTGTAGTCCATCACACAATCTGGCTTGTATAGTATTTGCTTTGTTGTTCTGTTCACCTTGCCACTGTCTACCATTGTACCAGGGTGAATGGTGGTCAACATGTTCACTTCACGTCTGTCTTTCCACCGCACTGAAAGCATTGCACCACTTTTTCTTACCTCGCAGTCTCCTACTTGCATAGCAGTATCAAACACAGGCATTTCCTTTCGTTTTGGCTTTACTGTTCCACACACTCCAGTCTTATTATCCAGCAAGAATTTCGTTAGCAAGGGACTGGTATAATAGTTATCTGTGTACAATATATGGCCCTTGTTCAGATATGGTGCAAGCAGTGACTTCACCACACTACCTGAGAAGCCATGTTCGTCATTAGCAGGAATATCTATATTTGTGGCTGAATAAAGTATCATGTGTAACACCATTCCTGATTCACAGTCACAGAGCACAAAGAATTTCAGTCCAAATCGGTGACGTTTTGAGGGAATATACTGCTTGAAGGCAGCACGTCCTTTGAAAAGTACCAGGGATTCATCAATAACCAGCTTCTGAGCTGGTACGTAGTAATCTCGGAACTTTCCAATCAGGTCATTTAGCACGTGCCTCACCCTCCAAAGCCTATCATACTGTGTCTCGTCAGCATTATTTGCAAAATGAATGCACCGTAGGATCAACAGAAATCTGTCTCGGGACATATATTTCCCTAACAATGGTGTTGGAACAGAGTTGTCTTTGCTCCAATAATCTGAAATTACGTGTTTCACACAATGTTTCATCAACATGCAAATTGCGAAAAACACATACATCTCATCAACAGTTGTCTCTTTCCAACGCTGTAGTCGCGAAAATTCTGAAACTTCCTCACCTTCGATGAGATCATCCGCAAGTCTGTTCGTTTCGTGAACAATGTGTTCCATTAGCGGCTCATCGAAATATGCAGTAAAGAAGTCCATTTCACACATTTCGTCACCAGTATCAGGGAAAAGATCAGTAATTCCCACATCTCTGTTATCAAAGTCGGGAATTTGTGGAACAAAATCTTCCCCATCACTCCACACACACAAACCTGCTGCCTTCCGAGAGCCATTAGCTGCACCACGGTGAGGAATCCGGGGACCAGGAGCTGAAGCACGCATTGTAACAGTAGGGGCAGGAACGGTAGATGAGGAAAAAGATGTGGAACATGAGGGAATTTGTTCCTCATTGTCGCCATATTGTCCCATGCGGCGGCGCTTGGCTGGGCGGGCAGCTGATGCGGCGAAACTTGTACTGGCACTAGCAGCCGGGGTAAAACTATTCTCCAACTCTTCATCACTAAAGCCTGAGAAAGATTCACTTGTTTCAGATTTGTCAATCGTATCATAAACGTGTAGTGGTATAGATGAACGACGTGCTTGGGCACGAGGTGGTGTTGAGTAGCAGCCTCGAGAGGCATCCTCACCCTCGTGGCACCCACATGTTCACCCTCACTATCCGTTGTTTCGATTTCTTCTGGCTGGGTATAATCTTCATCTATATGTGAGTCGTCAATATCAGACTCATCAACGTCCTTGAACAATTCATCTGCAATTTCGTCTTCGGTCAAGGACTGCGCGAAGCGCTGGGCGAGGTCGCAAGCTGGGTCGTGATGCGCTCGCCATGGTGTCTGGCCACTAACTAAGGTCTGTGAAACAAAGGAGGCCTGCTCTGGATTTTTTTTCAAAATGGCGTCTGTTTACAATCGCCCATGGCTACGGTATGGGTGACCCCTTTACACCGCGGGACGTTTGAATCGTGCCTGGCACCCTTTGGCGTATATATACGCCATGCGCACTGTGGGACATGTTACTCATGGCGTATATATACGCCATGCACAGTTTAAGGGTTAAAGACTTCTTTGATCCCAATATTTGTGAAATTGTGCTCCAAGTTTGTTTAATGTTGCTCCTTATTTGGGTAAATTTATCTTCGTAGCATTTAGTTTTGGCTCGTCTAATTATCTTAGATAGCAATAATGAGTAATTCTTTGAGAATTCTTTGGAGACAATTCCTAACCTATACTTCTTCTCAAGGTCATGTTTTTTATTAATAGATTTAAGTATTCCCTTTGTAAGCCAGGGATTGTTGAGCCTTTTGGTTGTGACTTGTTTTGTAAGCATAGGACAGTGGGTATTATAAAGGCTAAGAGTTTTTTGAAGAAAAGATTGCACTGCTAGGTTGATGTCCTCTATGTTACCTAACTCAGACTCCCAGTTGACATTATCAGCAGCAGTTATAAAATTGTCTATAGCAGTTACATTGTGCAGTCTAAAACGTATCTCTCTTGACTCAAGAGGTGGTTTGCTAATGTTAGTTAAGAGAAATGTGAGGTAATGGTCTGTAGTGCTATCGGTGATTATACCTGAAGTAAGCGGAGAGGTTAAGTTTGTCAAGATGTGATCTAGAGTCGTGGCAGCGCTATCAGTGATTCTAGTAGGTCTAGTGATTAAGGGTATGAGGAAGCAGGAATTCATACAGTTGAGAAAGCTAACAGCAGTAGGGTGTTCTGGCTCGCAGAGGTCAATATTATAGTTCCCTGCGATAATTAGGTGGTTTTTGTTCAGTCTGTTATCAAGTATTAGATTTCTAAGGTTTGAGTTGAATTCGGACACATCAGTGTTAGGAATTCTTTAAACTGCACCCATAGACAGGACAGACTCGGCATCCTTGACTCTGAAGCTGGCGAAGATATACTCCCCATAGCAGTCTCTAGTTCTAATTTCTTTTAAGCATTTCTTTTTCTTTTTTATCTTAAGAAACCATGAGCAAAGTTACAATATACCACACCAACCGTTTGTGACGTGTGGACGTAAATACTAGTCAATTCACACGCCTCACCCTGCCTGCCATGCAAGGCCCCAATAGGCCAAGTTTTTGTGATGATTAAAATTTTATTAGAAGAGCTTTTTTTTGTAAGGTTGTAAAGCACGTTTCAAGGATATTTTCATCAATATATATCAAAGGTTAGAAGAGCTTTAATTAAAAATTAGGTAACTGTTACTTTAAGCACTGTAATCTGAATGAAGTTCAACTTGTGGGTGAGCTGATAGATAATTTATCATAATGTCTTAAGAATGTCCTTAGGAGGCTTTACCAAAGTTTTCTTAAGACCTCTATCCTTAACAACTTTCCAAGTGTTTTTTTCAAAGCTGGTCTCCTTATTTCTTTTCGCCTGATGCTCTTTCAACTGCTGTACTTCGTCCCGTAGGTAATTTAACTCTGTCCTCAGAGCTTCAACTAAACCAATAGTTCAATCATTAAAACATCCATAATGTATAATAAATAGCTTTAAAACGGAGGAGCTTTGGCTAGCACACTCTCTCAGTCTAGGAAGAAAGTAAATGTTCCTCGAAAAAAGGTTTCATTTTATTCTGTTGTAACCAAAAAAACTTATTATATTATAAATCATTGTCTTTGTTTCTTCCTCTGACTCTTTTTTTATCTTTACATGATATAGAAATCAAAAATTGTCAGACTATAACATATGTGGAACTATACATGAAAAAATTATATATTGAATTTATAAAATATGGTTCAAAGTGATGAAGACTGTGACAATATATGCTACATTGGTTAAAAAAAAAAGGTTGACTATGACCAGTCTGCTACATTTTATATTTATAGAAGAATCATTTTGATATACCAGCGAGATCGCTCCAATTTATTCTACAATTTATCATATCTCTCCTAATTAAACTTTCTGTAAATCATCATTGTTTTTTTTAGATATATGATGTTTGAATACATTCATTGGAAATCAACTAGATAATATAGGAGAAATGTTTGTAAAAAGAGGATAATGATCCCTGGCATCAAATGAAAACTAAACATCGACGATCCCTGGCATCAAATGAAAACTAAACATCGACGATCCCTGGCATCTAATGAAAACTAAACATCGACGATCCCTGGCATCTAATACAGCAGGTTATGTTGCCTACCTTCTATATGGGAGAAAGTTTTGGCAGCTGCCAAAAGTTTTGGCATGATGACCTTATGGGGGAACATCAAGGCATCACTATTACTTATCGTAAAATCTTAAAATATTTCTACTGGCCCAAGCTGAAAGGCGACGTGGCTAAATATTGTAATTCTTGTGTTACAACTTGTTGGGAAACCAAACCAGACACCACCTAAAGCTCCTCTAAGGCCTATTGTCGTGCCTGAGGAACCATTTTCTCAGAACTAAGTCTGGGAATATTTACTTAATCACTATGATGTGTATCACGACCCTTTACCCTGAGGCATTTGCTATAAGGAACATCCGAGCAAAGACTGTTGTTGTTCGTATGTTGCATTTTTTTTTTTCACTTTTGTAACATCTGAACAAATGAGTCAACTAAGTCTGATGATGAAGACAATCGTCGTCTGATTGGCGATCGGAATGGCCGGGACAATTTGGGTAATAATGGCAATGAACCAGAGACATCATGATGAAGAGCACCATATTCGCTTTAGGTTTGAGAATGGAACTGGTGGATTATATACCGACCCAACAAGGCGAAGTACAACACGCTTGATGCATTCATAAAAAATTTCATTGCTTTTGTGCTTTTTTAAATAAAAAATAGTTGTGGATAGAGGTAGAGAATGTCTGTTGTGAGTAGAGAAGACACAAATAAGAATCATCAATGAAAGTAAGAGATATACTTACTGGGAAATTCGTTTCGACCTACGAATTTTCGTATATCAACCCATTCGGGATAATGGATGTAGAAAAGTTGGATGGATTCAAATTCAATCCAGTCAAAGAAGGCATATGCGTGGAATGTTCTGCTCCCAAAATGGTACCGAACATAGAAGGAATGGAACCTTCTTGTATCCATATTCACCTTAATTCTTCATCTCGAAACTCCACTACACCGAGTAGTAGTAACCCCTTTTATAAAACAAATGTTCCTTCCGATACCAAGGCACCTTGTGTGTACGACACATTGAATCAGTACTGGAAAAGTGTGGTAAAAGATGTTACTTTTCAATATAATATCATAATGATCTTTTAAGAGGAAATGACATCATAACATTCTGACAGTATATATATTAGTGAATGTAACTCTTAGGCTGTTCATTTGTGCTAATTCACATGGAGAACAAAGAGGCTGGGGCCAAGATAAGCCCTCGTTACCTCCAGTTTAACAGTGAAATAGGGAAAAGTATTAAACTTTAAAACGTTGGAATTTTGCAGGCTTGTAACGTTAGAACATTTCGTCTATTGGTGGAAAAGAGAATTACTTGTGGAGCCATACCTTCTGAAGGACGATCATGAGGATGCTCTGACTTATAATCTGGGATACCTCCTGAAGGACAATCAGTTGAGGATGCTCTGACTGCCATACTGAAACGTATGGATACCAATGATAATGCATGATAACATTCATTAAGTTATCTTCTCAGCTCATTACCACCAACTTTCCCACCAGAAAAATGGATAGAATTGAAATATCTATTCCCATAAATGTAAAGGTTGAAGCTTATCATCTTCTTTCCTCACAAATTGTAAGTATTAGTTATCATTCTCTTTCATTATTATATGTCGTACCTAGTAGTCTTTATGGGTTAGGTTAGGTTAGGTAGCCGAAAATTTTTATAATTTCTATGAAAATACATTGAAATTTTTTTTTACAGGCTGAAGGAAGGATGGATGTTATTCTACATTTACCTTCTACTCTCCCTGACGTTTTTACCCAATTATCATATAATATACTGATGATTGATACTTCAGCTTCAATGAGTGTTTATTGGTCAGCATTAATGAACCAATGGAATAAGTATATGGCTCCTATTTTAGAGAAGTGTGGAAATGAAACTGTTAGGTATACCTTTAGTGATGTTGTTGAGAAAAAGGGATGTAGCCCACAGATTCAAAAAAGTGATTAGAGAAATAGTTCTACTGATTTAATCGGAGCATTAAAGAAAATTCAAGAGGAAATTGAAGGTTGTCAATCAAAAGATATTAAAGTGTTTTTTATCACTGATGGCTTCCATAGTGTATCAAGAGATAAGCCTGAAACTCAACTTGAGAAAATAAAATGTCCTGTTGGAAAAAAGTGTGAATTTTTTGTGTTAGGAATTGGAAAAGAATATCCAGTTAAACAGAGTTTAATTTTACAAGCACAACTTAATACTGGAAATACAATACCAAATTTATTTCAAGTACTTGAAATGAATGATATGGAAGATGTAATGAAGAATATAAGTAGTCATTGCAGTTCTGTAAAAATACGTTTATCTGTAGAAGGCTCTTTATTGCCTGGTGGAACATTAGAAAGCGAATTTTATCTTGATGAGTATGTTTATCTTAAACAGTATAATGGTGAAAAAATATACATGTTTACAAATAGCAAAACTGAATATATCCTTCATTTACAATTTCAAGATTTAAATGTAAAAAATAATGGATCAACTGATTACACAATGGAATCGGAGAATCATTAAAATTAATAACAAAGACCAACAGAAGCATTATTTTTTGAGAGATTATTAACCTAGAAAAAAAAAATTGTGATGAACTATTTCTAAGGATTATGAACATAAAAGATGTAAGAGGTAATTTTACAGGGCGTTTTAAGGGAGTTTACACCAATATTGAAACTAATCTCAAGGAAAAAATCAATGGAATAAAGAAACTTATTGAGGAAGGACAATATCTTAAAGAAATGGAATTAGCTGGTGTAGTTTTGAACTCAATAACAGTATCAAGTCACTACTATTCAAAGAAGGCTTGTCAACTAAAAGAATACACTGACAATGACTTTAAAAAGGATATAGATGATTTTGTAAAAATATTTGAAAAAGTAAAACACCATATTCTGGCATTACAAGTTTTACCTGAAAATTGTTGTAGGATTTCTCTCACTTCAACAGTCAGTGATTTACAAGAACCAAAATTTCTAACACTGTTAAATTCAGTCAATAAATTCCAGTTATCGACTGTTTGGAACATAACAGGCATTCCTGTACTTTTTCGTAACTTAAACTGTACAGTCTTAAATATTTGGTCATATAATATTATTCAAATTGTTGAAGCCCCCTTTGATTTAATTGGAGTGACAGCCCTTGTTGATTTTGTTAACATATATGGGAAGTTGGTCATAAATACAATGAAATTGAAATTATTAATGGTAAACAAGAAACTTGCTTTAATGCTATTATACCAATTTTCACACCTGAGGAGGCTCATGTTATGGGATCACTGATGGAAACTAACTTTTTTGCTAAAATGATGACTTTTGCAGTTTTGAAGATCCGATAATAATCGGATTGATGAATCTGATTATTAAGGATCACAATGCTCATCTAGGATCATTAGCTGTCTTGTTGATAAAACTCTTTGAGAAGTATCCAATTAAAAGCCGACCCAAGTATGTTTGTATAATAATTAATAGTATTCAAGCTACGGTTGTTAATGGATACATGAAACGATGGAAACTGAAAAAATATTGGGAGAGTTTGAAAAGTGAAAATAATATAAATCAAGCATTAATGACAGAGAGTATTTTAAAATTTGATGGAATATCTCTTAAGTGTGAAACGCTAATTAAACCCATGTTCATAATGTATATGATGATAAGAGATAATAACCCACAGTCCCCTCAGTATATTAAGACTTTAAAGAGAATCATGAAAATGATAATTTTAGAATATGTGGGCAGATGTGTTTGTAAAGGCAAATTTGAGTATCCTTACTGACATTTTTTTCTCACCTCTGATAAATATGAGAAAGAAAAGCAGAAATTTTTGGAACATAATGTTGAAGAATCTGAATATAATATAGAAAATTATTATACATTACATGAAGTTCGAAAAGCTTTAAAACATTTAGATGTGATCAAACTTTGTCCAGCCAATATTTTTCCTTTAAAGGAAATACAAATAAATGGTGAGAAAATTGCAGTCCTTTATTCATGGTCTTATGCAGGAGATTTGTCTTTAAAAACTTTGAGGATATTTGTTTGATGAAGGAATTTGAAGAGTATGAAATCGAATTAGTATTGAATGAGTTGTTTAATGACATTTTTTTTTTTAAATGTTTGTATCATGCTTTGAAGTTTCCAAGCTCTCGTGAAAGACTAAAAAAAATTGAGCAAATTGAGGACTATGATAAATGTCGCTTTAATATCAGAAATGAGATGATTAGAGAAGTCATAGAGAAATGGAATCTCAGAGATATTTATAAAAAAAAAGTGGAAAAAAATTGGGTGATGTCATACATGAAAGTTCACCAAGAAATATTGAATCCAATGACACCTAAGGAAATATTGGATAAAGTCCATCAGATGGGATTGTTTAATTGTGAGAAAACATCATTCCATGATATATATATATTCAGATATGATGTTAAAATCTTAACAAATGCTTGTCAGATATCCACTTGCCCCTATTATCTAATTCCCAATAAGAATTGTGGTCAACATTTATTTATAGAACGATCCCAAATGGGCGAGGCCTTTCATCATGCTCTTCACAAAACAGCTCATAAGACTAAATATAGTATTAAAAAAGGTCTTGAAGAATTTCAGAATGGAACATATACGAAAAAAGGAAAGAAATTATTAGATTCAACATATAAAGAATATAAAAAACATTTGATACAATTACAAAATATATATATATAATAACATGATTGATACGTGGTAGGGGGATATATGTATATTAAACTGATGATTTAGTTTTTTTTTAGAATCAAATTAAAGAAATTAGTTCCTACTGGCGGTGGGAGATTAGTTGTAAGACGTGATACAAAGGAACTTATATCATCTCGAAGTAAATCTGAATAGTTAAGGGCATGCACTCATCAGTCTCATCAGTGGCATAACCAAACATCAGTCCCTGGTCCCCTGAACCAATGATGTGATCACTGCGCCCAATGTGTACACCATTAGCAATATCCGCACACTTTTGCTCCAGGGCCAGAAGAATATTGCAGGTCTTGTAGTCAAAGCCCTTTCGTGAATCATCAAAACCAATTTTCTTAACAATATCTCGCACAATTTGTTGATAATCAACTTGGGCCTTGGACGTAATCTCCCCACAGATCAGGATCATACCAGTTTTGGTACAGGTTTCACAAGCAACTTTGGCGTCAGGGTCCTGGCTAAGATGGGCATCAAGCACTGCGTCGCTGATCTGATCGCAAATTTTGTCGGGGTGGCCTTCGCCTACACTCTCACTGGTGAAGAGGAACGTCTCATGATCTCCATCCATGCTCTCAGCGCACTTTCCTGGGGAACGAAAATGTTACTTCTTGAATTTGGGACCAGGTTTCCTTGGCTAAATTTTAACTAAATAAAAATCCGTTATGTAAAGGAATATTATTAAAAACATTGACCTAGTTGTGTGAAGAGAGAGAGAGAACGCTAACCTGGTCACGTGGATAGAGACCAACTGAGCAACTGTAAAGCAAGTGTGCAGCTGCTCTGTCTTATAACAAAACTGTCAAAAAAGAATATGGATCATGTTACGAACCCGGATCCAGCATCCAAGCAAGGAGCAGTAACCACTACGCCATCTGTGGGTCGGCTCCCGAAACCCCCGCCAAACGGACGACGACACCTAGTGAGGACAGCGTGTACTGGCCTCGAGGACCAGTTTCCAGTCTGGTTCAGCGCTCAACACCGCCGCTCCTGACCTCTGGTGAGGTGGTGCTCCGACGACAGCGCCATCTATGGAGTGGATATGTCGGGCGTTTGTATCTGAGCCTGTGAGTGTGGTGTATTAGTGTCCCGGTTATTAATGACGTGTCTGCTTACAGAGCCGACCTGGGACCACTGTGTTGAAGGTGGAGTGAGTCTACCCGAGGCAGCCAGTCTCCATACAGTGAAGTTTGCTGCAGCTGTCGTGACGTCGTCCCCCCCGGAAGAACACTGTGGTGTGTTAAGCCTGCCAGTGGAGTGGCAGTGGAAGGATTTACCCGGGACCGACGGTTGGAGACGATAATCCACTGGGGTATTGAGGACAGGAGGGTGATTGGTGATATCACACGAGACTCCTGTCTAGGGCGTACCCCTTATATCGTTGGTGGAGTGGCCGTACCAGCCTTGGTGGCTCAGTACCTGCCAGCAGACCTGCTGGACGTGTGGTTGACGGCCTCCACGACGGTGCCCCCAGTGGACCTGTGTTGTGGCTGACCTGTGGCCAGGGTAGGCTCGGCGTTCTCCGAGGACACGTCTGGAGGCCACGAAGAAAGCACCGCGGACTCAGCACCTAGCTTCGAGGATCCATAGTCTCCAGCAGAAGACTACAGTGTTGATCCCCTTTGTAAAGTGTTAATACCCTTCCCCCTTGTGTACGTTTTACTTTTATATATTTAAATGGTGAAGGTTATATTATATTATATTAAGTTCTTACCTTTCTTTCCCTACTCCCTTTAAGTTACTTGCGTCACGGATCGCATCCCTTGATAGCCTCTACTGGCTTGGGGCCGGATATATATCTTCCTCTAACTACATCAGAGTAAGAACCCCGTTGCGTCCCGAGAGGGCCGTAACATAATTGGCATCCCCAGCGGGATCCGTCCCCTTGTTAAGTATGTTTGACAGGGGTGGTGAAGTGGCGTAATCCCTGTATATAATTCCCCCTGTGACGATTGTGACGTTATACGTCCTGTGCGGTGCTCAGAGTGACTAAGTGCGATATTGTGCAGTGCGGTGCTCGCTGTGATTAAGCGATTAAGTGCAATATTGACTAGTGCGGTGCTCAGTGATTCAGTGCAATATTGTAGAGCGAAGTGTTCGCTTGGACTCAGTGCAATATTGGGTAGTGTGGAGCCCGAAGTGATTATGTGCAATATTGGCAAGTGCAGTGTTTGGTGCGATAAAGTGCAGTATTGGCGTAGAACAGTGCTCGGTGTGTTAAGTGCTAGTTGAGTGTTCCATCTGTGACAATGGCAGAAAAGGCTACCATCGATGATCTGGACGATGTTCAGGCTTTTCTGAATAGAGTGGACTGTCTTGCCAGATTAAAGTATCTGAGCAAACCAGAGCTTGTACTAGTGAGCGCCTACCTGGAGATCAAGATCCGTGCCAGTGATTCCCGTGTGGAGATCTTGTCCAAGGTTCACCGGCACCTGAAGGCAGAAGAGAAACAGGAAGGCGAAACTCCTAGTACAAGGGAAGGTGAGGAGATAGCTTCCATGGAAAAGGAAGATAAGGGCAGCGACGTTGACAGTGATGCAGGTGAGCTGAATATAAGCTTGCTAACTGTCAAAATGCGTGCCTTGGAAATTAATCGAGAAATAGAGTGGAAGAAATTAGAAATGGAAAGAGAAAGACAAGATAAAGAATTGGCGATGAGGCGTTTAGAATTAGAACGCGAAAGAGAGAGAGAAGACCGAGAAAGAGAGAGAGAAGAACGAGAAAGAGAACGAGAAAGAGAAGAGAGACGAGAGAGAGAAGAACGAGAAAGAGAGAGAGAAGAACGAGAAAGAGAGAGAGAAGAAAGACAGAGACAACATGAACTAGAAGTATTACGATTAGGCGCTGGACAGAGACAAACTGGAGTAAGCGGTTTCGATCCGGTAAGGAATATCAAAATGGTCCCCAAATTCAACGAGAGAGAAGTTTCGAAGTTCTTCGCAGCCTTCGAGAAAGTCGCTGCCTCTTTGGAGTGGCCAAGGGAGAATTGGGCCATCATGATACAGTCAGTCTTGACTGGGAAGGCCCAAATCGCCTACTCTACGTTATCCCTTGACGACTCCGGCGATTACGATATGGTGAAGAAAGTGGTGCTCATGGCGTACCAATTGGTACCTGAGGCATATAGGCAAAAGTTCAGAAACCTGAAGAAGACCTCAGAGCACACTTTCACCGAATTCGCCACCATCAAGGAGCGACTTTTTCAAGAATGGTGTGCCTCTCGGAAAGTGGAGACCAAGGCAGACCTCGAGCAGCTGATTCTGCTCGAGGACTTCAAGGATTGTTTATCTGGAGACCTCAAGACGTACCTAGAGGAACAGCAGGTAGAGACCTTGAGTGCAGCAGCCACCATGGCTGAAGAGTATATCCTGACTCATAGGCCGTCTAAGTACGTCCCGAGGAATTACCAGCGCCGGTTTGACAGACCTCACGACGAAGAAGAAAGACCCGTCCCACGAAGCGCTAAGAAGACGCCCCCAAGTAGCCCTCGAAGAACAAGTCCTAGTAGTCCGAAACACCGTAGTCCGAGGAGGAACATGGTGTGCTGGACTTGTGGGCAGAAGGGACACATAGCTGCTAGGTGCCGAGGCAGAAGAGGTGGCAGCGCACGAAGGGAGGTGATGTTGATGAGCTGTGTTACATCACCAGTAGGAAACCAGTCTACGACGACACAGGAAGGACCAAGTTTGTTGGCCCCTCACACTTCAACCGGGTATGTAACGAGTGATCATACTGGTAGATCAATTGTAGTGCTCAGAGATAGTGGAGCAGCCCAGTCCCTGATCGTGAAGAGCTCGTTACCCGAGGGAGTAAGTGTGGATGGGAGACCAGAGGTTATCCTGGTTGGGTTTCCTAGGACGCAGTACATCGCCCCCTTAGTGCCAGTACATCTTGACTCGCCTTATTTCAGCGGCACATGTGAGTTGGCAGTAGTCGATACCCTCCCTGTGGCTGGGATTGACGTGGTACTAGCCAACGACCTGGTGACCGATTGGAGCACCAATCATCCCAAGATAGCGGACGAGTCTGTCAGAACATCAAGGTCTGAGGTAACAGGCAATGGTAATGTCCAGGTAAAGACAGACCCGGATGTAACTATGTTTAATTTGTCCTCTCGCCTACAGATTGAGAACGATCTAGCAGTGTCTCCTGATTCTCTCGACGAGGAACATGAAGTTAAGAAGGCAGAGGTACCTGAGCAAGAAGAGAGGCCTTGTGTGCGGGCACCCACGGATACCAACGAGTCTGGAGCGAAGGCGGATGTGTGCTTGCGGTATGGCAAGTTACAGCATGTAGTGAACCAGCCAGAGATTCCCCAGACGTCAGAGGTAGGTGCGGTGTGTTCAAAAGGTCTAGTGCCCTCTTCGGTCCAAGCCAGGCGTGTGGATGTGGCCGGCTATGGACATGACAAGCTCAGGAAACTTATCCCTCAATTGGCCTCATGTTTCTTAGCGATATTTTGTTTTATTCTCCTATGTAGTCTCTGTGTTCTCAGTAAGGATCAGTGGACGACCCGACGAATGATGGCTCCCATGAACATCGCGCAGAGGTCCCAGGGATTGGAGAGTTGTACTGCAAGTGTTGCAGTTGAAGAAGGGACCTGGGAGGTAATAGATGATACAGGAGGTACGACATGTGATAATGTGAGTGACTGTTTCCGACAGGTTGACACCCCCCGCGTGACTGCTGAGCCTCAACACAGCGTTATGCGGAACGTTGGTCGACCTGACGGTGGCAGAGTGAATGCCATCTGCGACATACAAACAGCCCCGTTGAGACTAGGAGTGGACCTAGTAGGGTATGCCGTAAGTATTGACTTACCCACTGTCGCGATCACTCTGAATTATCTGACCCCTGTATTCCAGGTTCCTGTCTCCCTGAAGGACCACCGGATCGGTACTAGAAATACCGTCTGTGGTCAGCCATCATCGGTGCCACGACATAAGGATGTGTCGAGTCACCCCAGATCGTGTCGAAACCAATCCTTACTCGAGAGATGTGAGATGATGCCCCTGTTTGCCATCGCAGAGGAGGTGTGGAAGATTACGTCAGGCAGATCATTGCCTTCCATTTTCAAGCTCTCTTTGTGCCAGAGTTTCTCGGTAAAAAAGTTCTGTGGACAAGACAGCCTCATCACTCCAGTTCATAGTATAAGTAAGTCCATTTGGAGTTGTGTCGCCCTGCTAATTTGGTTTGTGTTTTTTATAGAACCCCAAACCAAATTCTTTTTGGTGGGGAGGTGTTACGAACCCGGATCCAGCATCCAAGCAAGGAGCAGTAACCACTACGCCATCTGTGGGTCGGCTCCCGAAACCCCCGCCAAACGGACGACGACACCTAGTGAGGACAGCGTGTACTGGCCTCGAGGACCAGTTTCCAGTCTGGTTCAGCGCTCAACACCGCCGCTCCTGACCTCTGGTGAGGTGGTGCTCCGACGACAGCGCCATCTATGGAGTGGATATGTCGGGCGTTTGTATCTGAGCCTGTGAGTGTGGTGTATTAGTGTCCCGGTTATTAATGACGTGTCTGCTTACAGAGCCGACCTGGGACCACTGTGTTGAAGGTGGAGTGAGTCTACCCGAGGCAGCCAGTCTCCATACAGTGAAGTTTGCTGCAGCTGTCGTGACGTCGTCCCCCCCGGAAGAACACTGTGGTGTGTTAAGCCTGCCAGTGGAGTGGCAGTGGAAGGATTTACCCGGGACCGACGGTTGGAGACGATAATCCACTGGGGTATTGAGGACAGGAGGGTGATTGGTGATATCACACGAGACTCCTGTCTAGGGCGTACCCCTTATATCGTTCGTGGAGTGGCCGTACCAGCCTTGGTGGCTCAGTACCTGCCAGCAGACCTGCTGGACGTGTGGTTGACGGCCTCCACGACGGTGCCCCCAGTGGACCTGTGTTGTGGCTGACCTGTGGCCAGGGTAGGCTCGGCGTTCTCCGAGGACACGTCTGGAGGCCACGAAGAAAGCACCGCGGACTCAGCACCTAGCTTCGAGGATCCATAGTCTCCAGCAGAAGACTACAGTGTTGATCCCCTTTGTAAAGTGTTAATACCCTTCCCCCTTGTGTACGTTTTACTTTTATATATTTAAATGGTGAAGGTTATATTATATTATATTAAGTTCTTACCTTTCTTTCCCTACTCCCTTTAAGTTACTTGCGTCACGGATCGCATCCCTTGATAGCCTCTACTGGCTTGGGGCCGGATATATATCTTCCTCTAACTACATCAGAGTAAGAACCCCGTTGCGTCCCGAGAGGGCCGTAACAGATCATTTATTTTATTTTGAAATGATTATAAACCATTAAAACCATTATTACTCACTCTAATTGGAAGAGTGAATGTATAATTTTGTAACCTGTAATCATTAACTCTTAATGAACATAATTCCATCTGGTGAAAGGGATAATAATATTGTGTCAATAATTATAGAAGTATTTATTATAGTTATATAATTGTCATATATAAAATGTAATAGAAGGAACAATAAATTTGAAATTCAATTCATATATTCCAGCCGGTCTGCAAGGTAAACAGCCTCTGTCAAATGGTAGATAAGATACATTATAAATCATCCTTATTATATGTTGTTAACAAAAAGCTGCTGTACGTGTGGACATTTGTATCCAAGACGTTTTTTCTCTATTATTGATTCTCTCCCGCAATTACCACATTCTTTTTTTTTGTTCATAATGATTGAGATGACGATGATGTTCCCTAATAATACTTCTAATTTCTAGAAGAGTCTTGGGTATGAAGTATTCAATATGGTCTCCCTCAGCACCTTCAGCTGCCAACACATCTGCGTGTTTATTTCCATAGATTCCAACATGGGAGGGAATCCACAGGAACTTGACAACTCTTCCCTGGTTGGTTAGTACCTTCACAACTTTCTTAATTTCAGCGACTATTGCAAGATTCTCGCCCCGATCTTTATTTAGGCTTTGCAGTGCTGCTCTCGAATCGGTGCAAATCACTGCACCAGTAGTATTCTGTTCAATAATATATCTTAACGCCATAGCAATGGCAGTTAACTCTGCTTGTGTTGAAGAGGTATAGTTCTCAATGCGCGCTTTTTCCTCAGTTTTTGGTGGAAAAAATACATCATCCTTCTTAATTACCGTGTATGCTGCAACCGCCCGGCCATTAATAGGATTAGATGACCCATCAGTGAAGATTTGATCTAGTTCATCTCCAGTTTCATTATAAATTTCCTTAAGATACTTGTGGCTCAATTCTTGGGGTACCATGTTGTTTTTTTTCTTTACCATATCATTGATGATAATCCTGCACAAGTCATTCAGGGGATCCACCCAGGGAGGTAATCATTCTACAGGCATGAGCTCACGAGCTTGTTGAAGCAGGTGAAGATCTTCAAGGTAGCAGACTGCTCTGTGATGCAATTTTTTGCTTCTCTTGTTTCCCCCTGAAAGTAGCACAGAGCTCAATTTTTTTTAGCCATGTCATTATAATGGGGATCTCTGGCAATCTTAATTGCAAGATTAGCATTCAGTTCCACAATTCTTTCTTTAATATTGGGAAGGGATAACTCTTTTTGTAGATTGGACATTTCAACAGTTTTTTTCTTTGGAACTCCAAGAATGATTGAAATGGCTTCATCCTGTATGCTTTCTAGCCTATTCATATCGCTTTGTGAATAAGTACATAAAACAGGTGCTGCATTGTCAATGACGGAGCATACATAGTCTGTGTACATCATTTTAAGTACAGCAATAGAGGCTCCATAGCCATCATTCCAGGTCATAGCTTTCAGTTTCAGTTCCCTGAGTCGACTTTTGCATGTTCCTATGAGTTGATTGAGCTCCTCTTTCTTTCCCTTGTTTGAGCCGACAGTGACGCCAAGGTACCGATAGTGGTCAACCCATTCAAGTGTTACACCATTAATTTGCAGTTCTTCATTTTCTCTCCGCTTGTGATGGGAGTATGCTTTTGTCTTGTTTGTGGAGAGAGTGAAACCGAGCTCAATACATTTCCTTCCAAGGAGTTCAATGGCCTGTTTTATTTTATCAAAGGTGGGAGCTTGTATTAGGACATTATCTGCATATCCCACTAGTTGTGTTCCTTCAGGAAAATCAATATTGGCAATTGCATTCATAAGTACATTGAATAGTGTAGGGCTTAAGACTCCTCCTTGGGGGGTCCCGAGTTCCATATTCATTGTTCTTGAGATTGCTCCATTGAAGTAGACCTTAGCTTTCCTCCCTGTGAGGTAGTCTTCAATCCATTTCATGAGTCTCCCCTTGACACCCATGCATGCAAGCTCGTCCAGGATCGCAATTCCCTGGGCTTTGTGCAAGGCTCCTTTTATGTCAACAAATACAGAGTACCTAGCCGTGTCATTAACCAGGTAATTAATTATACAATTGGCTGTGCTCCGTCCTTTGACATATCCATTGACTCCTTCCCCAAACCTTCCTATTTTGTGCAACAGTCGTTTTAGGATGATCCTTTCCAGCATCTTGCAAGTACATGACACGAGACTGATAAGTCTGTAATTGCCAGGGTCATTGGGTTTTGGTATGGGAACAATTTTGGCGTGTTTCCATTTTGTGGGCAGCACTCCATTTAGGAATGATTTGTTAAACAATTGGAGTAGTGGATTCCCAGACACTTCACACAGTGCATTAAGTATGTCGTAGGTAATGCCATCCTCACCAGGTGCTGTAATTTTACCTCTCTTAATAGCCGCCCTTACTTCCTGGGCTGTGATAGGTTCTCCATATTCGTCCTCACTAGACTGTGCTCTCGCTATTCTGATTCTTCTGTCATTGTGTAGCAGGAGCTGTTCCATGACGATTTCCGTTGAGAGGGAGGAGGAGGATGCTGCCTTACTTCACATGTGAATTAATTCTTCAGCTTTACTCTGTGGATCTTTGCCTCGAGGCACTTTCTTCCGAGGGGGTCTTCGCCGAGTCGTACGGCGCTGAATTCTGAGACAACTTTCAATTTGGTGATTAAGGTCATCAACAAATGTATCAATATCTTCTGGGATTTGGTATTCCCTGAACCAGTCATTTCGTCAACACACAAGTTACTCACTCTTATCACTGTAATCGTTGAGAATCACTAATTCACACTGTATATTTAGCTAGTTGTTTGACTACTACTACTAATTTCTGTTGATCCAAAAAACCGATATCCGGCACAGGGGCATTTGGTATGCTCAATGTCCTAAACTTCCTCTAACAAATCAGGAATAAATATTCGTTCACAAATTAGTTGTGAAATTCGATCTCCCTTTTTCACATTAAAATCTACTTTAGAATGATTGAAGAGAACCACAGAAACATTTCCGCGGAAATCACCATCAATGACACAACCTCCAACATCAATGTGATTTAAAAAAAAGAAAGCAAGACCAGATCGTGGAGCTATTCTTCCATAACAACCTTCTGGTACTTTTACTTGAATATCTATCTTGATTACACCTTTTCCTTGTGCTGGCACAGTAACATCGTAGGCAGCACTGAAGCAAAAGGTAGATTGTTAATTAAAATACATTTAAATATAAATATGTGTGCTAGCCATATGCTGTATTGTGACTACCAATTTTTGTCAACTGCCATTCAAGCTGTCATTGCAATCAATCTTATATTGTTTCTGCTGTATTGTGCCTACCAATTTTTGTCAACTACCATTCAAGCTGTCATTGCAATCAATCTTAGCTACCTATGTGCTTTAATATACTGTACCTACAATTTTCTCTCATCTTCTTTTTTTCATTTCATGTAACTGTTATCATTTTTTTGTCTATAAATTTTGCAAGTATTTACCTCCTTAAAATTTTCTTAGATTAAGGACCTGCCCGAAACGCTGTGCATACTAGTGGCTTTGCAAGACTGTAATTACCATATTTGTATCCTCACATTCCTTACGTACATTCTTGTATATGCATAAATAAATAAATAAATAAATAAAATAAATAAATGGCATTTAAAATATATTTAAATATAAATAAGTTATAAATTAAAAAAAAAAGTAAATTCCAATTATACCTGTACAAGTCATATCCAGCAGCTAGTGTAGATCCAAAATGAACCTTAACAAGTTACGTATTGTTCTTCTGACATGAGATAAGCCAAGAAAATGTGGTGGTAATAGAAAAGAAGTTCGGGTAGGAGAGACATATATCTGTGTTTACTCTCACTCCAACAAAATTAATAATCTCATTAATATTTCTACTCCATTTATATGTTCCTTGACGTGCCAGTTACCATCAAGTTTCATGGAAAATTATATGATCTCGTTTGCGTGCCTCAGCCGACAACACATCTACGCGTTCATTGCCATATAATCCAACATAGGAAGAGAATCCACAAGAAACTTTACGACTCTTACTTGGTTGGTTAGTATCCTCACAGCTTTCTGTGCAAGATTCTCGGCGTGTCTCCATTATGACAAGGAAATACGAACACTGACATAAAAAAAAAAAAAAATAGCCTATAAAAAAAATAAAAAATTAAAATGTTTATTTAGGTAAGGTACATACATACAATAAATTTTTACAAAGATTGGTTGACTTATAGGTAGAGCTAGTACATACAATGCCTAAAGCCACTATTACGCAAAGCGTTTCGGGCATGATAAACTTAAATGACAAGCTTAATACTAATTGAGCATAATGAGTAGAATGAAAACAAGAAATGAAAACATAGATGAAAAAGCAGCACAAATACAATTATGTCGACAAACAGCGCTCTTTAAAGAAAAACAGACATTGGTTGACAATAGCAGGGTAAGGTAGGTTACAGGGAATTTATTAGGTATAGCTTCGTTTTTAACTTAAACTGGTTGAGAGAGGTACAAGTCTTTAACATGGTTGGGAAGGTCATTCCACATTCTGGGCCCCTTGATTTGTAGAGCATTTCTAGTTTGATTAAGTCGTACTCTAGGAATATCAAAACTGTATTTATTTCTGGTGTGGTGCTCATGGGTTCTGTTACAACCTTCTATGAAGCTTTTGAGATCAGGATTGGCATTATAGTTTAGCGTTTTATATATGTATAATACACATGAGAGAATGTGCAGTGACTTAATGTCTAACATATTCAGAGATTTGAGTACGGGTACCGAGTGATGTCTGGGGCCAGAGTTGGATATTGTCCTAATAGCAGTTTTGTGTTGAGTAATTAGAGGACGTAAGTGATTTTGGGTAGTAGAGCCCAAGCACAAATACCATAGTTGAGATATGGATAGATAAGGGAGTAATAGAGAGTCACCAGGGCAGGGCGTGGTACATAATATCTGATCTTAGAAAGAATGCCCACAGTTTTTGAAACTTTTTTTGATATATTTAGAATGTGTCCCTGGAAATCCAGCTTGTGGTCAATGAGAATGCCAAGGAATTTGCCATCTAATTTGTTACAAATTTGGGAATTGTTTATTTTGAGATTATTTGATTAGAGGATTTATTGCCAAACAGAATATAGAAAGTTTTGTCAATGTTAAGGGTGAGTTTGTTGGCAGTTAGCCAAAGATGGACTTTATTTAGCTCAGTATTTATTGAGGCATTTAGAGCAAGGGGGTCAGGACTGGAGTAAATGAAGGTTGTGTCGTCAGCAAATAGAATTGGTTGAGGTGTTGGGAGGCATTTGGAAGGTCATTAATGTAGATGAGAAAGAGGAGAGGGACAAGTATGCTGCCCTGAGGAACACCAATGTTGATGGGTAGGGTGGGAGAAATTGTATTATTCACAGAAACATATTGGAGCCTGTCAGTAAGGTAGGATTTGAGGTATTGTAGGGAGTGTCCTCTGACTCCATAATGATGTAATTTAAGAAGAAGGTTTTGGTGGTTGACAGTATCAAAAGCTTTACGCAGGTCCATAAATAACCCAACAGGGAACTCATTTTTATCAAGAGCTGTAGGAATCGAGTTAAGCATACTAATAAGTGCATCGTTAGTGCTTTTTTTGGGTCTGAAGCCATATTGGCAAGGGCTAAGTATATTGAGTTGGCTAGATATGAGTAAAGCTGCTTATAGATTAGTTTTTCAAAAATTTTGACAAGTTTGGCAGGATTGATATAGGTCTGTAGTTGTTAACATCTGTGAGATCACCACATTTGTGGACAGGCGTTACTCTCGCTTTTTTTAGAATATCTGGAAAGGTTTGGAGTTCAAGTGACTTGTTGAAGAGCAAAGCAATTGCAGGGGCTAAAGATCTGGAGGCTTTTTTGTAAATTAAAGTTGGTATCTCCTCAAGGGCACCAGACTTGGTTTTAAGGGAAAGGATTATCTCATTGACGTCAGTGGAATTAATAGGTTTTAGGTACAGAGACTGTGGATAGCTACCTGTAAGATAGTCCTTATTGTCAGTACTGGAAGATGGAATATCGTTTGCAAGGGATGAACCAATGGAAGAGAAGAACCTATTGAACTCAATAGCAGAATCAGAGGCTGAAAGCTGACCATCGTTATTAGACAGGAGAGTCGGTTTGTTATTTAACCTTACACTGCTCAGGGGTCATATTGGACATTTACACCCCTGTGTGCAAGAAAAAAAAAAATTCAAAATTTTTTTTTCGTCTTCTAAAACATGTTAATTTGAGTCTCCTGAGCACGGGAAAAATAATAAAAAAATTCTATTATACATACCAATGACACAATTGAGCCGAGAAGTTGGCCGATGACGTCACAGAACGTGAGCGCTCAAGGGTGCTGCGTCAGCCAGCTGTCACTCACGGCCGCTCGCGCGGCCCGAGTTGCCGCGAATTTATTTTCGCGGAATTATATACAGTATTCTTGGGTCATTTACTCAAATTTTTTTCGCTAGTATTGTTCCAATTATAGCAATAGACGTTGTATTATAATAAAATGGTATAAACTCACTAGGCGCTCACATATTAGTGTCACAAGTATGCCCACCAAAATGGTATAATTTACAGGAAATATTCAATGTATTTGGGTTTTTTTCAATATAAACACAAAAATAAACTTGATATGTACATTTATTTACCAAAGAATTACACATTTAGTACTCCAGGAGACTATGATACTGGTGCGAAACAGTCGATATGGCACAGAGGGACGGCACACGCTTCGCACCATGTCAACATCAATTTACGTTTCTGTGGCCTCAATTTGGTACTGGAACACACAACACACTGACGCTGGCCTGCTGCACGAGCTCCAGTTGGTAGTAATTTCTTGATTTGATGTATCAGAAAGGCCTCCTGTAAGCGAGCCTGGGTGAAGGAGCATGGTTTAGTATTGGGTCTCGAATGGGTCTTTGTATACCAGGTGTGTCCTTGCCAAATTTACCTAGCAACTGTTTCACAACTTGGAAAACTGAACGAACGGAAATATGGTTTTCTACCTGTCTTCACAAGAAACATATTGTAACTGTTCAGCATTGTTACATCAATAAGGTGAAAAATCATTTTCTTTGTCCACTTCACTGTTTTACGTACACACTCTACAGCAACCACCATCATGTCACATTTATCAACTAAACGCATGTTGATGTTGTAGTCCATCACACAATCTGGCTTGTATAGTATTTGCTTGTTGTTCTGTTCACCTTGCCACTGTCTACCATTGTACCAGGGTGAATGGTGGTCAACATGTTCACTTCACGTCTTGTCGTTCCACCGCACTGAAAGCATTGCACCACTTTTTCTTACCTCGCAGTCTCCTACTTGCATAGCAGTATCAAACACAGGCATTTCCTTTCGTTTTGGCTTTACTGTTCCACACACTCCAGTCTTATTATCCAGCAAGAATTTCGTTAGCAAGGGACTGGTATAATAGTTATCTGTGTACAATATGTGGCCCTTGTTCAGATATGGTGCAAGCAGTGACTTCACCACACTACCTGAGAAGCCATGTTCGTCACTAGCAGGAATATCTATATTTGTGGCTGGAATAAAGTATCATGTGTAACACCATTCCTGATTCACAGTCACAGAGCACAAAGAATTTCAGTCCAAATCGGTGACGTTTTGAGGGAATATACTGCTTGAAGGCAGCACGTCCTTTGAAAAGCACCAGGGATTCATCAATAACCAGCTTCTGAGCTGGTACGTAGTAATCTCGGAACCTTTCCAATCAGGTCATTTAGCACGTGCCTCACCCTCCAAAGCCTATCATACTGTGTCTCGTCAGCATTATTTGCAAAATGAATGCACCGTAGGATCAACAGAAATCTGTCTCGGGACATATATTTCCCTAACAATGGTGTTGGAACAGAGTTGTCTTTGCTCCAATAATCTGAAATTACGTGTTTCACACAATGTTTCATCAACATGCAAATTGCGAAAAACACATACATCTCATCAACAGTTGTCTCTTTCCAACGCTGTAGTCGCGAAAATTCTGAAACTTCCTCACCTTCGATGAGATCATCCGCAAGTCTGTTCGTTTCGTGAACAATGTGTTCCATTAGCGGCTCATCGAAATATGCAGTAAAGAAGTCCATTTCACACATTTCGTCACCAGTATCAGGGAAAAGATCAGTAATTCCCACATCTCTGTTATCAAAGTCGGGAATTTGTGGAACAAAATCTTCCCCATCACTCCACACACACAAACCTGCTGCCTTCCGAGAGCCATTAGCTGCACCACGGTGAGGAATCCGGGGACCAGGAGCTGAAGCACGCATTGTAACAGTAGGGGCAGGAACGGTAGATGAGGAAAAAGATGTGGAACATGAGGGAATTTGTTCCTCATTGTCGCCATATTGTCCCATGCGGCGGCGCTTGGCTGGGCGGGCAGCTGATGCGGCGAAACTTGTACTGGCACTAGCAGCCGGGGTAAAACTATTCTCCAACTCTTCATCACTAAAGCCTGAGAAAGATTCACTTGTTTCAGATTTGTCAATCGTATCATAAACGTGCAGTGGTATAGATGAACGACGTGCTTGGGCACGAGGTGGTGTTGAGTAGCAGCCTCGAGAGGCATCCTCACCCTCGTGGCACCCACATGTTCACCCTCACTATCCGTTGTTTCGATTTCTTCTGGCTGGGTATAATCTTCATCTATATGTGAGTCGTCAATATCAGACTCATCAACGTCCTTGAACAATTCATCTGCAATTTCGTCTTCGGTCAAGGACTGCGCGAAGCGCTGGGCGAGGTCGCAAGCTGGGTCGTGATGCGCTCGCCATGGTGTCTGGCCACTAACTAAGGTCTGTGAAACAAAGGAGGCCTGCTCTGGATTTTTTTTCAAAATGGCGTCTGTTTACAATCGCCCCTGGCTACGGTATGGGTGACCCCTTTACACCGCGGGACGTTTGAATCGTGCCTGGCACCCTTTGGCGTATATATACGCCATGCGCACTGTGGGACATGTTACTCATGGCGTATATATACGCCATGCACAGTTTAAGGGTTAAAGACTTCTTGATCCCAATATTTGTGAAATTGTGCTCCAAGTTTGTTTAATGTTGCTCCTTATTTGGGTAAATTTATCTTCGTAGCATTTAGTTTTGGCTCGTCTAATTATCTTAGATAGCAATAATGAGTAATTCTTTGAGAATTCTTTGGAGACAATTCCTAACCTATACTTCTTCTCAAGGTCATGTTTTTTATTAATAGATTTAAGTATTCCCTTTGTAAGCCAGGGATTGTTGAGCCTTTTGGTTGTGACTTGTTTTGTAAGCATAGGACAGTGGGTATTATAAAGGCTAAGAGTTTTTTGAAGAAAAGATTGCACTGCTAGGTTGATGTCCTCTATGTTACCTAACTCAGACTCCCAGTTGACATTATCAGCAGCAGTTATAAAATTGTCTATAGCAGTTACATTGTGCAGTCTAAAACGTATCTCTCTTGACTCAAGAGGTGGTTTGCTAATGTTAGTTAAGAGAAATGTGAGGTAATGGTCTGTAGTGCTATCGGTGATTATACCTGAAGTAAGCGGAGAGGTTAAGTTTGTCAAGATGTGATCTAGAGTCGTGGCAGCGCTATCAGTGATTCTAGTAGGTCTAGTGATTAAGGGTATGAGGAAGCAGGAATTCATACAGTTGAGAAGCTAACAGCAGTAGGGTGTTCTGGCTCGCAGAGGTCAATATTATAGTTCCCTGCGATAATTAGGTGGTTTTTGTTCAGTCTGTTATCAAGTATTAGATTTCTAAGGTTTGAGTTGAATTCGGACACATCAGTGTTAGGAATTCTTTAAACTGCACCCATAGACAGGACAGACTCGGCATCCTTGACTCTGAAGCTGGCGAAGATATACTCCCCATAGCAGTCTCTAGTTCTAATTTCTTTTAAGCATTTCTTTTTCTTTTTTATCTTAAGAAACCATGAGCAAAGTTACAATATACCACACCAACCGTTTGTGACGTGTGGACGTAAATACTAGTCAATTCACACGCCTCACCCTGCCTGCCATGCAAGGCCCCAATAGGCCAAGTTTTTGTGATGATTAAAATTTTATTAGAAGAGCTTTTTTTTGTAAGGTTGTAAAGCACGTTTCAAGGATATTTTCATCAATATATATCAAAGGTTAGAAGAGCTTTAATTAAAAATTAGGTAACTGTTACTTTAAGCACTGTAATCTGAATGAAGTTCAACTTGTGGGTGAGCTGATAGATAATTTATCATAATGTCTTAAGAATGTCCTTAGGAGGCTTTACCAAAGTTTTCTTAAGACCTCTATCCTTAACAACTTTCCAAGTGTTTTTTTCAAAGCTGGTCTCCTTATTTCTTTTCGCCTGATGCTCTTTCAACTGCTGTACTTCGTCCCGTAGGTAATTTAACTCTGTCCTCAGAGCTTCAACTAAACCAATAGTTCAATCATTAAAACATCCATAATGTATAATAAATAGCTTTAAAACGGAGGAGCTTTGGCTAGCACACTCTCTCAGTCTAGGAAGAAAGTAAATGTTCCTCGAAAAAAGGTTTCATTTTATTCTGTTGTAACCAAAAAAACTTATTATATTATAAATCATTGTCTTTGTTTCTTCCTCTGACTCTTTTTTTATCTTTACATGATATAGAAATCAAAAATTGTCAGACTATAACATATGTGGAACTATACATGAAAAAATTATATATTGAATTTATAAAATATGGTTCAAAGTGATGAAGACTGTGACAATATATGCTACATTGGTTAAAAAAAAAAGGTTGACTATGACCAGTCTGCTACATTTTATATTTATAGAAGAATCATTTTGATATACCAGCGAGATCGCTCCAATTTATTCTACAATTTATCATATCTCTCCTAATTAAACTTTCTGTAAATCATCATTGTTTTTTTTAGATATATGATGTTTGAATACATTCATTGGAAATCAACTAGATAATATAGGAGAAATGTTTGTAAAAAGAGGATAATGATCCCTGGCATCAAATGAAAACTAAACATCGACGATCCCTGGCATCAAATGAAAACTAAACATCGACGATCCCTGGCATCTAATGAAAACTAAACATCGACGATCCCTGGCATCTAATACAGCAGGTTATGTTGCCTACCTTCTATATGGGAGAAAGTTTTGGCAGCTGCCAAAAGTTTTGGCATGATGACCTTATGGGGGAACATCAAGGCATCACTATTACTTATCGTAAAATCTTAAAATATTTCTACTGGCCCAAGCTGAAAGGCGACGTGGCTAAATATTGTAATTCTTGTGTTACAACTTGTTGGGAAACCAAACCAGACACCACCTAAAGCTCCTCTAAGGCCTATTGTCGTGCCTGAGGAACCATTTTCTCAGAACTAAGTCTGGGAATATTTACTTAATCACTATGATGTGTATCACGACCCTTTACCCTGAGGCATTTGCTATAAGGAACATCCGAGCAAAGACTGTTGTTGTTCGTATGTTGCATTTTTTTTTCACTTTTGTAACATCTGAACAAATGAGTCAACTAAGTCTGATGATGAAGACAATCGTCGTCTGATTGGCGATCGGAATGGCCGGGACAATTTGGGTAATAATGGCAATGAACCAGAGACATCATGATGAAGAGCACCATATTCGCTTTAGGTTTGAGAATGGAACTGGTGGATTATATACCGACCCAACAAGGCGAAGTACAACACGCTTGATGCATTCATAAAAAATTTCATTGCTTTTGTGCTTTTTTAAATAAAAAATAGTTGTGGATAGAGGTAGAGAATGTCTGTTGTGAGTAGAGAAGACACAAATAGAATCATCAATGAAAGTAAGAGATATACTTACTGGGAAATTCGTTTCGACCTACGAATTTTCGTATATCAACCCATTCGGGATAATGGATGTAGAAAAGTTGGATGGATTCAAATTCAATCCAGTCAAAGAAGGCATATGCGTGGAATGTTCTGCTCCCAAAATGGTACCGAACATAGAAGGAATGGAACCTTCTTGTATCCATATTCACCTTAATTCTTCATCTCGAAACTCCACTACACCGAGTAGTAGTAACCCCTTTTATAAAACAAATGTTCCTTCCGATACCAAGGCACCTTGTGTGTACGACACATTGAATCAGTACTGGAAAAGTGTGGTAAAAGATGTTACTTTTCAATATAATATCATAATGATCTTTTAAGAGGAAATGACATCATAACATTCTGACAGTATATATATTAGTGAATGTAACTCTTAGGCTGTTCATTTGTGCTAATTCACATGGAGAACAAAGAGGCTGGGGCCAAGATAAGCCCTCGTTACCTCCAGTTTAACAGTGAAATAGGGAAAAGTATTAAACTTTAAAACGTTGGAATTTTGCAGGCTTGTAACGTTAGAACATTTCGTCTATTGGTGGAAAAGAGAATTACTTGTGGAGCCATACCTTCTGAAGGACGATCATGAGGATGCTCTGACTTATAATCTGGGATACCTCCTGAAGGACAATCAGTTGAGGATGCTCTGACTGCCATACTGAAACGTATGGATACCAATGATAATGCATGATAACATTCATTAAGTTATCTTCTCAGCTCATTACCACCAACTTTCCCACCAGAAAAATGGATAGAATTGAAATATCTATTCCCATAAATGTAAAGGTTGAAGCTTATCATCTTCTTTCCTCACAAATTGTAAGTATTAGTTATCATTCTCTTTCATTATTATATGTCGTACCTAGTAGTCTTTATGGGTTAGGTTAGGTTAGGTAGCCGAAAATTTTTATAATTTCTATGAAAATACATTGAAATTTTTTTTTACAGGCTGAAGGAAGGATGGATGTTATTCTACATTTACCTTCTACTCTCCCTGACGTTTTTACCCAATTATCATATAATATACTGATGATTGATACTTCAGCTTCAATGAGTGTTTATTGGTCAGCATTAATGAACCAATGGAATAAGTATATGGCTCCTATTTTAGAGAAGTGTGGAAATGAAACTGTTAGGTATACCTTTAGTGATGTTGTTGAGAAAAAGGGATGTAGCCCACAGATTCAAAAAAGTGATTAGAGAAATAGTTCTACTGATTTAATCGGAGCATTAAAGAAAATTCAAGAGGAAATTGAAGGTTGTCAATCAAAAGATATTAAAGTGTTTTTTATCACTGATGGCTTCCATAGTGTATCAAGAGATAAGCCTGAAACTCAACTTGAGAAAATAAAATGTCCTGTTGGAAAAAAGTGTGAATTTTTTGTGTTAGGAATTGGAAAAGAATATCCAGTTAAACAGAGTTTAATTTTACAAGCACAACTTAATACTGGAAATACAATACCAAATTTATTTCAAGTACTTGAAATGAATGATATGGAAGATGTAATGAAGAATATAAGTAGTCATTGCAGTTCTGTAAAAATACGTTTATCTGTAGAAGGCTCTTTATTGCCTGGTGGAACATTAGAAAGCGAATTTTATCTTGATGAGTATGTTTATCTTAAACAGTATAATGGTGAAAAAATATACATGTTTACAAATAGCAAAACTGAATATATCCTTCATTTACAATTTCAAGATTTAAATGTAAAAATAATGGATCAACTGATTACACAATGGAATCGGAGAATCATTAAAATTAATAACAAAGACCAACAGAAGCATTATTTTTTGAGAGATTATTAACCTAGAAAAAAAAATTGTGATGAACTATTTCTAAGGATTATGAACATAAAGATGTAAGAGGTATTTTACAGGGCGTTTTAAGGGAGTTTACACCAATATTGAAACTAATCTCAAGGAAAAAATCAATGGAATAAAGAAACTTATTGAGGAAGGACAATATCTTAAAGAAATGGAATTAGCTGGTGTAGTTTTGAACTCAATAACAGTATCAAGTCACTACTATTCAAAGAAGGCTTGTCAACTAAAAGAATACACTGACAATGACTTTAAAAAGGATATAGATGATTTTGTAAAAATATTTGAAAAAGTAAAACACCATATTCTGGCATTACAAGTTTTACCTGAAAATTGTTGTAGGATTTCTCTCACTTCAACAGTCAGTGATTTACAAGAACCAAAATTTCTAACACTGTTAAATTCAGTCAATAAATTCCAGTTATCGACTGTTTGGAACATAACAGGCATTCCTGTACTTTTTCGTAACTTAAACTGTACAGTCTTAAATATTTGGTCATATAATATTATTCAAATTGTTGAAGCCCCCTTTGATTTAATTGGAGTGACAGCCCTTGTTGATTTTGTTAACATATATGGGAAGTTGGTCATAAATACAATGAAATTGAAATTATTAATGGTAAACAAGAAACTTGCTTTAATGCTATTATACCAATTTTCACACCTGAGGAGGCTCATGTTATGGGATCACTGATGGAAACTAACTTTTTTGCTAAAATGATGACTTTTGCAGTTTTGAAGATCCGATAATAATCGGATTGATGAATCTGATTATTAAGGATCACAATGCTCATCTAGGATCATTAGCTGTCTTGTTGATAAAACTCTTTGAGAAGTATCCAATTAAAAGCCGACCCAAGTATGTTTGTATAATAATTAATAGTATTCAAGCTACGGTTGTTAATGGATACATGAAACGATGGAAACTGAAAAAATATTGGGAGAGTTTGAAAAGTGAAAATAATATAAATCAAGCATTAATGACAGAGAGTATTTTAAAATTTGATGGAATATCTCTTAAGTGTGAAACGCTAATTAAACCCATGTTCATAATGTATATGATGATAAGAGATAATAACCCACAGTCCCCTCAGTATATTAAGACTTTAAAGAGAATCATGAAAATGATAATTTTAGAATATGTGGGCAGATGTGTTTGTAAAGGCAAATTTGAGTATCCTTACTGACATTTTTTTCTCACCTCTGATAAATATGAGAAAGAAAAGCAGAAATTTTTGGAACATAATGTTGAAGAATCTGAATATAATATAGAAAATTATTATACATTACATGAAGTTCGAAAAGCTTTAAAACATTTAGATGTGATCAAACTTTGTCCAGCCAATATTTTTCCTTTAAAGGAAATACAAATAAATGGTGAGAAAATTGCAGTCCTTTATTCATGGTCTTATGCAGGAGATTTGTCTTTAAAAACTTTGAGGATATTTGTTTGATGAAGGAATTTGAAGAGTATGAAATCGAATTAGTATTGAATGAGTTGTTTAATGACATTTTTTTTTTTAAATGTTTGTATCATGCTTTGAAGTTTCCAAGCTCTCGTGAAAGACTAAAAAAAATTGAGCAAATTGAGGACTATGATAAATGTCGCTTTAATATCAGAAATGAGATGATTAGAGAAGTCATAGAGAAATGGAATCTCAGAGATATTTATAAAAAAAAAGTGGAAAAAAATTGGGTGATGTCATACATGAAAGTTCACCAAGAAATATTGAATCCAATGACACCTAAGGAAATATTGGATAAAGTCCATCAGATGGGATTGTTTAATTGTGAGAAAACATCATTCCATGATATATATATTTCAGATATGATGTTAAAATCTTAACAAATGCTTGTCAGATATCCACTTGCCCCTATTATCTAATTCCCAATAAGAATTGTGGTCAACATTTATTTATAGAACGATCCCAAATGGGCGAGGCCTTTCATCATGCTCTTCACAAAACAGCTCATAAGACTAAATATAGTATTAAAAAAGGTCTTGAAGAATTTCAGAATGGAACATATACGAAAAAAGGAAAGAAATTATTAGATTCAACATATAAAGAATATAAAAAACATTTGATACAATTACAAAATATATATATATAATAACATGATTGATACGTGGTAGGGGGATATATGTATATTAAACTGATGATTTAGTTTTTTTTTAGAATCAAATTAAAGAAATTAGTTCCTACTGGCGGTGGGAGATTAGTTGTAAGACGTGATACAAAGGAACTTATATCATCTCGAAGTAAATCTGAATAGTTAAGGGCATGCACTCATCAGTCTCATCAGTGGCATAACCAAACATCAGTCCCTGGTCCCCTGAACCAATGATGTGATCACTGCGCCCAATGTGTACACCATTAGCAATATCCGCACACTTTTGCTCCAGGGCCAGAAGAATATTGCAGGTCTTGTAGTCAAAGCCCTTTCGTGATCATCAAAACCAATTTTCTTAACAATATCTCGCACAATTTGTTGATAATCAACTTGGGCCTTGGACGTAATCTCCCCACAGATCAGGATTCATACCAGTTTTGGTACAGGTTTCACAAGCAACTTTGGCGTCAGGGTCCTGGCTAAGATGGGCATCAAGCACTGCGTCGCTGATCTGATCGCAAATTTTGTCGGGGTGGCCTTCGCCTACACTCTCACTGGTGAAGAGGAACGTCTCATGATCTCCATCCATGCTCTCAGCGCACTTTCCTGGGGAACGAAAATGTTACTTCTTGAATTTGGGACCAGGTTTCCTTGGCTAAATTTAACTAAATAAAAATCCGTTATGTAAAGGAATATTATTAAAAACATTGACCTAGTTGTGTGAAGAGAGAGAGAGAACGCTAACCTGGTCACGTGGATAGAGACCAACTGAGCAACTGTAAGCAAGTGTGCAGCTGCTCTGTCTTATAACAAAACTGTCAAAAAAGAATATGGATCATGTTACGAACCCGGATCCAGCATCCAAGCAAGGAGCAGTAACCACTACGCCATCTGTGGGTCGGCTCCCGAAACCCCCGCCAAACGGACGACGACACCTAGTGAGGACAGCGTGTACTGGCCTCGAGGACCAGTTTCCAGTCTGGTTCAGCGCTCAACACCGCCGCTCCTGACCTCTGGTGAGGTGGTGCTCCGACGACAGCGCCATCTATGGAGTGGATATGTCGGGGCGTTTGTATCTGAGCCTGTGAGTGTGGTGTATTAGTGTCCCGGTTATTAATGACGTGTCTGCTTACAGAGCCGACCTGGGACCACTGTGTTGAAGGTGGAGTGAGTCTACCCGAGGCAGCCAGTCTCCATACAGTGAAGTTTTGCTGCAGCTGTCGTGACGTCGTCCCCCCCCGGAAGAACACTGTGGTGTGTTAAGCCTGCCAGTGGAGTGGCAGTGGAAGGATTTACCCGGGACCGACGGTTGGAGACGATAATCCACTGGGGTATTGAGGGACAGGAGGGTGATTGGTGATATCACACGAGACTCCTGTCTAGGGCGTACCCTTATATCGTTGGTGGAGTGGCCGTACCAGCCTTGGTGGCTCAGTACCTGCCAGCAGACCTGCTGGACGTGTGGTTGACGGCCCTCCACGACGGTGCCCCCAGTGGACCTGTGTTGTGGCTGACCTGTGGCCAGGGTAGGCTCGGCGTTCTCCGAGGACACGTCCTGGAGGCCACGAAGAAAGCACCGCGGACTCAGCACCTAGCTTCGAGGATCCATAGTCTCCAGCAGAAGACTACAGTGTTGATCCCCTTTGTAAAGTGTTAATACCCTTCCCCCTTGTGTACGTTTTACTTTTATATATTTAAATGGTGAAGGTTATATTATATTATATTAAGTTCTTACCTTTCTTTCCCTACTCCCTTTAAGTTACTTGCGTCACGGATCGCATCCCTTGATAGCCTCTACTGGCTTGGGGCCGGATATATATCTTCCTCTAACTACATCAGAGTAAGAACCCCGTTGCGTCCCGAGAGGGCCGTAACATAATTGGCATCCCCAGCGGGATCCGTCCCCTTGTTAAGTATGTTTGACAGGGGTGGTGAAGTGGCGTAATCCCTGTAATATAATTCCCCCTGTGACGATTGTGACGTTATACGTCCTGTGCGGTGCTCAGAGTGACTAAGTGCGATATTGTGCAGTGCGGTGCTCGCTGTGATTAAGCGATTAAGTGCAATATTGACTAGTGCCGGTGCTCAGTGATTCAGTGCAATATTGTAGAGCGAAGGTGTTCGCTGGACTCAGTGCAATATTGGGTAGTGTGGAGCCCGAAGTGATTATGTGCAATATTGGCAAGTGCAGTGTTTGGTGCGATAAAGTGCAGTATTGGCGTAGAACAGTGCTCGGTGTGTTAAGTGCTAGTTGAGTGTTCCATCTGTGACAATGGCAGAAAAGGCTACCATCGATGATCTGGACGATGTTCAGGCTTTTCTGAATAGAGTGGACTGTCTTGCCAGATTAAAGTATCTGAGCAAACCAGAGCTTGTACTAGTGAGCGCCTACCTGGAGATCAAGATCCGTGCCAGTGATTCCCGTGTGGAGATCTTGTCCAAGGTTCACCGGCACCTGAAGGCAGAAGAGAAACAGGAAGGCGAAACTCCTAGTACAAGGGAAGGTGAGGAGATAGCTTCCATGGAAAAGGAAGATAAGGGCAGCGACGTTGACAGTGATGCAGGTGAGCTGAATATAAGCTTGCTAACTGTCAAAATGCGTGCCTTGGAAATTAATCGAGAAATAGAGTGGAAGAAATTAGAAATGGAAAGAGAAAGACAAGATAAAGAATTGGCGATGAGGCGTTTAGAATTAGAACGCGAAAGAGAGAGAGAAGACCGAGAAAGAGAGAGAGAAGAACGAGAAAGAGAACGAGAAAGAGAAGAGAGACGAGAGAGAGAAGAACGAGAAAGAGAGAGAGAAGAACGAGAAAGAGAGAGAGAAGAAAGACAGAGACAACATGAACTAGAAGTATTACGATTAGGCGCTGGACAGAGACAAACTGGAGTAAGCGGTTTCGATCCGGTAAGGAATATCAAAATGGTCCCCAAATTCAACGAGAGAGAAGTTTCGAAGTTCTTCGCAGCCTTCGAGAAAGTCGCTGCCTCTTTGGAGTGGCCAAGGGAGAATTGGGCCATCATGATACAGTCAGTCTTGACTGGGAAGGCCCAAATCGCCTACTCTACGTTATCCCTTGACGACTCCGGCGATTACGATATGGTGAAGGAAAGTGGTGCTCATGGCGTACCAATTGGTACCTGAGGCATATAGGCAAAAGTTCAGAAACCTGAAGAAGACCTCAGAGCACACTTTCACCGAATTCGCCACCATCAAGGAGCGACTTTTTCAAGAATGGTGTGCCTCTCGGAAAGTGGAGACCAAGGCAGACCTCGAGCAGCTGATTCTGCCTCGAGGACTTCAAGGATTGTTTATCTGGAGACCTCAAGACGTACCTAGAGGAACAGCAGGTAGAGACCTTGAGTGCAGCAGCCACCATGGCTGAAGAGTATATCCTGACTCATAGGCCGTCTAAGTACGTCCCGAGGAATTACCAGCGCCGGTTTGACAGACCTCACGACGAAGAAGAAAGACCCGTCCCACGAAGCGCTAAGAAGACGCCCCCAAGTAGCCCTCGAAGAACAAGTCCTAGTAGTCCGAAACACCGTAGTCCGAGGAGGAACATGGTGTGCTGGACTTGTGGGCAGAAGGGACACATAGCTGCTAGGTGCCGAGGCAGAAGAGGTGGCAGCGCACGAAGGGAGGTGATGTTGATGAGCTGTGTTACATCACCAGTAGGAAACCAGTCTACGACGACACAGGAAGGACCAAGTTTGTTGGCCCCTCACACTTCAACCGGGTATGTAACGAGTGATCATACTGGTAGATCAATTGTAGTGCTCAGAGATAGTGGAGCAGCCCAGTCCCTGATCGTGAAGAGCTCGTTACCCGAGGGAGTAAGTGTGGATGGGAGACCAGAGGTTATCCTGGTTGGGTTTCCTAGGACGCAGTACATCGCCCCCTTAGTGCCAGTACATCTTGACTCGCCTTATTTCAGCGGCACATGTGAGTTGGCAGTAGTCGATACCCTCCCTGTGGCTGGGATTGACGTGGTACTAGCCAACGACCTGGTGACCGATTGGAGCACCAATCATCCCAAGATAGCGGACGAGTCTGTCAGAACATCAAGGTCTGAGGTAACAGGCAATGGTAATGTCCAGGTAAAGACAGACCCGGATGTAACTATGTTTAATTTGTCCTCTCGCCTACAGATTGAGAACGATCTAGCAGTGTCTCCTGATTCTCTCGACGAGGAACATGAAGTTAAGAAGGCAGAGGTACCTGAGCAAGAAGAGAGGCCTTGTGTGCGGGCACCCACGGATACCAACGAGTCTGGAGCGAAGGCGGATGTGTGCTTGCGGTATGGCAAGTTACAGCATGTAGTGAACCAGCCAGAGATTCCCCAGACGTCAGAGGTAGGTGCGGTGTGTTCAAAAGGTCTAGTGCCCTCTTCGGTCCAAGCCAGGCGTGTGGATGTGGCCGGCTATGGACATGACAAGCTCAGGAAACTTATCCCTCAATTGGCCTCATGTTTCTTAGCGATATTTTGTTTTATTCTCCTATGTAGTCTCTGTGTTCTCAGTAAGGATCAGTGGACGACCCGACGAATGATGGCTCCCATGAACATCGCGCAGAGGTCCCAGGGATTGGAGAGTTGTACTGCAAGTGTTGCAGTTGAAGAAGGGACCTGGGAGGTAATAGATGATACAGGAGGTACGACATGTGATAATGTGAGTGACTGTTTCCGACAGGTTGACACCCCCGCGTGACTGCTGAGCCTCAACACAGCGTTATGCGGAACGTTGGTCGACCTGACGGTGGCAGAGTGAATGCCATCTGCGACATACAAACAGCCCCGTTGAGACTAGGAGTGGACCTAGTAGGGTATGCCGTAAGTATTGACTTACCCACTGTCGCGATCACTCTGAATTATCTGACCCCTGTATTCCAGGTTCCTGTCTCCCTGAAGGACCACCGGATCGGTACTAGAAATACCGTCTGTGGTCAGCCATCATCGGTGCCACGACATAAGGATGTGTCGAGTCACCCCAGATCGTGTCGAAACCAATCCTTACTCGAGAGATGTGAGATGATGCCCCTGTTTGCCATCGCAGAGGAGGTGTGGAAGATTACGTCAGGCAGATCATTGCCTTCCATTTTCAAGCTCTCTTTGTGCCAGAGTTTCTCGGTAAAAAGTTCTGTGGACAAGACAGCCTCATCACTCCAGTTCATAGTATAAGTAAGTCCATTTGGAGTTGTGTCGCCCTGCTAATTTGGTTTGTGTTTTTTATAGAACCCCAAACCAAATTCTTTTTGGTGGGGAGGTGTTACGAACCCGGATCCAGCATCCAAGCAAGGAGCAGTAACCACTACGCCATCTGTGGGTCGGCTCCCGAAACCCCCGCCAAACGGACGACGACACCTAGTGAGGACAGCGTGTACTGGCCTCGAGGACCAGTTTCCAGTCTGGTTCAGCGCTCAACACCGCCGCTCCTGACCTCTGGTGAGGTGGTGCTCCGACGACAGCGCCATCTATGGAGTGGATATGTCGGGCGTTTGTATCTGAGCCTGTGAGTGTGGTGTATTAGTGTCCCGGTTATTAATGACGTGTCTGCTTACAGAGCCGACCTGGGACCACTGTGTTGAAGGTGGAGTGAGTCTACCCGAGGCAGCCAGTCTCCATACAGTGAAGTTTGCTGCAGCTGTCGTGACGTCGTCCCCCCCGGAAGAACACTGTGGTGTGTTAAGCCTGCCAGTGGAGTGGCAGTGGAAGGATTTACCCGGGACCGACGGTTGGAGACGATAATCCACTGGGGTATTGAGGACAGGAGGGTGATTGGTGATATCACACGAGACTCCTGTCTAGGGCGTACCCCTTATATCGTTCGTGGAGTGGCCGTACCAGCCTTGGTGGCTCAGTACCTGCCAGCAGACCTGCTGGACGTGTGGTTGACGGCCTCCACGACGGTGCCCCCAGTGGACCTGTGTTGTGGCTGACCTGTGGCCAGGGTAGGCTCGGCGTTCTCCGAGGACACGTCTGGAGGCCACGAAGAAAGCACCGCGGACTCAGCACCTAGCTTCGAGGATCCATAGTCTCCAGCAGAAGACTACAGTGTTGATCCCCTTTGTAAAGTGTTAATACCCTTCCCCCTTGTGTACGTTTTACTTTTATATATTTAAATGGTGAAGGTTATATTATATTATATTAAGTTCTTACCTTTCTTTCCCTACTCCCTTTAAGTTACTTGCGTCACGGATCGCATCCCTTGATAGCCTCTACTGGCTTGGGGCCGGATATATATCTTCCTCTAACTACATCAGAGTAAGAACCCCGTTGCGTCCCGAGAGGGCCGTAACAGATCATTTATTTTATTTTGAAATGATTATAAACCATTAAAACCATTATTACTCACTCTAATTGGAAGAGTGAATGTATAATTTTGTAACCTGTAATCATTAACTCTTAATGAACATAATTCCATCTGGTGAAAGGGATAATAATATTGTGTCAATAATTATAGAAGTATTTATTATAGTTATATAATTGTCATATATAAAAATGTAATAGAAGGAACAATAAATTTGAAATTCAATTCATATATTTCCAGCCGGTCTGCAAGGTAAACAGCCTCTGTCAAATGGTAGATAAGATACATTATAAATCATCCTTATTATATGTTGTTAACAAAAAGCTGCTGTACGTGTGGACATTTGTATCCAAGGACGTTTTTTCTCTATTATTGATTCTCTCCCGCAATTACCACATTCTTTTTTTTTGTTCATAATGATTGAGATGACGATGATGTTCCCTAATAATACTTCTAATTTCTAGAAGAGTCTTGGGTATGAAGTATTCAATATGGTCTCCCTCAGCACCTTCAGCTGCCAACACATCTGCGTGTTTATTTCCATAGATTCCAACATGGGAGGGAATCCACAGGAACTTGACAACTCTTCCCTGGTTGGTTAGTACCTTCACAACTTTCTTAATTTCAGCGACTATTGCAAGATTCTCGCCCCGATCTTTATTTAGGCTTTGCAGTGCTGCTCTCGAATCGGTGCAAATCACTGCACCAGTAGTATTCTGTTCAATAATATATCTTAACGCCATAGCAATGGCAGTTAACTCTGCTTGTGTTGAAGAGGTATAGTTCTCAATGCGCGCTTTTTCCTCAGTTTTTGGTGGAAAAAATACATCATCCTTCTTAATTACCGTGTATGCTGCAACCGCCCGGCCATTAATAGGATTAGATGACCCATCAGTGAAGATTTGATCTAGTTCATCTCCAGTTTCATTATAAATTTCCTTAAGATACTTGTGGCTCAATTCTTGGGGTACCATGTTGTTTTTTTTCTTTACCATATCATTGATGATAATCCTGCACAAGTCATTCAGGGGATCCACCCAGGGAGGTAATCATTCTACAGGCATGAGCTCACGAGCTTGTTGAAGCAGGTGAAGATCTTCAAGGTAGCAGACTGCTCTGTGATGCAATTTTTTGCTTCTCTTGTTTCCCCCTGAAAGTAGCACAGAGCTCAATTTTTTTTAGCCATGTCATTATAATGGGGATCTCTGGCAATCTTAATTGCAAGATTAGCATTCAGTTCCACAATTCTTTCTTTAATATTGGGAAGGGATAACTCTTTTTGTAGATTGGACATTTCAACAGTTTTTTTCTTTGGAACTCCAAGAATGATTGAAATGGCTTCATCCTGTATGCTTTCTAGCCTATTCATATCGCTTTGTGAATAAGTACATAAAACAGGTGCTGCATTGTCAATGACGGAGCATACATAGTCTGTGTACATCATTTTAAGTACAGCAATAGAGGCTCCATAGCCATCATTCCAGGTCATAGCTTTCAGTTTCAGTTCCCTGAGTCGACTTTTGCATGTTCCTATGAGTTGATTGAGCTCCTCTTTCTTTCCCTTGTTTGAGCCGACAGTGACGCCAAGGTACCGATAGTGGTCAACCCATTCAAGTGTTACACCATTAATTTGCAGTTCTTCATTTTCTCTCCGCTTGTGATGGGAGTATGCTTTTGTCTTGTTTGTGGAGAGAGTGAAACCGAGCTCAATACATTTCCTTCCAAGGAGTTCAATGGCCTGTTTTATTTTATCAAAGGTGGGAGCTTGTATTAGGACATTATCTGCATATCCCACTAGTTGTGTTCCTTCAGGAAAATCAATATTGGCAATTGCATTCATAAGTACATTGAATAGTGTAGGGCTTAAGACTCCTCCTTGGGGGGTCCCGAGTTCCATATTCATTGTTCTTGAGATTGCTCCATTGAAGTAGACCTTAGCTTTCCTCCCTGTGAGGTAGTCTTCAATCCATTTCATGAGTCTCCCCTTGACACCCATGCATGCAAGCTCGTCCAGGATCGCAATTCCCTGGGCTTTGTGCAAGGCTCCTTTTATGTCAACAAATACAGAGTACCTAGCCGTGTCATTAACCAGGTAATTAATTATACAATTGGCTGTGCTCCGTCCTTTGACATATCCATTGACTCCTTCCCCAAACCTTCCTATTTTGTGCAACAGTCGTTTTAGGATGATCCTTTCCAGCATCTTGCAAGTACATGACACGAGACTGATAAGTCTGTAATTGCCAGGGTCATTGGGTTTTGGTATGGGAACAATTTTGGCGTGTTTCCATTTTGTGGGCAGCACTCCATTTAGGAATGATTTGTTAAACAATTGGAGTAGTGGATTCCCAGACACTTCACACAGTGCATTAAGTATGTCGTAGGTAATGCCATCCTCACCAGGTGCTGTAATTTTACCTCTCTTAATAGCCGCCCTTACTTCCTGGGCTGTGATAGGTTCTCCATATTCGTCCTCACTAGACTGTGCTCTCGCTATTCTGATTCTTCTGTCATTGTGTAGCAGGAGCTGTTCCATGACGATTTCCGTTGAGAGGGAGGAGGAGGATGCTGCCTTACTTCACATGTGAATTAATTCTTCAGCTTTACTCTGTGGATCTTTGCCTCGAGGCACTTTCTTCCGAGGGGGTCTTCGCCGAGTCGTACGGCGCTGAATTCTGAGACAACTTTCAATTTGGTGATTAAGGTCATCAACAAATGTATCAATATCTTCTGGGATTTGGTATTCCCTGAACCAGTCATTTCGTCAACACACAAGTTACTCACTCTTATCACTGTAATCGTTGAGAATCACTAATTCACACTGTATATTTAGCTAGTTGTTTGACTACTACTACTAATTTCTGTTGATCCAAAAAACCGATATCCGGCACAGGGGCATTTGGTATGCTCAATGTCCTAAACTTCCTCTAACAAATCAGGAATAAATATTCGTTCACAAATTAGTTGTGAAATTCGATCTCCCTTTTTCACATTAAAATCTACTTTAGAATGATTGAAGAGAACCACAGAAACATTTCCGCGGAAATCACCATCAATGACACAACCTCCAACATCAATGTGATTTAAAAAAAAGAAAGCAAGACCAGATCGTGGAGCTATTCTTCCATAACAACCTTCTGGTACTTTTACTTGAATATCTATCTTGATTACACCTTTTCCTTGTGCTGGCACAGTAACATCGTAGGCAGCACTGAAGCAAAAGGTAGATTGTTAATTAAAATACATTTAAATATAAATATGTGTGCTAGCCATATGCTGTATTGTGACTACCAATTTTTGTCAACTGCCATTCAAGCTGTCATTGCAATCAATCTTATATTGTTTCTGCTGTATTGTGCCTACCAATTTTTGTCAACTACCATTCAAGCTGTCATTGCAATCAATCTTAGCTACCTATGTGCTTTAATATACTGTACCTACAATTTTCTCTCATCTTCTTTTTTTCATTTCATGTAACTGTTATCATTTTTTTGTCTATAAATTTTGCAAGTATTTACCTCCTTAAAATTTTCTTAGATTAAGGACCTGCCCGAAACGCTGTGCATACTAGTGGCTTTGCAAGACTGTAATTACCATATTTGTATCCTCACATTCCTTACGTACATTCTTGTATATGCATAAATAAATAAATAAATAAATAAAATAAATAAATGGCATTTAAAATATATTTAAATATAAATAAGTTATAAATTAAAAAAAAAAGTAAATTCCAATTATACCTGTACAAGTCATATCCAGCAGCTAGTGTAGATCCAAAATGAACCTTAACAAGTTTACGTATTGTTCTTCTGACATGAGATAAGCCAAGAAAATGTGGTGGTAATAGAAAAGAAGTTCGGGTAGGAGAGACATATATCTGTGTTTACTCTCACTCCAACAAAATTAATAATCTCATTAATATTTCTACTCCATTTATATGTTCCTTGACGTGCCAGTTACCATCAAGTTTCATGGAAAATTATATGATCTCGTTTGCGTGCCTCAGCCGACAACACATCTACGCGTTCATTGCCATATAATCCAACATAGGAAGAGAATCCACAAGAAACTTTACGACTCTTACTTGGTTGGTTAGTATCCTCACAGCTTTCTGTGCAAGATTCTCGGCGTGTCTCCATTATGACAAGGAAATACGAACACTGACATAAAAAAAAAAAAAAATAGCCTATAAAAAAAATAAAAAATTAAAATGTTTATTTAGGTAAGGTACATACATACAATAAATTTTTACAAAGATTGGTTGACTTATAGGTAGAGCTAGTACATACAATGCCTAAAGCCACTATTACGCAAAGCGTTTCGGGCATGATAAACTTAAATGACAAGCTTAATACTAATTGAGCATAATGAGTAGAATGAAAACAAGAAATGAAAACATAGATGAAAAAGCAGCACAAATACAATTATGTCGACAAACAGCGCTCTTTAAAGAAAAACAGACATTGGTTGACAATAGCAGGGTAAGGTAGGTTACAGGGAATTTATTAGGTATAGCTTCGTTTTTAACTTAAACTGGTTGAGAGAGGTACAGTCTTTAACATGGTTGGGAAGGTCATTCCACATTCTGGGCCCCTTGATTTGTAGAGCATTTCTAGTTTGATTAAGTCGTACTCTAGGAATATCAAAACTGTATTTATTTCTGGTGTGGTGCTCATGGGTTCTGTTACAACCTTCTATGAAGCTTTTGAGATCAGGATTGGCATTATAGTTTAGCGTTTTATATATGTATAATACACATGAGAGAATGTGCAGTGACTTAATGTCTAACATATTCAGAGATTTGAGTACGGGTACCGAGTGATGTCTGGGGCCAGAGTTGGATATTGTCCTAATAGCAGTTTTGTGTTGAGTAATTAGAGGACGTAAGTGATTTTGGGTAGTAGAGCCCCAAGCACAAATACCATAGTTGAGATATGGATAGATAAGGGAGTAATAGAGAGTCACCAGGGCAGGGCGTGGTACATAATATCTGATCTTAGAAAGAATGCCCACAGTTTTTGAAACTTTTTTTGATATATTTAGAATGTGTCCCTGGAAATCCAGCTTGTGGTCAATGAGAATGCCAAGGAATTTGCCATCTAATTTGTTACAAATTTGGGAATTGTTTATTTTGAGATTTATTTGATTAGAGGATTTATTGCCAAACAGAATATAGAAAGTTTTGTCAATGTTAAGGGTGAGTTTGTTGGCAGTTAGCCAAAGATGGACTTTATTTAGCTCAGTATTTATTGAGGCATTTAGAGCAAGGGGGTCAGGACTGGAGTAAATGAAGGTTGTGTCGTCAGCAAATAGAATTGGTTTGAGGTGTTGGGAGGCATTTGGAAGGTCATTAATGTAGATGAGAAAGAGGAGAGGGACAAGTATGCTGCCCTGAGGAACACCAATGTTGATGGGTAGGGTGGGAGAAATTGTATTATTCACAGAAACATATTGGAGCCTGTCAGTAAGGTAGGATTTGAGGTATTGTAGGGAGTGTCCTCTGACTCCATAATGATGTAATTTAAGAAGAAGGTTTTGGTGGTTGACAGTATCAAAAGCTTTACGCAGGTCCATAAATAACCCAACAGGGAACTCATTTTTATCAAGAGCTGTAGGAATCGAGTTAAGCATACTAATAAGTGCATCGTTAGTGCTTTTTTTTGGGTCTGAAGCCATATTGGCAAGGGCTAAGTATATTGAGTTTGGCTAGATATGAGTAAAGCTGCTTATAGATTAGTTTTTCAAAAATTTTGACAAGTTTGGCAGGATTGATATAGGTCTGTAGTTGTTAACATCTGTGAGATCACCACATTTGTGGACAGGCGTTACTCTCGCTTTTTTTAGAATATCTGGAAAGGTTTGGAGTTCAAGTGACTTGTTGAAGAGCAAAGCAATTGCAGGGGCTAAAGATCTGGAGGCTTTTTTGTAAATTAAAGTTGGTATCTCCTCAAGGGCACCAGACTTGGTTTTAAGGGAAAGGATTATCTCATTGACGTCAGTGGAATTAATAGGTTTTAGGTACAGAGACTGTGGATAGCTACCTGTAAGATAGTCCTTATTGTCAGTACTGGAAGATGGAATATCGTTTGCAAGGGATGAACCAATGGAAGAGAAGAACCTATTGAACTCAATAGCAGAATCAGAGGCTGAAAGCTGACCATCGTTATTAGACAGGAGAGTCGGTTTGTTATTTAACCCTTACACTGCTCAGGGGTCATATGGACATTTACACCCCTGTGTGCAAGAAAAAAAAAATTCAAAATTTTTTTTTTCGTCTTCTAAACATGTTAATTTGAGTCTCCTGAGCACGGGAAAAATAATAAAAAAATTCTATTATACATACCAATGACACAATTGAGCCGAGAAGTTGGCCGATGACGTCACAGAACGTGAGCGCTCAAGGGTGCTGCGTCAGCCAGCTGTCACTCACGGCCGCTCGCGCGGCCCGAGTTGCCGCGAATTTATTTTCGCGGAATTATATACAGTATTCTTGGGTCATTTTACTCAAATTTTTTTCGCTAGTATTGTTCCAATTATTAGCAATAGACGTTGTATTATAATAAAAATGGTATAAACTCACTAGGCGCTCACATATTAGTGTCACAAGTATGCCCACCAAAATGGTATAATTTACAGGAAATATTCAATGTATTTGGGTTTTTTTCAATATAAACACAAAAATAAACTTGATATGTACATTTATTTACCAAAGAATTACACATTTAGTACTCCAGGAGACTATGATACTGTGCGAAACAGTCGATATGGCACAGAGGGACGGCACACGCTTCGCACCATGTCAACATCAATTTACGTTTCTGTGGCCTCAATTTGGTACTGGAACACACAACACACTGACGCTGGCCTGCTGCACGAGCTCCAGTTGGTAGTAATTTCTTGATTTGATGTATCAGAAAGGCCTCCCTGTAAGCGAGCCTGGGTGAAGGAGCATGGTTTAGTATTGGGTCTCGAATGGGTCTTTGTATACCAGGTGTGTCCTTGCCAAATTTACCTAGCAACTGTTTCACAACTTGGAAACTGAACGAACGGAAATATGGTTTTCTACCTGTCTTCACAAGAAACATATTGTAACTGTTCAGCATTGTTACATCAATAAGGTGAAAAATCATTTTCTTTGTCCACTTCACTGTTTTACGTACACACTCTACAGCAACCACCATCATGTCACATTTATCAACTAAACGCATGTTGATGTTGTAGTCCATCACACAATCTGGCTTGTATAGTATTTGCTTTGTTGTTCTGTTCACCTTGCCACTGTCTACCATTGTACCAGGGTGAATGGTGGTCAACATGTTCACTTCACGTCTGTCTTTCCACCGCACTGAAAGCATTGCACCACTTTTTCTTACCTCGCAGTCTCCTACTTGCATAGCAGTATCAAACACAGGCATTTCCTTTCGTTTTGGCTTTACTGTTCCACACACTCCAGTCTTATTATCCAGCAAGAATTTCGTTAGCAAGGGACTGGTATAATAGTTATCTGTGTACAATATGTGGCCCTTGTTCAGATATGGTGCAAGCAGTGACTTCACCACACTACCTGAGAAGCCATGTTCGTCACTAGCAGGAATATCTATATTTGTGGCTGAATAAAGTATCATGTGTAACACCATTCCTGATTCACAGTCACAGAGCACAAAGAATTTCAGTCCAAATCGGTGACGTTTTGAGGGAATATACTGCTTGAAGGCAGCACGTCCTTTGAAAAGCACCAGGGATTCATCAATAACCAGCTTCTGAGCTGGTACGTAGTAATCTCGGAACTTTCCAATCAGGTCATTTAGCACGTGCCTCACCCTCCAAAGCCTATCATACTGTGTCTCGTCAGCATTATTTGCAAATGAATGCACCGTAGGATCAACAGAAATCTGTCTCGGGACATATATTTCCCTAACAATGGTGTTGGAACAGAGTTGTCTTTGCTCCAATAATCTGAAATTACGTGTTTCACACAATGTTTCATCAACATGCAAATTGCGAAAAACACATACATCTCATCAACAGTTGTCTCTTTCCAACGCTGTAGTCGCGAAAATTCTGAAACTTCCTCACCTTCGATGAGATCATCCGCAAGTCTGTTCGTTTCGTGAACAATGTGTTCCATTAGCGGCTCATCGAAATATGCAGTAAAGAAGTCCATTTCACACATTTCGTCACCAGTATCAGGGAAAAGATCAGTAATTCCCACATCTCTGTTATCAAAGTCGGGAATTTGTGGAACAAAATCTTCCCCATCACTCCACACACACAAACCTGCTGCCTTCCGAGAGCCATTAGCTGCACCACGGTGAGGAATCCGGGGACCAGGAGCTGAAGCACGCATTGTAACAGTAGGGGCAGGAACGGTAGATGAGGAAAAAGATGTGGAACATGAGGGAATTTGTTCCTCATTGTCGCCATATTGTCTCATGCGGCGGCGCTTGGCTGGGCGGGCAGCTGATGCGGCGAAACTTGTACTGGCACTAGCAGCCGGGGTAAAACTATTCTCCAACTCTTCATCACTAAAGCCTGAGAAAGATTCACTTGTTTCAGATTTGTCAATCGTATCATAAACGTGCAGTGGTATAGATGAACGACGTGCTTGGGCACGAGGTGGTGTTGAGTAGCAGCCTCGAGAGGCATCCTCACCCTCGTGGCACCCACATGTTCACCCTCACTATCCGTTGTTTCGATTTCTTCTGGCTGGGTATAATCTTCATCTATATGTGAGTCGTCAATATCAGACTCATCAACGTCCTTGAACAATTCATCTGCAATTTCGTCTTCGGTCAAGGACTGCGCGAAGCGCTGGGCGAGGTCGCAAGCTGGGTCGTGATGCGCTCGCCATGGTGTCTGGCCACTAACTAAGGTCTGTGAAACAAAGGAGGCCTGCTCTGGATTTTTTTTTCAAAATGGCGTCTGTTTACAATCGCCCCTGGCTACGGTATGGGTGACCCCTTTACACCGCGGGACGTTTGAATCGTGCCTGGCACCCTTTGGCGTATATATACGCCATGCGCACTGTGGGACATGTTACTCATGGCGTATATATACGCCATGCACAGTTTAAGGGTTAAAGACTTCTTTGATCCCAATATTTGTGAAATTGTGCTCCAAGTTTGTTTAATGTTGCTCCTTATTTGGGTAAATTTATCTTCGTAGCATTTAGTTTTGGCTCGTCTAATTATCTTAGATAGCAATAATGAGTAATTCTTTGAGAATTCTTTGGAGACAATTCCTAACCTATACTTCTTCTCAAGGTCATGTTTTTTATTAATAGATTTAAGTATTCCCTTTGTAAGCCAGGGATTGTTGAGCCTTTTGGTTGTGACTTGTTTTGTAAGCATAGGACAGTGGGTATTATAAAGGCTAAGAGTTTTTTGAAGAAAAGATTGCACTGCTAGGTTGATGTCCTCTATGTTACCTAACTCAGACTCCCAGTTGACATTATCAGCAGCAGTTATAAAATTGTCTATAGCAGTTACATTGTGCAGTCTAAAACGTATCTCTCTTGACTCAAGAGGTGGTTTGCTAATGTTAGTTAAGAGAAATGTGAGGTAATGGTCTGTAGTGCTATCGGTGATTATACCTGAAGTAAGCGGAGAGGTTAAGTTTGTCAAGATGTGATCTAGAGTCGTGGCAGCGCTATCAGTGATTCTAGTAGGTCTAGTGATTAAGGGTATGAGGAAGCAGGAATTCATACAGTTGAGAAAGCTAACAGCAGTAGGGTGTTCTGGCTCGCAGAGGTCAATATTATAGTTCCCTGCGATAATTAGGTGGTTTTTGTTCAGTCTGTTATCAAGTATTAGATTTCTAAGGTTTGAGTTGAATTCGGACACATCAGTGTTAGGAATTCTTTAAACTGCACCCATAGACAGGACAGACTCGGCATCCTTGACTCTGAAGCTGGCGAAGATATACTCCCCATAGCAGTCTCTAGTTCTAATTTCTTTTAAGCATTTCTTTTTCTTTTTTATCTTAAGAAACCATGAGCAAAGTTACAATATACCACACCAACCGTTTGTGACGTGTGGACGTAAATACTAGTCAATTCACACGCCTCACCCTGCCTGCCATGCAAGGCCCCAATAGGCCAAGTTTTTGTGATGATTAAAATTTTATTAGAAGAGCTTTTTTTTGTAAGGTTGTAAAGCACGTTTCAAGGATATTTTCATCAATATATATCAAAGGTTAGAAGAGCTTTAATTAAAAATTAGGTAACTGTTACTTTAAGCACTGTAATCTGAATGAAGTTCAACTTGTGGGTGAGCTGATAGATAATTTATCATAATGTCTTAAGAATGTCCTTAGGAGGCTTTACCAAAGTTTTCTTAAGACCTCTATCCTTAACAACTTTCCAAGTGTTTTTTTCAAAGCTGGTCTCCTTATTTCTTTTCGCCTGATGCTCTTTCAACTGCTGTACTTCGTCCCGTAGGTAATTTAACTCTGTCCTCAGAGCTTCAACTAAACCAATAGTTCAATCATTAAAACATCCATAATGTATAATAAATAGCTTTAAAACGGAGGAGCTTTGGCTAGCACACTCTCTCAGTCTAGGAAGAAAGTAAATGTTCCTCGAAAAAAGGTTTCATTTTATTCTGTTGTAACCAAAAAAACTTATTATATTATAAATCATTGTCTTTGTTTCTTCCTCTGACTCTTTTTTTATCTTTACATGATATAGAAATCAAAAATTGTCAGACTATAACATATGTGGAACTATACATGAAAAAATTATATATTGAATTTATAAAATATGGTTCAAAGTGATGAAGACTGTGACAATATATGCTACATTGGTTAAAAAAAAAAGGTTGACTATGACCAGTCTGCTACATTTTATATTTATAGAAGAATCATTTTGATATACCAGCGAGATCGCTCCAATTTATTCTACAATTTATCATATCTCTCCTAATTAAACTTTCTGTAAATCATCATTGTTTTTTTTAGATATATGATGTTTGAATACATTCATTGGAAATCAACTAGATAATATAGGAGAAATGTTTGTAAAAAGAGGATAATGATCCCTGGCATCAAATGAAAACTAAACATCGACGATCCCTGGCATCAAATGAAAACTAAACATCGACGATCCCTGGCATCTAATGAAAACTAAACATCGACGATCCCTGGCATCTAATACAGCAGGTTATGTTGCCTACCTTCTATATGGGAGAAAGTTTTGGCAGCTGCCAAAAGTTTTGGCATGATGACCTTATGGGGGAACATCAAGGCATCACTATTACTTATCGTAAAATCTTAAAATATTTCTACTGGCCCAAGCTGAAAGGCGACGTGGCTAAATATTGTAATTCTTGTGTTACAACTTGTTGGGAAACCAAACCAGACACCACCTAAAGCTCCTCTAAGGCCTATTGTCGTGCCTGAGGAACCATTTTCTCAGAACTAAGTCTGGGAATATTTACTTAATCACTATGATGTGTATCACGACCCTTTACCCTGAGGCATTTGCTATAAGGAACATCCGAGCAAAGACTGTTGTTGTTCGTATGTTGCATTTTTTTTTTTCACTTTTGTAACATCTGAACAAATGAGTCAACTAAGTCTGATGATGAAGACAATCGTCGTCTGATTGGCGATCGGAATGGCCGGGACAATTTGGGTAATAATGGCAATGAACCAGAGACATCATGATGAAGAGCACCATATTCGCTTTAGGTTTGAGAATGGAACTGGTGGATTATATACCGACCCAACAAGGCGAAGTACAACACGCTTGATGCATTCATAAAAAATTTCATTGCTTTTGTGCTTTTTTAAATAAAAAATAGTTGTGGATAGAGGTAGAGAATGTCTGTTGTGAGTAGAGAAGACACAAATAAGAATCATCAATGAAAGTAAGAGATATACTTACTGGGAAATTCGTTTCGACCTACGAATTTTCGTATATCAACCCATTCGGGATAATGGATGTAGAAAAGTTGGATGGATTCAAATTCAATCCAGTCAAAGAAGGCATATGCGTGGAATGTTCTGCTCCCAAAATGGTACCGAACATAGAAGGAATGGAACCTTCTTGTATCCATATTCACCTTAATTCTTCATCTCGAAACTCCACTACACCGAGTAGTAGTAACCCCTTTTATAAAACAAATGTTCCTTCCGATACCAAGGCACCTTGTGTGTACGACACATTGAATCAGTACTGGAAAAGTGTGGTAAAAGATGTTACTTTTCAATATAATATCATAATGATCTTTTAAGAGGAAATGACATCATAACATTCTGACAGTATATATATTAGTGAATGTAACTCTTAGGCTGTTCATTTGTGCTAATTCACATGGAGAACAAAGAGGCTGGGGCCAAGATAAGCCCTCGTTACCTCCAGTTTAACAGTGAAATAGGGAAAAGTATTAAACTTTAAAACGTTGGAATTTTGCAGGCTTGTAACGTTAGAACATTTCGTCTATTGGTGGAAAAGAGAATTACTTGTGGAGCCATACCTTCTGAAGGACGATCATGAGGATGCTCTGACTTATAATCTGGGATACCTCCTGAAGGACAATCAGTTGAGGATGCTCTGACTGCCATACTGAAACGTATGGATACCAATGATAATGCATGATAACATTCATTAAGTTATCTTCTCAGCTCATTACCACCAACTTTCCCACCAGAAAAATGGATAGAATTGAAATATCTATTCCCATAAATGTAAAGGTTGAAGCTTATCATCTTCTTTCCTCACAAATTGTAAGTATTAGTTATCATTCTCTTTCATTATTATATGTCGTACCTAGTAGTCTTTATGGGTTAGGTTAGGTTAGGTAGCCGAAAATATTTATAATTTCTATGAAAATACATTGAAATTTTTTTTTACAGGCTGAAGGAAGGATGGATGTTATTCTACATTTACCTTCTACTCTCCCTGACGTTTTTACCCAATTATCATATAATATACTGATGATTGATACTTCAGCTTCAATGAGTGTTTATTGGTCAGCATTAATGAACCAATGGAATAAGTATATGGCTCCTATTTTAGAGAAGTGTGGAAATGAAACTGTTAGGTATACCTTTAGTGATGTTGTTGAGAAAAAGGGATGTAGCCCACAGATTCAAAAAAGTGATTAGAGAAATAGTTCTACTGATTTAATCGGAGCATTAAAGAAAATTCAAGAGGAAATTGAAGGTTGTCAATCAAAAGATATTAAAGTGTTTTTTATCACTGATGGCTTCCATAGTGTATCAAGAGATAAGCCTGAAACTCAACTTGAGAAAATAAAATGTCCTGTTGGAAAAAAGTGTGAATTTTTTGTGTTAGGAATTGGAAAAGAATATCCAGTTAAACAGAGTTTAATTTTACAAGCACAACTTAATACTGGAAATACAATACCAAATTTATTTCAAGTACTTGAAATGAATGATATGGAAGATGTAATGAAGAATATAAGTAGTCATTGCAGTTCTGTAAAAATACGTTTATCTGTAGAAGGCTCTTTATTGCCTGGTGGAACATTAGAAAGCGAATTTTATCTTGATGAGTATGTTTATCTTAAACAGTATAATGGTGAAAAAATATACATGTTTACAAATAGCAAAACTGAATATATCCTTCATTTACAATTTCAAGATTTAAATGTAAAAAATAATGGATCAACTGATTACACAATGGAATCGGAGAATCATTAAAATTAATAACAAAGACCAACAGAAGCATTATTTTTTGAGAGATTATTAACCTAGAAAAAAAAAATTGTGATGAACTATTTCTAAGGATTATGAACATAAAAGATGTAAGAGGTAATTTTACAGGGCGTTTTAAGGGAGTTTACACCAATATTGAAACTAATCTCAAGGAAAAAATCAATGGAATAAAGAAACTTATTGAGGAAGGACAATATCTTAAAGAAATGGAATTAGCTGGTGTAGTTTTGAACTCAATAACAGTATCAAGTCACTACTATTCAAAGAAGGCTTGTCAACTAAAAGAATACACTGACAATGACTTTAAAAAGGATATAGATGATTTTGTAAAAATATTTGAAAAAGTAAAACACCATATTCTGGCATTACAAGTTTTACCTGAAAATTGTTGTAGGATTTCTCTCACTTCAACAGTCAGTGATTTACAAGAACCAAAATTTCTAACACTGTTAAATTCAGTCAATAAATTCCAGTTATCGACTGTTTGGAACATAACAGGCATTCCTGTACTTTTTCGTAACTTAAACTGTACAGTCTTAAATATTTGGTCATATAATATTATTCAAATTGTTGAAGCCCCCTTTGATTTAATTGGAGTGACAGCCCTTGTTGATTTTGTTAACATATATGGGAAGTTGGTCATAAATACAATGAAATTGAAATTATTAATGGTAAACAAGAAACTTGCTTTAATGCTATTATACCAATTTTCACACCTGAGGAGGCTCATGTTATGGGATCACTGATGGAAACTAACTTTTTTGCTAAAATGATGACTTTTGCAGTTTTGAAGATCCGATAATAATCGGATTGATGAATCTGATTATTAAGGATCACAATGCTCATCTAGGATCATTAGCTGTCTTGTTGATAAAACTCTTTGAGAAGTATCCAATTAAAAGCCGACCCAAGTATGTTTGTATAATAATTAATAGTATTCAAGCTACGGTTGTTAATGGATACATGAAACGATGGAAACTGAAAAAATATTGGGAGAGTTTGAAAAGTGAAAATAATATAAATCAAGCATTAATGACAGAGAGTATTTTAAAATTTGATGGAATATCTCTTAAGTGTGAAACGCTAATTAAACCCATGTTCATAATGTATATGATGATAAGAGATAATAACCCACAGTCCCCTCAGTATATTAAGACTTTAAAGAGAATCATGAAAATGATAATTTTAGAATATGTGGGCAGATGTGTTTGTAAAGGCAAATTTGAGTATCCTTACTGACATTTTTTTCTCACCTCTGATAAATATGAGAAAGAAAAGCAGAAATTTTTGGAACATAATGTTGAAGAATCTGAATATAATATAGAAAATTATTATACATTACATGAAGTTCGAAAAGCTTTAAAACATTTAGATGTGATCAAACTTTGTCCAGCCAATATTTTTCCTTTAAAGGAAATACAAATAAATGGTGAGAAAATTGCAGCCCTTTATTCATGGTCTTATGCAGGAGATTTGTCTTTAAAAACTTTGAGGATATTTGTTTGATGAAGGAATTTGAAGAGTATGAAATCGAATTAGTATTGAATGAGTTGTTTAATGACATTTTTTTTTTAAATGTTTGTATCATGCTTTGAAGTTTCCAAGCTCTCGTGAAAGACTAAAAAAAATTGAGCAAATTGAGGACTATGATAAATGTCGCTTTAATATCAGAAATGAGATGATTAGAGAAGTCATAGAGAAATGGAATCTCAGAGATATTTATAAAAAAAAAGTGGAAAAAAATTGGGTGATGTCATACATGAAAGTTCACCAAGAAATATTGAATCCAATGACACCTAAGATAAATATTGAATCCAATGACACCTGATGGATAAAGTCCATCAGATGGGATTGTTTAATTGTGAGAAAACATCATTCCATGATATATATATATTCAGATATGATGTTAAAATCTTAACAAATGCTTGTCAGATATCCACTTGCCCCTATTATCTAATTCCCAATAAGAATTGTGGTCAACATTTATTTATAGAACGATCCCAAATGGGCGAGGCCTTTCATCATGCTCTTCACAAAACAGCTCATAAGACTAAATATAGTATTAAAAAAGGTCTTGAAGAATTTCAGAATGGAACATATACGAAAAAAGGAAAGAAATTATTAGATTCAACATATAAAGAATACAAAAAACATTTGATACAATTACAAAATATATATATAATAACATGATTGATACGTGGTAGGGGGATATATGTATATTAAACTGATGATTTAGTTTTTTTTTAGAATCAAATTAAAGAAATTAGTTCCTACTGGCGGTGGGAGATTAGTTGTAAGACGTGATACAAAGGAACTTATATCATCTCGAAGTAAATCTGAACGTTCAGTGGCCATAATTTGACGTTTAACATCCTCAAAAGAAGTAGCTGAAATAATATTAGCTGGAAATTTATTTCCTCTGCGATTTATGGACTTAATAGAGGCATTAGATAACACCGTTAATTGGAGAAGTAATGTAGAATAATTTATATTAATGTTTTCAAAGTGTCTAAATATATGATGTAAATTTTTTAAACTACATAGTTGACCAAGATGTTTATTAACCCCTCTAATATCTGTAGAATATATTAGAGAGATATTGGGGTTGGCAATCTGTAGATGAACAGCATCAATTAACCACACGGGACAATTGTTGAAGATCGGATGATTATGACAGGTTCAATATCGTTTGATTTTATCTGTCATTAGGGATTCACACCATACTCGTACCATTTGCAAGTCAATGAGGTTGTTTATGCCTATCAGTGATTTATTTTCATAAAGAGCAATATCATGTTTGAAAATGGGATCGAAAATATTTCGGATAAGAGGACATTCAAGCAATTTATGTTGTACAAAGTATAAACTATCACTAATACTTTTACAATTATCTATTAATCCTGAATATACCGAATTGGATGATGTTTGATTAAGAGGATAGGTAAAATATGGCATTATAGTAGTAGTAGTACTATTAGTAGTGGTAGTGGTAGTGTTTGTGGTGGTGGTAGTAATAGTAGTAGTAGTAAATTTGTACATATCATGTGTTGAATCTAATTGATTCTGAATTGAAGTATGTTGGATCATTTTCCAGAGAAAAGCTGTAATATCAGTTCCTGGTTCCAAAAGTTTATAAAGTTCTTTTTTTTTTACAATTTCCATATCTATATAGTTGCCAGTGTGATAAAAACATGCATATATATATATATATATATATATATATATATATATATATATATATATATATAAGGCACAACTCTCCTAAACACGAGAGTCAAGTATACAACTTTAGAACACTTTCCCACCAGGAGACTCGAACCCTAGCCAGCACAGAAGCCTTCCAGCAACTGGCATAACAGGTACGCCTTAACCCTCTCCACCACCTGCTCAGACCCTAAAAGAGATGGTAATTTCGGAGTATTTAAATACCACAAAGATCACCACCTCCCAAGAGCACTAGAGCAAGTGAGGGGTCATTTAAACGTTAATTTCATCAAGTCCCTGTTAATATGGGAAGACACAGTGTCTATGCTTAAGGCACAACTCTCCTAAACACGAGAGTCTAGTATATAACTTTAGAACACTTTCCCACCAGGAGACTCGAACCCTAGCCAGCACAGAAGCCTTCCAGCAACTGGCATAACAGGTACGCCTTAACCCTCTCCACCACCTGCTCAGACCCTAAAAGAGATGGTAATTTCGGAGTATTTAAATACCACAAAGATCACCACCTCCCAAGAGCACTAGAGCAAGTGAGGGGTCATTTAGACGTTAATTTCATCAAGTCCCTGTTAATATGGGAAGACACAGTGTCTATGCTTAAGGCACAACTCTCCTAAACACGAGAGTCAAGTATACAACTTTAGAACACTTTCCCACCAGGAGACTCGAACCCTAGCCAGCACAGAAGCCTTCCAGCAACTGGCATAACAGGTACGCCTTAACCCTCTCCACCACCTGCTCAGACCCTAAAAGAGATGGTAATTTCGGAGTATTTAAATACCACAAAGATCACCACCTCCCAAGAGCACTAGAGCAAGTGAGGGGTCATTCAGACGTTAATTTCATCAAGTTCCTGTTAATATGGGAAGACACAGTGTCTATGCTTAAGGCACAACTCTCCTAAACACGAGAGTCAAGTATACAACTTTAGAACACTTTCCCACCAGGAGACTCGAACCCTAGCCAGCACAGAAGCCTTCCAGCAACTGGCATAACAGGTACGCCTTAACCCTCTCCACCACCTGCTCAGACCCTAAAAGAGATGGTCATTTCAGAGTATTTAAATACCACAAAGATCACCACCTCCCAAGAGCACTAGAGCAAGTGAGGGGTCATTTAGACGTTAATTTCATCAAGTCCCTGTTAATATGGGAAGACACAGTGTCTATGCTTAAGGCACAACTCTCCTAAACACGAGAGTCAAGTATACAACTTTAGAACACTTTCCCACCAGGAGACTCGAACCCTAGCCAGCACAGAAGCCTTCCAGCAACTGGCATAACAGGTACGCCTTAACCCTTTCCACCACCTGCTCAGACCCTAAAAGAGATGGTAATTTCGGAGTATTTAAATACCACAAAGACCACCACCTCCCAAGAGCACTAGAGCAAGTGAGGGGTCATTTAGACGTTAATTTCATCAAGTCCCTGTTAATATGGGAAGACACAGTGTCTATGCTTAAGGCACAACTCTCCTAAACACGAGAGTCAAGTATACAACTTTAGAACACTTTCCCACCAGGAGACTCGAACCCTAGCCAGCACAGAAGCCTTCCAGCAACTGGCATAACAGGTACGCCTTAACCCTCTCCACCACCTGCTCAGACCCTAAAAGAGATGGTAATTTCGGAGTATTTAAATACCACAAAGATCACCACCTCCCAAGAGCACTAGAGCAAGTGAGTGGTCATTTAGACGTTAATTTCATCACGTCCCTGTTAATATGGGAAGACACAGTGTCTATGCTTAAGGCACAACTCTCCTAAACACGAGAGTCAAGTATACAACTTTAGAACACTTTCCCACCAGGAGACTCGAACCCTAGCCAGCACATAAGCCTTCCAGCAACTGGCATAACAGGTACGCCTTAACCCTCTCCACCACCTGCTCAGACCCTAAAAGAGATGGTAATTTCGGAGTATTTAAATACCACAAAGATCACCACCTCGAAAGATCACCACCTCCCAAGAGGGGTCTAAATGACCCCTCACTTGCTCTAGTGCTCTTGGGAGGTGGTGATCTTTGTGGTATTTAAATACTCCGAAATTACCATCTCTTTTAGGGTCTGAGCAGGTGGTGGAGAGGGTTAAGGCGTACCTGTTATGCCAGTTGCTGGAAGGCTTCTGTGCTGGCTAGGGTTCGAGTCTCCTGGTGGGAAAGTGTTCTAAAGTTGTATACTTGACTCTCGTGTTTAGGAGAGTTGTGCCTTAAGCATAGACACTGTGTCTTCCCATATTAACAGGGACTTGATGAAATTAACGTCTAAATGACCCCTCACTTGCTTTAGTGCTCTTGGGAGGTGGTGATCTTTGTGGTATTTAAATACTCCGAAATTACCATCTCTTTTAGGGTCTGAGCAGGTGGTGGAGAGGGTTAAGGCGTACCTGTTATGCCAGTTGCTGGAAGGCTTCTGTGCTGGCTAGGGTTCGAGTCTCCTGGTGGGAAAGTGTTCTACAGTTGTATACTTGACTCTCGTGTTTAGGAGAGTTGTGCCTTAAGCATAGACACTGTGTCTTCCCATATTAACAGGGACTTGATGAAATTAACGTCTAAATGACCCTTCACTTGCTCTAGTGCTCTTGGGAGGTGGTGATCTTTGTGGTATTTAAATACTCCGAAATTACCATCTCTTTTAGGGTCTGAGCAGGTGGTGGAGAGAGTTAAGGCGTACCTGTTATGCCAGTTGCTGGAAGGCTTCTGTGCTGGCTAGGGTTCGAGTCTCCTGGTGGGAAAGTGTTCTAAAGTTGTATACTTGACTCTCGTGTTTAGGAGAGTTGTGCCTTAAGCATAGACACTGTGTCTTCCCATATTAACAGGGACTTGATGAAATTAACGTCTAAATGACCCCTCACTTGCTCTAGTGCTCTTGGGAGGTGGTGGTCTTTGTGGTATTTAAATACTCCGAAATTACCATCTCTTTTAGGGTCTGAGCAGGTGGTGGAGAGGGTTAAGGCGTACCTGTTATGCCAGTTGCTGGAAGGCTTCTGTGCTGGCTAGGGTTCGAGTCTCCTGGTGGGAAAGTGTTCTAAAGTTGTATACTTGACTCTCGTGTTTAGGAGAGTTGTGCCTTAAGCATAGACACTGTGTCTTCCCATATTAACAGGGACTTGATGAAATTGACGTCTAAATGACCCCTCACTTGCTCTAGTGCTCTTGGGAGGTGGTGATCTTTGTGGTATTTAAATACTCCGAAATTACCATCTCTTTTAGGGTCTGAGCAGGTGGTGGAGAGGGTTAAGGCGTACCTGTTATGCCAGTTGCTGGAAGGCTTCTGTGCTGGCTAGGGTTCGAGTCTCCTGGTGGGAAAGTGTTCTAAAGTTATATATATATATATATATATATATATATATATATATATATATATATATATATATATATATATATATATATATATATATATATATATATATATATATATATATATATATATATATATATATACAACTTTAGAACACTTTCCCACCAGGAGACTCGAACCCTAGCCAGCACAGAAGCCTTCCAGCAACTGGCATAACAGGTACGCCTTAACCCGCTCGGGTTGGCTAGGGTTCGAGTCTCCTGGTGGGAAAGTGTTCTAAAGTTGTATACTTCACTCTCGTGTTTAGGAGAGTTGTGCCTTAAATATATATATATATATATATATATATATATATATATATATATATGCGAACAAGCCTGAATGGTCCCCAGGACAATATGCAACTGAAAACTCACACCCCAGAAGTGACTCGAACCCATACTCCCAGAAGCAACGCAACTGGTATGTACAAGACGCCTTAATCCACTTGACCATCACGACCGGACATAATGAGGTGATAGCCGAGGCTATTTGAACCACCCCACCGCCGGCACTCGGATAGTAATCTTGGGCATAGCATTTTACCAAATCACCTCATTCTTTGGGGCACACGTGAGGAACACAAATGCGAACAAGCCTGAATGGTCCCCAGGACAATATGCAACTGAAAACTCACACCCCAGAAGTGACTCGAACCCATACTCCCAGAAGCAACGCAACTGGTATGTACAAGACGCCTTAATCCACTTGACCATCACGACCGGACATAATGAGGTGATAGCCGAGGCTTTTTATATATATATATATATATATATATATATATATATATATATATATATATATATACTATAACTGGAGAAATAAAAAAAATGAATGAACTTGATGAAATACCTTATGAATTAGTTGATGATGAAGGCCAACCTTTAATTAACAATTTAATTGACTGATAATAAAAAGTTACACTTGGTTCCTAAAATACATTTTCTTTCTATTTTTAAGGAAAAACACAAATTTATTCAATCTTTTACTCAAATGGAATCTGCTTTTGTAGCGGCATTAACATTAACATTTATTTAACATATCAAGACAAATGGATTTATGTTAATAATATCAAATATTGTACATGAGTCGCTCTTAGAACCTAATTGGGGAATGTCAAAATACATTTCCTCTTGAAATATATTGGCATCGAAATGGTGACTATTCATCACCAAAAACTTTTACTTTAAACAAAAATGATTATATCCTGAACCGTTTTCATCATATTGAAAAAGAAAGAAACAATCTAAAATGAATGTATTTCAGTATACCATATTTCTTATTATAATTTTAATAACATTATTTTGTTTTCATTATTTGTACATATATTTGTTTGATACCTTAGGAGACAATGATGTATAAAGGAGTTAATTGTAGTTCCCACAAGAGTTGTTGGTAAAAATGTTAATATTTAAACTAAGTCAAAAATAATAATGATATATATTTGTTTGATTGCTATATAAAGGAGTTGTATGGGAAAGGAGATTAACACAAGTTCCTACCTACCCCTGAGTCTCCTTAGTCTTTCCAAATAAGTAATTTAAAATGGTAATTTACGAAAATACCACTTTGGTGTTAACGGAACAGAATACATTCTCAGTAGAAGTTAGTGAAAATGTAAATAATGAAACTAACCATAATAATGATGAATTATATATTATCTTACATTATTCATTAACTTCTTTTGTTTTGTTAATGTTAATATATTATGTATATTTGATGTCATATGATTGGGGTATTCAAAAATATAATAAATATTTAGAGAATCATTCTAAGAAGAGAAAGGAGTATGCATATCAACAGACTAATATTATATAAGTGATGTTATACTGATAATGTTGTAATAAATTTAAAAATGCTTGGAGTACATATGTGTACACACACATTATACTATATATAAATTTATTTACTATATTATAATATAACTTATTTATTTGGGAACTGTTCAGAGGTTATGTATTCATTGTCGTTGCTCGGAGGAATCAAACCCCAGACCCTAGATCCACAGCTCAGAGCGCTATCCACTCTGTCAAGTTCAAGTTCAAGTATGTTTATTGAGATAAGCAATAAATACATCTCAAAAGGATAGAGTAGCTTAGGCTATTTCTACCCCCCTCTACTTCAAGTCCCTCAAGGGGCGCACAAATTCAGTGAGTACGAATAGACATATAACAGTACAAGAATCCCATTTATCATTGCATACAGCAAGTACAGTATATACTTGTTACATTCTTGGGGCAAAATTCTTGTAGCTCCTAAGTATACTGTCGATTATACCATTATCACACATCCAAACAATTTGATGTGGTACACTATTTATTTCTTTATTTCTATATTTTTCAATAAGGTGACACTCTAATACATAATGTTCTAAGGTGTGGGCGTGCGGCATACTACATAATTTACACTCCTTATCTTTTTCACTGACATCAACACCGTATTGCCAGATATATTTATATCCTAATCGTAATCTCATGTACATTGAATCCTTCCAAGTAGACTTTCCTTTACCATAAGTGAAGGACGAATTTGTATTTATTATTGAATAATTCTTAAGTGTGTTACTACTGTCCACCATTGCCATTCTCTTTATCATTTCTTCACCCTCCTAAATCACCTTGATTCTTGTTTTTATTTGTTTCAAGGTTAACTGACATACAACATCAACCAGAGTTTTTTCAGTGGCTCTCTTCGCTATGTCATCAACTACCTCATTCAACAGTATTCCCACATTTGAAGGGATCCACATGAATCTTACTTTATACCCAGTTTTTTCTAGTCTCTTAACATTCTCTCTACACTCTATCACAATATTCTGATATACTGGGCGTCTGCTATTTGAAGACTCTAACGCTCCTCTGCTGTCAATAAATCCACTCTGTCACGTCCTACCCTTATAATTTATACTCTATATATATTGTGGTCCACGTGTATGTGGCAAATAATTTGTATTGGAATTTATATAGTGTCTATTTATAAAAGTACATTACAAAAATTACAGTATTTACATATTTCCTCATCAGTGTACTGTTTGTTGCTTACTACAATCATTCAATATGGATCTAATTAATACATATCAACAGCTATAAAGACATGTGAAAAAAACATAGTACTATTTTATCAAATCTTGTATTTTCTCCTTAAAGTAAATCTTCAAAACCTAATTTCTGGCATCTAATTATTACTAACCCCCAAGAGGTCATGTCCCCTGCCTTCATTAACAATTAATAAAAAAGTCTACGGTTTACGAACTCCACAGTAATTATTCTTTATAGCCTTTCTGGTCTTGTAATTATATAAATTTACACCAGTTAGTTTCTTTAATAATTTCTTCTTCTTCTTCAGGTGTCAAATCGTTAGTTATATGAAATATTTCTCTGATTTCTTCTACTGTCAATTTTTTAATAATATTGGCAAACATTTTGATTCCTTTGTCAGTTAGATCTTTAATATTTAAGTAATCAGGCGACAAAATTATTGGCAACAATGTATCTTGTTCAAAACAATCAAAATCCCATTTTGAAAATGACATTACAGAACTAATATTATTAATGTTATCATTATTATTGTGATGGTAACCACACCATTCAATTATTTTTTTTTAAATAATAGTGTTTACATTTGGAAGAGGAATACTTCATCATTGGTATCATCACTCAAATCATTTAAAATTGTTTTTATATTACCACTCTGTCTGATAATATAATATTCTACTTCAAAAATATCACCATCACTACTTTGCAGTTTTATGATTGAATAAGGCGGAGGAGGAGGAGGAGGAGGAGGATGTGGTAGAGAGGAATAAGAACTTGTTGCCATTATTTATTTCAGACTTTCTTGACTCAGTTGTAGAAGAGAAATACCCCAAATGAGGGATTTCATAAAATCTGAGGTTTGAAATGAATCGTGTTGTAGTTCTTGGTTGATCGGTAAATGCTTTGAGTGAAAGACTGCAATAGAAAATGTATTTTCATTAAGATGAGACTTGGGAAAATATTGAATGATATAATGAGAACCAAGAAGTTTTAAACTTGCTTCTTTATTATTAAGATATTTTTCACTTTTATTTACTAATTGATGTGGATCCCACTTACCCTTTAGATTTTTAATTGAAGCTGAGAAGAAGGTATCAACAATATGGGTTCTAAGAGCAAAATGAGAATAGATGACCAATGATAAGCTACTACTAAATGACTGTCAGCAAGACTAAAGATACTAATAGGGTGGGGTAAATTAAAAACAGGTGGTATTTTAGGTTTTAGCATTGTAGTTGCAATCCAACCTGGATTGGTAACAATTTCAGAAAAATAAGAAATCGAAGTTGGAATAACCCAAGTGCATGGCAAATCACTGGTGAAAAATGAGAAAGATACTATACCTTTCTTTCGTGTCTCAGTATCATAACCTAAGAGCAGGAGTCCTGGTAATTGGCGTAGTCGGCATCTTCCTGCTACATATTTATTATGATTATGGTTTTTATCATTAGAGAGTGAATTATATATTTGTCTACAGTATTTGAGAAACATGGTCACAATTTGATAAAATCCTTTATTGTCATGTAGTGGAAGGTAATAATATTCATCAAATTTTGAATTATTCTCTGAAGAATTATTTATACTCCACGACCAACTTTCATAGGAAAAAGGCATGTAACTGAAAGCACATTCTTTTAAGGAATTAACTTCTTTGTGACATATAAACATTCTCTATTTTTATAAACATAAACTTGACAAGAAATATTTATTTATATTTCTGATCTTTAGGTAACAAAATAACAAATAAAACGGCTATATTTATTATGTTATATTTATACAGGGGGGAAGGTATGATATTACAAAACGGGCTTTTGATCATGCATCACATTATCACTTATATAATATATGCTTTAGTTATGTTTAAAATTAAAAATAGAACATATAACTACATACATAATGAATCAAGTAACCCTAAACAAAACAATGAACACTCTGACATTGTTTGTTTTTTAATATCCCTAACTATTTTCAAAATAATTAGTTTTTCTTCTTCTCTATAATTAGCAAGTGTTTTTTTTTTTGAGAACTTGGCTAAATTTCTAAGGGAAACAACATTTATTTGACCATTATATTTATGGATACATTTATATACCATCTGATTAAGTAAACTCATATAAAGCCAAGAATTAGACATTTTCTGATCAGGGGAAGGAAGACACCAACACATGGGGGCGTAAACTTATTAGACAGGATAAATAATTCTGCAGAAGTAAAACAGGCTTCTAAGTAGGTCTTAACAAATGTATAACATAGCCATGGCTAACTCAAAGTACACGAAACATCTTAAATTGTACACCCGTAGTAAAATAACGTAATTTTATAGCCTAGTAACAAACTCTGCAGAAACCTAATGTCCTATTGTCTAGAATTAGCAGTGAGGCGAATGTAACAAATCTAATTCTAAGATAACAGGACACCAAAGTGAACAACATAACATAAGGGAAACCCTAGCTGGAGAATAATCAGGCGGCGGAAAAATACATAGTGACTGGGAAAGCCTGATATGTATTTGGAGAAGAAAATAACCCCAGGCCAGAGGCCGAGCCGCCAAGGAAGAAGGAATTACCTGACATAAGGTAGGGCTTACTAGTAGAATGGCTGTAAAGTCAAAGTAGTAGCTGCGGAAAGCGGAACACTTGGGGACAGGCGCTGCACCCCCCCCCCCACCCATCCCCAGTGAAACTGGAGGAAAGACGTGAGGAACAACGACTGACATATTCAGAACCGGGAAAACTGGCAGCCAGCAGAAAGGGGGAGGAGGGTGGGCGCTTCGTGGATCGTGGACCGGGTCGGGAGAGGGAGTGAGACCGAGACCTGGCTTCCCGCGCCTTTTTATGCCACCCAGGCTGGCCGCACCACGCCTTGCGGAACGCGATGCGCAATTGTTTCTTCCTTCCCCATCAGAAACTCCACCGCCTTTCGTTCAAAAGGCAGTGGCCATTTTCTGATCAGGGGAAGGAAGACACCAACACATGGGGGCGTAAATTTATTAGACAGGATAAATAATTCTGCAGAAGTAAAACAGGTTTCTAAGTAGGTCTTAACAAATGTATAACATAGCCATGGCTAACTCAAAGTACACGAAACATCTTAAATTGTACACCCGTAGTAAAATAACGTAATCTTATAGCCTAGTAACAAATTTTGCAGAAACCTAATGTCCTATTGTCTAGAATTAGCAGTGAGGCGAATATAACAAATCTAATTCTAAGATAACAGGACACCAAAGTGAACAACATAACATAAGGGAAACCCTAGCTGGAGAATGATCAGGCGGCAGAAAAATATATAGTGACTGGGAAAGCCAGATATGTATTTGGAGTAGAAAATAACCCCAGGCCAGAGGCCGAGCCGCCAAGGAAGAAGGAATTACCTGACATAAGGTAGGGCTTACTAGTAGAATGGCTGTAAAGTCAAAGTAGTAGCTGCGGACAGCGGAACACTTGGGGACGGGTGCTGCACCCTCACCCTGCAGGCCAGCAGGCCGGACCCCCCCCCCCCCCGAAGGGCGAGTGGCCGCTGGCCGCGAGGGAAACCTCAGGGTGGCAGAGCAACTACGCGACCCAACTAGGAAGGAAGGAGGACAGACTGAAGGAGCTCACACGTCGCCTCGACTTATGCCCCCTGGCCCTGGCCCGTGGGCGACGGTCGGTGAAGGTGGGGGGCAGGGCGGCTGTAGCAGCCGCGGCAGGGTCGGCCTCGGTGGTTCTCATGCCCAGAAGGCTTGTGACATGAGAGGGCCCCCGAGCCTGCGCGATGGGCGCCTGCAGCGTCGTTCAATCGTCGGCCGAAAGGGGTGGAGGCTGCGACACTGTGCCACCCGCCGCTTTGCCGGCAGGGGGCCTCTGGGAAGTGTGGTAGCCGTCCACATCAGAGACGCCCGAGGAGTTGGAGGCGAAGCGGGCGGGTTTCGTCCTGGCTCAGGCCGGCTGCGTCCTCACACCACTGCGCTGTTGTCCTCGCACGACGCCGCCCGAGCCCTCTTCCATGTTGCAGTTGCTGCGCGTTCCGGCTTCTCGCCACTGCGGAAAATGAAAAAGTAAGCATCGGCAGGTCTAACGGGAAAAAAAACAGGCAGGGAGACCCAGCTGCCGCACCGGCAACCGTCACATACACAAGTAGACAAGTGCAAAGGTAAAGTTAAGTGTCCATAGTGATTGAGAATACCGGGCATAGCCAATGCTATCGTAATAAAAGACAATGTAATAAAAGCTGAGCAGTTAAAATAGATTAAGAGAGTAATATTTATGTATAGATTGAACAGTATTATTCATGGTATAGTTTGGTTATAATAAGACCATATTATTCATTGTATAGTTTGTTTATATTAAGACAGTATTATTCGTGGTATAGTTTGGAAGAATTCAAACAATAATAATCTCCACATCTTCACTCAAAAGTGAAAAGCAAATTTATTTGAGTATCCCATTAGAAATGGACACTGCTTTAACACTGCAACAGTGTTATTAAGTAAATACCGGGCATAACTGAAGCTGGACTATGTAACAAATTAATTTTAGAAAACTTTAATAAATAATATAAATAACATAGCGAGGCCAAAACAGCAAGAGAGGCATGAGGCTTAAGCAGTGCTAGAAAACAGAGAATAAATAGCGGAGTAAATACAAGACAAACTGAAACTGAACAAGTAAATAGCTTAAGACCGTGTTATAATATACTTGTATTTAAGCTGAACAAATAAAAGATATAATATACTTGTATTTAAGCTGAACAAATAAAAGAGTAAACAGTGATAATCATGGATAATTTGGGTAGATTAAAGCAGGACTATACAAGGTATAGGATGGTTAGGTTAAACAGTAATATATGCATGGTATAGTTTAGATAGATTAAAACTGTAATGTTCGTGGGATAGATTGGTTAATTAAACAGTACTTATTCATGGAATAGTTGGTCTAGATTAAAACAATAATAGTCTCAAAAGTGAAACCAAAATTATTTGCGTATCCCACAGCAATGGACAATGCCTTAACGCTGCAACAGAATTAGTAAGTAAATACAAGGCATAACTGAAAGCTGAAGAAAGTAATAAATTAATTTAGGGAAATTTAAATAAATGATAACATGGCGTAGCTCACCCAAGCCGACAGACCGCTCTACGGCATGCGCCTACCCTGGAGGAGTAGAACAGAACAGTGAGAACGGGAGGGGAATATTATATTCTAATAATAGAATAAGACCGTAATATAATGTACTTGTATATAAGCTGAACAAATAAAAGAAACAGTGGTAATCATGGGAAGATTTGGTCGCTTAAAGCGGGATTAATCAAGGGATAGGATGGTAGGTTAAACAGTAATGTGCATGGTATGGTTTGGATAGCGTAAAACTGTAATGTTCAAGGGATGGAATGGTTATTAAAACAGTACTAATCAAGGGAGAATGGCTAGCCTTAAGCAATAATATTCTCAGAAGTGAAACAAAATTAGTTGAGTATCCCACAGCAATGGACACTGCATTAACGCTGCAAGAGGAATAGTAAGTAAATACAAGGCATAACTGTAAGCTGAACAATGCAATAAATTAATTTAGAAACTTAAATACAAGATAATAACATAACATAGCCCACCCAAGCGGACAGACCGCTCGACGGCATGCGCCTGCGCTGGAGTAGGACAGGACAGGGAAACAGGAGGGAACGTGTACGTGCAGGAACAACAGGCGGTTACACCGAGTGGACGAGACGTCATGGAACAAACAGGCCGGTTTACGCCGGTCAGGCCAAACTGCTGGGGCGAACATAACGTGGGACACCGGGCCAGCAAACAGCTGGGGACGAACAAGCCGAGATACACCGGCCATCCCAGACGACTGGGTACGAACAGATCGGGCTACACCAGCCAGACTAAACGTCTGTGACGAACAAGCCGGGCTCCACCGGCCAGACAAAACGTCTGTGACGAACAAGCAGGGCTGCGCCAGCCAGACAAACAGCTGGGACGAACAAGCTGGGCTACACCAGCCAGACAAACGACTGGGGCCAACAAGCGAGGCTACATCAGCCAGACAAACGTCTGGGACAAACAAGCTGAGCTACACCGGCCAGACAAACAACTGGGACGAACACGCTGGGTTTCACCAGCCAGACAAACAACTGGGACGAACAAGCTGGGCTACACCAGCCAGACAAACGTCTGGGGCGAACAAGATGGGCTACACCAGCCAGACAAACGTCTGGGACGAACGAGCTGGGCTACACCAGCCAGACAAACGTCTGGGACGAACGAGCTGGGCTACACCAGCCAGACAAACGTCTGGGGGGAACAAGCTGGGCTACACCAGCCAGACAAACGTCTGGGACGAACGAGCTGGGCTACACCAGCCGGACAAACGTCTGGGGCGAACAAGCTAGTCTACACCAGCCAGACAAACGTCTGGGGCGAACGAGCTGGGCTACACCAGCCAGACAAACGTCTGGGGTGAACAAGCTGGCCTACACCGGCCAGACAACAACTGGGACGAACAAGCTGGGCTACACCAAACAGCCGAACGTCTAGGGACGAACAGGCTGGGCAACACCAGCCAGACAAACAGGCTGGGCTACACCAGCCAGACAAACGTCTAGGACGGACAGGCTGGGCTACACCAGCCAGACGAACGTCTAGGGACGAACAGGCTGGGCTACACCAGCCCAGCCTGGTCTATGTTTTCTATGTCATCATAAAGACATATATATAAGCTGCATGTTAATACTTTGGAATAAATATAACTGAATTGAAAGTTAAGATATATGCCTTTTTATAGTTACTTGATGGCTCGCTCAGGGAGTGTGAAGGCCTCCACACAAGCCAATCAATTTTATAATTACTTTGCACATAAGCAAAGTAACGCCTTATGTCTTTATGTCAGAATAAAGCCATGTAGACGATAATGTAACTACATTTCAAGGAAAACATATCTTAATATAATTATTAAATGAATGCAAAGTTATGGTTAAATAAATAGCCAATACCACACAATCGCCGGTGTCCGGACACATGAATAGTCCCATTAGGTGAAAGGAAATGTACCCAACCATTTCCATTTACCCAACCAGTTTGTGCACCCTATACTCATCCTCTGCGGTAATTTATTGTGCACCCCATACTCATCTAGTTACCAGTAGTTTGTGCAACCCATACTCATCCTGTGACCCGTAATTTATTGTGCATCCCATACAAATCCTGTTACCGGTAGTTTGTGCAGCCCATACCCATGCTGTGACCTGTAATTTATTGTGCAACCCATACTTATCCTGTGACCTGTAGTTTATTGCGCAGGTAATACTCATTCTGTGATTCATAGGACATTGCGCAACCCTTTCTCATCGTGTGAATCTTTGTTTACTTTGCTCTCCATATTCATCCTCTGCGCGATAGTTTCTTGTGCAACCCATACCCATGATGTGAGTGGTAGTTTATTGTGTACCCTATATTCATCCTGTGAGTATAGGGTACACAATTCTTGTTTGGATTCTTGTAATGTTATTTGTCTATTTGTAGTCACAGTATTTGTGCGCCCCCTTGAGGGACTTGAATTAGAGGGGGGTTGAAATAGCCTAAGCTACTCTATCCCTTTGAGATGTATTTATTGCTTATCTCAATAAACATACTTGAACTTGAACTTGGGTACACAATGAGTTCATTTGTACTCCATACTCATCATCAAGAAGTGTATTTTACGAGCATTGTAATATAAATTAAGAATAAAAGCTTAACTGGATTACGGACCCATAATCAAAATAAGAGTCATCACTAATTATCATGACAAATTGTCTAGGCTACACTTCCGCCTTCGACAAGCTGCCGCCGGAGGTGGGTATAGTTTATTGTACACCACCGCACCCCCAGTCCTGGAAGGGCGGGCATTGGGATGTGGACATGTGTACCATTATACCCCCCCCCCCCCCACACACACACACACACTCCTCTCCTGTTAATAATAATACTAATAATAATAAAAATTAAAAATAATAACGTTAATAAATATTATAATTAAAACACTTACTGTAATACCCTAGTGCTTGAATGAAGGTGAAGGAAAGACCCAATAAGTGTGTAAGTGTATTAAAAACCAAATTTTCGTTGGGTGAGCTGGCAGGTGAGCACCACCTGCCAGCTCACCCAGTAATGAACATCACCTGCACACTGCACCGAACCACTTGCCAGCAGGTGCAGAAGTACGATGGAGAGAGCAAAGTATACAATATTTCAAGTATAATATTAAAGATATATTTAGGATTTAATGTTTTCCTATAAAGTTTCAATAATACCTTTATTTGATTTTTTGTATTATTTTCTACCACAGACGTGGCCACACATTAACAATGGTAACCAGCATATATACATTATCTTCAGTCCGCCATGGACTCTAACCCTTTCCACTACCGCCCACAAGATGGGTATAGGGTGCATAATATAAGAACTAAACTAACTCCATTGATAGGGTTAGAGATTTGTTAAACATATAGTTCAGGGATTTATTGAACAATCAACCACAGAAGGTGATTGTAGTGTTTTTAAAATGCTAGGCTAAGCTACATACGTAAATACATAAATACACAGATTTACGTATGCCCTACATAAAGTGTTCGATGTGTCTTTTACATAGTGTCATTAACGTGCATTTGCAAAGGTGAAATTGAATTCTGACCAGCTTCCACATATACTTTATACACATACATATACACACACAGACGTATGCGTACATATACATATATATACATACATATATACACACATACATACATACACATATATTTGTCTCTTCTACTCTGACAAGGTGAGATAACTGATAGAGAAACTAGTGTGCAATTAAGCACTTAATCACTGAAGGTGATTAAGGTGCTTTCACAAGCTCAGGTTATAGAGTTACATCACATACATTCATTGTATAATTGATACGTTACATGGTCAATCTAGGGTACAAGTTCAATATATCATCAAGTGTTCCAGTACTCAAATAGTAATTACACAGTACAGCATACCTTAGCCCAGGAGGGCGAAAGTCAGTCAGTATGGGACATTCTACAATATAATGTTCAAGGGAGTGCATATTTTCTCTTTCACAAAGTTGACACATTGTGTACTCGACATTTGTGTTTTGAGAAAGCTGCCAGATACGTCTATATCCCAAGCGTATTATGGCCACTATAACATCACATTGCTGGGTTCTTGTTCCATTAATCCTGTATGTGAATGTCTCCGCACGATATCTATCATAATATTTAATGCTACAATTTTCAGGCCTTTGTGAATTTGTTAGGTCGGTGAGATTTTCATTAGATGTTTGCTTAAGTATTCTCTTTGTCACTGCTAATGAAACACTCATATAAATTTCTACCACTGGTTTTCTACAGGCTGTCTTTGCAAGCATATCAACAGTGTCATGCCTTGAGATGCCAACATGTGATGGTATCCATAGGAATTAAATTTCAAATCTCTTTTCTTTGGCAGCTAAAATATTCATTCGAATATCACTGACTATTTTCTGGGTGTCACTACTATGTGCGTTCAATACCAGGAGTGCACTCTGCGAATCACAGTATATAAGTCCACTGCCTTTGTGTTTTAAAAATTCAGTGGCAAGGTATATGCCTGCAAGTTCGGTTTGAGTTGTACTTGCCCAATCATTGACGCGCTTCATTCATGTATGTATGAGAGAAGATTGTTCAAATGTATTACATGCGCATCCGGTACATCGTCCACCTTCTTCTACAGAACCGTCGGTATAGCACTGATACACATCGTTACCCATACTCTGAGTACTTTCAGTGATGCTTCACAGTGTTAACTGTTTTAATAGTTAAAGTGTTTTTATTGCACTTTATCATCATTATTTACAGAAAGAAATTAACATAAAAATGTAGTTAATTTTAAATTAACATACAAAACCGAATTTGAACATTGTTAATTTTGATGCAGGATCACTATTAATAAGAACTTAATTATAAACCACAATATGTTGTGTATCATCAGAAATTTGGAAACATAATATATATATATATATATATATATATATATATATATATATATATATATATATATATATATATATATATATACATGTCGTACCTAGTAGCCAGAACGCACTTCTCAGCCTACTATGCAAGGCCCGATTTGCCTAATAAGCCAAGTTTTCATGAATTAATTGTTTTTCGACTACCTAACCTACCTAACCTAACCTAACCTAACTTTTTCGGCTACCTAACCAAACCTAACCTATAAAGATAGGTTAGGTTAGGTTAGGTAGGGTTGGTTAGGTTCGGTCATATATCTACGTTAATTTTAACTCCAATAAAAAAAAATTGACCTCATACATAATGAAATGGGTAGCTTTATCATTTCATAAGAAAAAAATTAGAAAAAATATATTAATTCAGGAAAACTTGGTTTATTAGGCAAATCGGGCCTTGCATAGTAGGGCAAAAAGTGAGTTCTGGCTACTAGGTACGACATATATATATATATATATATATATATATATATATATATATATAATTGGAAATTTAGCACATTTAAATAATGTTATTAAGCTTAAGAATAAATTACATAAGATTAACATAGTAAAATGACTGGGATACAGATGGATCAGTAATCACATTACAAGTCCAATTATTTCCTAACTGAAGTCTGTAACGCACTATCATGTAATATTTCATAATACAAATTAGGTAAGAGATATGCAATATCAACACAAAATCGTCAGCTACTATTTCCAAAACACATTTATTATATAGCATTAAACTGCTCTTTCACTTCGGGGGCGCTTACGCTGATATGGTTTTTTGGCAATTCCAAATGTTTTTGGGATTGAACAAATTTTGTTTTTGTCATACATTTTAGTATTTTCATTATAAGGTTTTCTTTATATAAAGCACCATAAGTAATCTCTCTTTTCAGCTTTAGTTTTTTGGTCCCAAACTTCCTTAGGAACCAGGTACTTATCTAAATTGGATGATATTATATAATTTCCATCTCCGTGTAATGCTCTCCTCAGATCTAGCATTTGGAGCGTTGAAACATTGCAAATTTTTTCAATTAATTCTGGCAGTTTTTGGGGTTTCCAATCAATAGTCAGTTTCAGGATATGGTTTAGTGACTCACAATTGTTATTAGTCCATAACGTGTCCATTTTGGCTTTTGCGTGAGGTACACACACATAATTCCATAAAGAAGATTTCAAACGGCTATCAAAATAATCTTTGAACTTTGGGTATTTGTAAAAGTAAAATATGAGATTGTTGATTCCTCTTTCAAACTGATCCTCACAAACACTTCTAACTAACCCATTTGTACCAAATATTTTCTTTTTGATACAAATCCTCTCGGTGTTCGTACAACCAATGTTATCAGTTAAATAGTGGCGAACATTTTCTTTCAGATGGTTACTACACAATAACAATGTTGCCTTCGGAAAACAACACATAAGTGCTTTTCTTAACGCGATTTCCTGATCACTACCAATCATTACATTCGAGTTGTTAATACAGTTATCGAGTTTGCCTCTTAGGTGGGAGAAAAATTATAAGTAAGTCTCGTATTCACCATCCCAGTGTAAATACATGGGCCCAAGGAATATAGGGTTGCTTGATTTTTCTTTTGTTACTACAGTAGTGTTCTTGTACACAAGTGTTGTTAAATAACAAGGGCCAGGATTGAAAGTCCTGTCAACACCGATAACATTAGGGTTTTCCATTCCTGCAGCACACAAATGTTGCTTGAGATCTTCAAGTTGTTCCTTGGAATACAATACCACACAGGGGACTTTGTTCGGCTTAATAATTATCTTCTTTACATAATCATGGGTATTAATCATGCTAATTACATTTAAAACGTCATCAGCAAGATTGTGCCTATGAATAGGTTAGCGTTCCTTTATCTTGTCATGATATTTTTTACTCCTTACCTGTTGGAAGTCTCTTGGGGCTAAACATGATTCTTCCATAAGCATATTTTGATAAACCTCTAGTGGAGGTTGGATCTTAACCATCTTGCCTATATTTTCTAAAACTTCAGGCCTGGTCCGAACATATAGAATGTTTTTTTTTGTGAATTACCATGCATCGTCTCTCCTGTTTGCTTGCCACAGTATTCTACAATACCTACAGACTCCAGCTCTTTAATAACAGTTACTCTTTTCTTAAAGCTTTCCTGCCCTTTGAGGACTGTGTAATAACGGTGCATTGTGATGAGAGTATCTGGGGAGGGCTGAGGTTCTAAGGGAACCAACTGCGTTTTCCCTTTTGATAATACTCTTTTACAAAATATCTCATTTCTCAAATATATTAGCCTCAAACGATTATTATTATCCCATATGAATAAGGAGTTCAAGGTAGTACCTCTGGCACTGTTCCACACTACACAGTCGTCTGAAAAGGTCGACCGTGTTTTGGTACCCGTAGTAAGATTATGTGAATTGTCAACCACATAAAATGTATCTTCTTCAGGCCCATCTGGGACACTTTTAAACACCTTGCTGTTCTCTCGCAAATGCCAATAGACCTTCTACAGCTAAAAAATTTCCATTGCGAAGCTTGCCAGAGCTTTCGCTATCGTTATCAGTCGACAATTGAGGTTTTTTTTAACAAAGTGTGTGTCTCCTTAAAGTCATACTGTATTTTGGACACAAAAGTAGTAAAATCCTTTCCGACTGGAGTTGATGTATATATAGGGGGTACAGATAATGGTGATTGACACAAACTTAGAGGTGTGGATGTAATAGTGCTTAGTAACTGGGTACTGTTTATGGATATGTGACCCAGTGGAGGCAAGGACATTAATGGAACAAAATGGTTAGGTGTCCATGATTTATCCCCTTCCTTGAGATTGCCGCTCCACATAATATAAATGGGATTCTGCCTGTATCCCTCACACTGAGGGATAATTTTGGTATTGAGAATACCTAGACATTTGTCAAGCATGCCGTTGACAGACGGATATACAGATATTATTTCTCTGTTTACAACAAAACTTGCTGCATACATTGTCATAACTGATGAATCTTTTCCAGGGATGGCAGAATAGAGACAAACTTCATTGAAATCAGGAGACACCAGGTTTAAATCCGTATTATCATGCTGTGACATATACCAGTCGCATTGGTCTATTATTTCAATAGTAGTTCTTGCTCTAATTTCTCCTGATCTTGTCTCGTCCCCACACACAGCAAGTGAGATGGCATTGAATAAACAATTCCCATCCCCTTTAACACGAACTGGCATACGGCTGTTTATCGTTTGTCGTCCACAACTTTTAAGGATTTCTGCAGCCGTCTTGTCCTCAGAAAATTCAACATTTGCAGGAACCTTTATACACTCAAAAGAACCCGCAGTCCTCATAAGTATTTTCTCACGACGGACTGCTACTCTAAGTTCCTCAATTCCGCGTAAAGCCGATTTCGCCAGACGTATTTGAGCTAACTCAAAACTAAATTTACCATGTGACTGGCAGCACCTTATGCATATGTAATGAATTTTTATGCTGGCAAGATCCGTCCAATGTTCAGTAGATAACTTCTGGCATTCTACGTGGTACCGAAGGTGACAAGTGCCGCACTGGACACTCCGTGTACCACAAACTTCTTGGCAAACACCACATGAAGTACCCTGAAACAAAAAATAATCAAAACAATATTAAGTGCACTGAAGCAAAAAAAAATATTTAGTGCACTGAAGCAAAACAAATATTTAGTGCACTGAAGCAAAAAATAATCAAAACAAAAGGAGCTGAACTCAGAATGTATCAGAGCCACACATCTATGGATCATCCAATAAAATCAGCAGACTCAGCACTGAGCCCCCTTGTTTAACTCCCTAAACATGCTAAACATAATCACCACAAATTCTCTTGTGTCCACTACATTTACAAAATCCTGTTCTTAAATTCAAGTACGCTGCGCGTACTAGTGGCTTTACAAGATTGTAAACTATGCTATGTATCCTCACAAACCCAATGTACCTTCTTGTATATAAATAAATAAAAAAATAAAATAATAATAAACAATAATATTACAAAGATAAATTGTTTAACACGGGGGGTACTCGAACAAGGCGACACAAGTGGAAACTGAGAACTAGGTGCGGAACGGAAACAATAGTTGAGCAGTGGAGTGGCAGAATCTGTGATGAGAGTGACGGACACTGCCTTGACCACTAACTACGTGAATATGGACACCTGAGAGATAGTTGGTAATGTGATAACATAAGAACATAAGAACATAAGAACAAAGGCAACTGCAGAAGGCCTATTGGCCCATACGAAGGAGCTCCTATTTATAACCACCCAATCCCACTCATATACTTGTCCAACCCGCGCTTGAAACAATCGAGGGACCCCACCTCCACCACGTTACGCGGTAATTGGTTCCACAAATCAACAACCCTGTTACTGAACCAATATTTACCCAAATAGCTCACTCCCTATTTCGATGTCATTAATTAGTGTTTCCCTGTTAGTTAACACTAAATCTAAAATATTATTTTCCCGTGTGGGTTCTTTAATGTGTTGCGTAAGAAAGCAATCGTCAATTAATTCTAGAAAATCTTCTGCTTCACTATTCCCTGTTTTGATCAACCAGTTTATTTCGCTAAAATTAAAGTCACCCATGACATAAATACTGTTAGATCTAGATGCTCTAGATATTTCATCCCATAGGTGCTTTGCTTCCATTCTGTCTAAATTTGGTGGCCTATATATAACTCCTATTATAATATTATTAGCTTTTTCGTTTAATTCTATCCAAATAGTTTCTGTGTGTGGCTCAGTTTTGATTCCCTCTTTGAGACTACATTTCAAATTGTCCCTATCATATATGGCTACTCCACCTCCTCGTCTAATATATCTATCTGTGTGAAATAGTTTAAATCCATTTATTTGATATTCAGCTAATGGTTCTCTATTTTCTACATTCATCCACGTTTCGGTAAGTGCAATAATATCTATTTTTTCTGTGCAGACATGAGCATTTAATTCGTTAATTTTATTTCTTAGACTTCTACTGTTAGTGTAATATACCCAAAGTGAATTGTTATTTCGAGGCCCTTCTCTTTCCCTGATCATTTTGCCAATTCCTTTCTCCCACAAACACATACTTTTATTACCTCCTTCCTCCAAATCAATTCCAATACCTCTATCTACTAACAGTTTAAACCCAAACAAACACCTCTAACCACTTCTTCCAACGAGTTCGCAACAGCAACAACCCCAGCTCTCGATAGATGCACCCCATCATGAGCATACATTTCATATCCTCCATAGAAGTGTTCCCAGTTGTCTATGAAATATATTGCATTTGATTTGCAATATCTTTCCAGCCGGCAATTGACACCAAGTGCCCTCGATATCAATTCATTTCCCACTCCTTTTCTTGGAAGAATGCCACATATGATCGGGATTCCTCCCTTGCTCCTAACTAATTCTATGGCTGTTTTATACCTCCGAATCAGTTCCTCACTCCTAACTCGACCAACATCATTTCCTCCTACGTAAAAATAACAATTTTTAAGAAAGGAGATAGATCACTTGCGTCAAAATATGGGCCAATTAGCCTAACGTCTATTGTGGGAAAGTTACTCGAATCAATAATTGCAAATAAAATTCGTCTTCATCTTGAAAAATGTAAATTAATAAATGAGTCGCAACATGGTTTTACAAATGGCCGTTCATGTTTAAGAAATTTGCTATCTTTTTATTCTAGCATAGTTGAGGCAGTTGATAGTGGTAAGGATTGTGGTGTTGTGTACCTTGACTTTAGCAAATCTTTTGATACAGTGCCACATGAAAGATTGATTAAAAAGATAGAGGCTCATGGTATTGGGGGTTCTATATTAAGCTGGATTAGGGCATGGCTATACCAAAGTAAACAGACAGTTAGTATAAATGGAGTCAAGTCCATTTTGCAGATACATAATAATTATGCAGGAAGAACTGCACGTCTATGGATCATCCAATAATGTTACCAGACTTCTAGATGTTACCACTGCTAGGCTTAGGCTCGGCTACAAGTACCTCTGGGAATTTGTAACATCTACTGATGAACATTTGACTAAATGTAAACTATTAAATATGATTAATAAACTATTAATAAATTATTAAATATGACCGAAAAAGTAAGATTAATAATTCTAACACGAATAACACGAAGTCAACACCAGCAATCAACAGCCAATTAATGCACAACTATATTCAAAGTTTGCTCGAAAGGAAAAGGGAGAATCGAAGCGAATTTTGGTTGTGGGAGATTCCCAGGTGAGGTATTTAGACAGAACGTTTTGTGCCAGAGATAGGGGGAACAGATTAAGGGTTTGCTACCCGGGAGCTGGAATTGGTGATATTGTTGGAAACATGAATGATATTATGACAGTAAATGGGAACAAACCCATTATTTGTATTAGTGCAGGGGGTAATGATGTTGGACGAGTTAGGAGTGAGGAACTAATACAGAGATTCAGGACAGCCATTGAATTAGTTAGGAGCAAAGGGGATATTAATAGGGTATTAAAAGTATCAACACAAGACAGAACACGAAACAATGGGTATAAATTGGATAAGTTTAGATTTAGGAAAGACTTGGGTAAATACTGGTTCAGTAACAGGGTTGTTGATTTGTGGAACCAATTGCCGCGTAACATTGTGGAGGTGGGGTCCCTCGATTGTTGGGTTGGGTTGGACATGTATATGAGTGGGATTGGGTGGTTATAAATAGGAGCTGCCTCGTATGGGCCAACAGGCCTTCTGCAGTTGCCTTTGTTCTTATGTTCTTATTCTACCCACTTCAAGACTCCGCTCCAATATAGAAGCATTAAGAAATATGGACCAATAGGCTTTCTACAATTACTTCCATTCAATACCTATTGTTTCGTGTTCTGTCTTGTGTTTGAATTTAATACCCATTCAATACCCATTGTTTCGTGTTCTGTCTTGTGTTTGAATTTAATACCCATTGAATAGCCATTGTTGAAAGTTCGTTCGTTCGGAGCTTACAGTTGGGACTATAAGCTCCAAAAAACCCAGTATATAGGCAAGACAACAACATCTCTTTCTAGGCGTTTAACGATGAATAAGCAACAGGGCTCCATTAAGAAACATATAATCTCTTCCCACAACCAAACCATCGCCAGAGAAATCCTAGTAAACAACACAGAAATCATCGATAGATACAGCGATAGCAGGCGGCTTGACGTTTGCGAGGCACTACACATTAAAAAGTCAACACCAACAATCAACAGCCAATTAATGCACAACTATATTCTACCCACCTCAAGACTCCACTCCAATATAGAAACATCAAGAAATATGGACCAATAGGCTTTCTACAATCACTTCCATTCAATACCCATTGTTTCGTGTTCTGTCTTGTGTTGATGAAATTAATACCCTCGGGCCTCGTAGCCTGGTGGATAGCGCGCAGGACTCGTAATTCTGTGGCGCGGGTTCGATTCCCGCACGAGGCAGAAATAAATGGGCAAAGTTTCTTTCACTCTGAATGCCCCTGTTACCTAGCAGTAAATAGGTACCTGAGAGCTGTCACGGGCTGCTTCCTGGGGGTGGAGGCCTGGTCGAGGACCGCGCCGCGGGGACACTAAAGCCCCGAAATCATCTCCAGATAACCTCCAGATAACCCTATTAATACCACCTCACCCCATCCACCTCACTCAAATGTGTACATGTATATATATAACATTAATAATTTTGTAACTAGCGTCAAAATTATTTATTTGCTTAGCTAAACAAACTAGAGGGTTCAGTTCCTGAATCGATTATGTGCCTCTGTAATCCTTTACATCACCGCCCACGGGATGGGTATGGGGTGCATAATAAAGAAAGAAATTGAATTGAATACCCGCACCTCACAGGCTTGACGAAAAAATTAACACGTAGTGAATAGTATGACAATGTAGAGTTGTAGGCAGTGTATAACCACGAAGGAAAATTAAAACAGGAAATTTCTTAAGCACTTCCATTGTTAATCAACACATCAACCAAAGTATATTATGACGCGTTGATTATCACGAAAGTGCTTAAGTAATTTCCTGTTTAATTTTTCCTTACTTCAACAAGCAATAATATAAAATAGAGAATAGGTGACTGTTTTTCACTCACAGTGTAATAAACTCATGGACCCACCCACCCGCTGAAGCATGCCAAGACATTACTTCCAGCATTATTGTGGAAGGACTCAATTTACATGAGATTAATATTAGGATACAAATATATCTGGCAATACGGTGTTGATGTCAGTGAAAAAGATAAGTAGTGTAAATTATGTAGTATGCCGCACGCCCACACCTTAGAACATTATGTATTAGAGCCTTCTGCAGTTGCCTTTGTTCTTTTGTTCTTATGTTCTTATGTATTGGGAGTGCTATATTAAGTTTTATTAGGGCATTGCTATTCCAAAGGAAAAAGAGTTAGTATAAATGGGGTTAAGTCAGAGTGGGATAATGTTGTTAGTGGAGTACCTCAGGGCTCTGTCCTGGGACCTCTGTTGTTTATAATATATATAAATGATTTAGATTCAGGTTTGAGTAGCAACATTTGCAAATTTGCCGATGATACGAAAATCGGTAGGGAAATTAATTCGGAGGAGGACTCACTATCACTTCAAGTTGATCTAGATAGGGTTTTGAAATGGTCAAAGGATTGGCAAATGCAGTTTAATGCTGATAAATGTAAAGTTCTGAGGCTAGGTAATGATGATAGAGTTACAAGATACGAGCTAGATGGTGTTGAGCTTGCGAAGTCGGATTGCGAAAGGGATCTGGGAGTTATGATTAGTAAGAATAGAATAGAATACAAATATAGAAATAGAATAGAAAACAAAATAGAAATAGAATAGAAAACAAAATAGAAACCTGTCATATGAAGAAAGGTTGACAAGACTTAATTTACATTATGTAGAAAGGGGAAGAATTAAAAGTGACTTGATAGAGGTGTATAAGTGGATGAATGGACATAACAAAGAGGAAATTAATAGGATAATAAAAGTATTAATCAAAAATAGAACGCTAAACAATGTGTATAAATTGGATAAGTTTAGACTTATCTTCGGGAAAGACTTGGGGAAATAGTGGTTCTGTAACAGGGTTGTTGATTAATTGGATTTGTTGAACCAATTACGCGTAGCATAATAGAAGTAGAATACCTTGATTGTTACCAGCGTAGGTTAAAAATATATATGAATGAGATAAATAGGATTGAGTGGATATAGATCTTACTTCATATGAAAGATTTCTAATTTGGGGATTTAACTTAGTCATCCTATGCTGGACACGTTCAAGTGAATTTATATCCATTCTATAGTACGGCGACCAAAACTGAACTGCATAATCATAACATAGCCATGCCCTAATCCAACTTAATATAGTACCTCCAATACCATGAGCCTCTATCTTTTTAATCAGTCTTTCATGTGGCACTGTATCAAAAGCTTTGCTAACACATAACACATAACAACACATAATGATAAACCAAGAAAAACGAAATTAATGCTGTTTTCCTAAACTTCTGGTGTATAACAGAATGTGTTTAACTTACCTTGGAGTCCATTGTGCTCGTCAAGCTTCGTAGGTGAACTGTTAAGAGACTAAAATATTTTGGCACAGGCACTTGTCAAGACTAGAATAGGCGTAGCTATATTTCCCCAAAACCTTGTATAAACAGTGTGTAGCCAATACTGACAGTTAAGGAGCATATCCGTCACTGCGATTGGCTACATTCTGTGCTAGCCACGCCCACATACTATGTACTCAAGATGTTATTGTGTGGCTCTCTCGTGAATTGTTTCCGGCGCGAATAGTGAATTTACATGAAAATGTACCAACAAAATCTTGTTACACAGCAGTTAACAGGAGCTTCAAAGCACCCAAATACATATACTATATTTTTGTCTTGTTTGCATACTAGATAAAATAACGCAATTATTACTGTAAAATAGAACTCTGACAGTATTGACTAAGAATAGAGTGGCCCTCCAATTTATCTTAAGTTCCGACTCAGCGACGAGCCATGAACAACAAGAGCCTTTGACCCAGTTTCCGCCAAGGTTATAAATTAACGGTCGTAATGTAAACCGAAAATATAAATGAAAATACATACATTGATTTCAGTACTGTAATATACCAGTTATTGGAGAGTTGAGAAGCGGGACCAAGAAATGCAGAATCTCAATAACCGAAAGAACAATTAGGTTGTACTGAAATTAACGTGGTGATTTATATAGTCTGTAAACAAGTACTATATCTATAAAATATAAAACTTATTTTAATTATCCTGCACTTCAAGAGACCACAAGCATTCTTACTCTCATTTATTTTTGTAGCAGAAATGTTTTGTCTATATTTATTTTATGGAAATTAGTGGTGTTTGAGCAAGCTAATCAACGTCAAAAATGTTTACGTTGTTGTTCTTCATCTGTAGTACTGAGCTCTACACGTATGGGTAGCTTTGCCGCAGGCTGTTTACTGCTCTGAGAAATAAACATAAATCCTCATGCCTGGAGCCCGCGGTGCCCGGCGCCTTGCTGTGGGAAGTCAGAGATGTTTATGATTCTGGTCTAGGAATACCGCGGGATTTCACCAAAATGTGTTGTATACAATGAAATGATTATACTTTGCTCTGTTGTGAACATTGTATACAGTACCTCAAGATATAAATCCCACACCACTTAACTAGCTCCCAGATACCTAATTAATTCCCTACTCTCTGTAAATGTCTTCCTGGTGTGTGTACTCACCTATATGTACTCACCTATATGTGCTTGCAGGATCGAGCATTGACTCTTGGATCCCGCCTTTCCAGCTATCGGTTGTTTACAGCAATGACTCCTGTCCCGTTTCCCTATCATACCTAGTTTTAAAAGTATGAATAGTATTTGCTTCCACAACCTGTTCCCCAAGTGCATTCCATTTTTCTACTACTCTCACGCTAAAAGAAAACTTCCTAACATCTCTGTGACTCATCTGAGTTTCCAGTTTCCACCCATGTCCCCTCGTTCTGTTATTATTACGTGTGAACATTTCATCTATTTCTACTTTGTCAATTCCCCTGAGTATTTTATATGTCCCTATCATATCTCCTCTCTCCCTTCTTTTCTCTAGTGTCGTAAGGTTCAGTTCCTTCAGCCGCTCTTCATATCCCATCCCTTGTAACTCTGGGACAAGCCTCGTCGCAAACCTCTGAACCTTCTCCAGTTTCTTTATGTGTTTCTTCAGGTAGGGGCTCCATGATGGCGCGGCATACTCTAAGACGGGTCTCACGTAGGCAGTGTAAAGCGCCCTAAAAGCTTCCTCATTTAGGTTTCTGAATGAAGTTCTAATTTTCGCCAGTGTAGAGTACGCTGCTGTCGTTATCCTATTTATATGTGCCTCAGGAGTTAGATTAGGTGTCACATCCACTCCCAGGTCTCTTTCTCGAATCGTTACAGGTAGGCTGTTCCCCTTCATTGTGTACTGTCCCTTTGGTCTCCTGTCACCTGATCCCATTTCCATAACTTTACATTTACTGGTGTTAAACTCCAGTAGCCATTTCCTTGACCATCTCTGCAGCCTGTTTAAGTCCTCTTGGAGGATCCTACAATCCTCGTCTGTCACAACTCTTCTCATTAATTTTGCGTCATCTGCAAACATTGACATGTATGATTCCACTCCTGTAAACATATCATTTACGTAAATTAGAAAGATTATTGGTCCCAGCACCGATCCTTGAGGTACTCCACTTGTTACTGTTCGCCAGTCCGACTTTTCGCCCCTTACCATTACCCTCTGGCTCCTTCCTGTTAGGTAGTTCTTCACCCATACTAGGGCCTTTCCGCTTACTCCTGCCTGCCTCTCAAGTTTGTATAGCAGTCTCATGTGCGGTACCGTATCAAAGGCCTTTTGGCAGTCAAGAAATAATATGCAGTCTGCCCAGCCTTCTCTGTCCTGCCTTATCCTTGTTACTTTATCATAGAATTCTAAAAGGTTTGTTAGGCATGATTTCCCTGTCCAGAACCCATGTTGGTGCTTGTTTACAAACCCAATGCTCTCCAGGTGCTCAACAAGTCTTAGCCTAATTATTCTTTCAAGTATTTTGCAGGGGATGCTTGTCAGTGATACGGGTCTGTAGTTAAGTGCCTCCTCCCTATCACCTTTTTTAAAATCGGTACGACATTTGCCTCCTTCCAGCAACTGGGCAATTCTCCCGACATAAGTGACTCATTAAAGATCATTGCCAGAGGCACGCTGAGAGCCTGCGCTGCCTCTTTAAGTATCCACGGTGATACTTTGTCTGGTCCAACAGCTTTATTTGCATCCAGTGTTGTCAACTGTTTCATTACATCCTCTGCTGTCACCTCTATATCTGATAGTCTTTCATCTTGGGTAATCTCTTCTAACAATGGGAGCTGCTCAGGCTTGGTTGTGAACACTCCATGGAATTTTGCATTCAGTACCTCGCAGATTTCCTTGTCGCTTTCTGTATATGCCCCTTCTGTTTTCCTCAGTCTTGTCGCTTGGTCATTTACCGACATCTTCCTTCTTATATGGCTATGTAGTAATTTTGGTTGCTTTTTCGCTTTGACTGCAATATCATTCTCATAATTTCTTTCCGAAACTCGTCTTATGTTAATGTAATCATTCCTAGCTCTGTTACATCTAATCCTGTTGTCCTCTGTCCTTTGTCTTCTGTACTTCCTCCACTCCCTCCTGCTTCTCACCTTTGCTTCCTGACACTGTCTATTAAACCATGGGTTATTATATTCCCTCCTGCTTTTTCCTTTATTGTTGGAACAAATCTATCTTCAGCCTCCTTGCATTTCAATATGACTTGGTTCATCATACCTTGCACTGTTTTTCCTCTAAGTTCTTCCTCCCACTGCACTTCTCCCAGGTAGTCCCTTATCCTTCTGTAGTCCCCTTTTCTGTAATCAAGTCTCCTTTCCCGGACCTCTTGTCCTTTGGTCACAATTTTACGCTCCATCATGTAGTCAAAGACTAGGACTCAATGGTCACTAGCTCCTAGTGGTATTTCATGTTCCAACTGCTCGATGTCTTCTACATTCTGAGTGATAATGAGATCTAATAGGCTGGGCGTATCCCCTCCTCTTTCCCTAGTATCTTCTTTCACATGCTGTGTTAGGAAATTCCTGTCAATAACGTCTACCAGCTTCGCTCCCCAGGTCTCCTCTCCACCATGGGGATTCCTCGTTTCCCAATCTATCTCTCCGTGATTTAGGTCCTCCATGACCAGCAACTTCGCTCTCATTCTATGCGCTAAAGTTGCTGCCGTCTGCAGTTCATCCATACATGTCTTGTTGCTGTCCTCGTACTCCTGCCTGGGCCTTCTACTGTTTGGTGGGGGATTGTAGAGTATCAAGATTACAATCTTCTTCCCATCCACTGTCAGAGTTCCATGTATGAAGCTTGTGCTTTCATTGGTACCCGGATTTTCCAGCTCATCAAACTTCCATTTCTGCTTTATTAGTAGTGCCACTCCTCCTCCCTGTCTCTGTGTCCTTTCTTTTCTTATCACCTGGTACCCCTCTGGAAAGATTGCATCCGAGATCATGCCATTTATTTTAGTTTCCACTATTGCCACTATGTCTGGGTCTGCCTCACTAACTCTTTCTTTTATCTCTTCTGCTTTATTGGCTACCCCATCAGCATTGGTGTACCAAACCTTGAGACTCTTCTTGGAAACTCGGGTGTCAGAGTTCCCCCTTTCACCAGGGGTCTGGGGGGAACTGGGGGGTGTCTGGGGGGCACGTGGGGGCTGTGGGGGTGAGTGGGGGGGTGCCTGGGAGTGCCTGGTAGGCGAATGAGGTCTGGGCATCTAGGGGGGTAGGAAGGGCATAATGGGTCTCAAAGTTAGGGGTCTGAATAGCATAGGGGGGTTGAGAAATAGAGTGAGACTGAGAGTCAGATAGAGGTTGAGAGGTTGGGGGGAGAGGGATACTGAGGGCGGAGAGCTGAGATGAGAATGGAGCATGGGTGCTGGGAGTGGAAGAGAGGGTATATTAGTTAGGGGGGAATCGGGGGTAGGTGGGGGTTTTGGGGTAGAAGAGGGGAAGAGGGAGATGGGGGAAGGTGTTAGGGGGTCACAAGGTGAGGGGGTTAAATGTGGGCTGGAGGTGCATAGAAGGGGTGAGGGTTGGGTGGGGTTTGGGGGGTGAGTGGAAGAGGGGTGCAGTGGAAGCTGGGATGGAGTAGATGGAATTGAAGTCAATGGGGTAGAAGGGGCAGGGGAGTAGGAAGGGGTATTTGGGGAGGGGGGATGGGAAGGTGGGTTTGGGGAGGGCATGGCTTGACCCACTGGGGTCGCTGACAAGTGTGATGTAGCAGGGGCAGGGGAATCGTTGGGGAGGTGCAAATGTGGAAGGGACAGGGGGGTTTTGGGAGGCTGAGGCAGGGGGGATGTATAGGAGGGCTGAGTTGGGGAGGATGTGACCTGGGAGGTGACCTGGGAGGTGGCCTGGGAGGTGACCTGGGATGTGACCTGGGAGGTGAGACTACCTGAGAGGCTAGTTCGGTGTCGTTGTTGCCATCTATTCTTGTGGGCTATTTGCTCATCTTTCGTCATAAACCTCTCTATAAACACATTGTAATGGGTTTCACTTCCTCTGAATAAATGCTTGGTCCTCATTATGTACTCCACAGCCTCCTCATTGGAGAATTGCACCAGAATAGGTCTATTCTTGGTACAATTGTAAGGTCCAACCCGGCGACTGATATCCACCTCGTGTTCTGCCATTTCTGCTCCAATACACCTCAATATCTCGTGCAATTCGTATTTTTCTGTTTCTATTCTCTTCTGTCTTGTTGGTGCCCCAGATTCGAATAATCCATGTATTATAATAGACCGTCTCCTCAGTAATTCATTGTCATGCTGGTAGCTTGTCCCCTGGGGATTCTCCATCCCAACCGCAGTCACTAACCCATCCCCCACTAATCCTCTGTCCTTAGCCATGCTGCTAATCCTTCCTAATTCGTTTGTGATACGAGCACATTCCCTCTCCCAGTCCTCTCTTCCCTTCCTAATCTCTTCCTGAACATAGAGCATAAGTTCTTGTTTCTGCCTCTCTACCGCATCCTGTATTTGCTGAAATACCTCACTTTTAATCCCCTGGATTAGATCCTCCAACCAATCACTCCTTCTCTCTACAAATTTCCCTATTAATTTGTCTATAAATCTGTCCTCCTCCTCATCCCTGCTGGTGATTGACCTTGAACCCCTTCTAGTCATTGCAGTAACAATCTAGCCAAAAAGGCGCTCCTCCATACCTTGCACAATCTGCTAACACAATAGGTGAGTGAATCTCCAATCGTCGTCCCACGTGGTGGTAGAAGGGTTGCTGCCGGAGGTGAGGTCAGGCGGTCAGAGGTCGATGAGGTCTGCTTCCACCCTGCACACTGCCACAGTACTTCCTCAACTATTTTGAATTACGCTAATTAAACTGTTTTTCTTCACTACCTTATGGCTCTGGTCAAAACCCAAGTTTTTTTCATTCACTTGTACACACTTTTTCACTTCGAGGTTGCCTGATTACCCCTCCCACTCCACTAGTGAACCAGGAGCTCCCAACCCCACGTCCACCCAACACGATGGTCACAAGACAAGTGCTTGTCTTGTGACAAGCACACACACACACACATTGTGTGTGTGTGTGTGTGTGTGTGTGCGTGTGTGTGCGTGTGTGTGTGTGTGCGTGTGTGTGCATGTGTGTGCGTGTGTGTGTGTGTGTGTGTGTGTGTGTACTCACCTAGTTGTACTCACCTAGTTGTGTCTGCAGGATCCAGCATTGACTCTTGGATCCCGCCTTTCGAGCATCGGTTGTTTACAGCAATGACTCCTGTCCCATTTCCCTATCATACCTGGTTTTAAAATTATGAATAGTATTTGCTTCCACAACCTGTTCCTGAAGTGCATTCCATTTCCCCACTACTCTCACGCTAAAAGAAAACTTCCTAACATCTCTGTGACTCATCTGAGTTTCAAGCTTCCATCCATGTCCTCTCGTTCTGTTACTATTCCGTGTGAACATTTCATCTATGTCCACTCTGTCAATCCCTCTGAGTATCTTATACATTCCTATCATGTCCCCCCTCTCCCTTCTTCTTTCTAGTGTCGTAAGGCACAGTTCCCTCAGGCGCTCCTCATACCCCATCCCTCGTAGCTCTGGGACGAGTCTCGTTGCAAACCTCTGAACCTTTTCCAGTTTCAATATATGCTTCTTCAGATGGGGACTCCATGATGAGGCGGCATACTCTAAGACTGGCCTTACGTAGGCAGTGTAAAAGCGCCCCTAAATGCCTCCTTACTTAGGTTTCTGAATGATGTTCTAACTTTTGCCAGTGTAGAGTACGCTGCTGTCGTTATCCTATTAATATGTGCCTCAGGAGATAGATTAGGTGTTTACGTCCACCCCAGGTCTCTTTCACTCGTTGTTACAGGTAGGCTGTTCCCCTTCATTGTGTACTGTCCCTTTGGTCTCCTATCTCCTAGTCCCATTTCCATAACTTTACATTGCTCGTGTTGAATTCTAGTAGCCATTTCTCTGACCATCTCTGCAATCTGTTCAGGTCCTCTTGGAGGATCCTGCAATCCTCATCTGTCACAACTCTTCTCATCAACTTTGCATCATCCGCAAACATCGACATGTAGGACTCTACGCCTGTAAACATGTCGTTAACATATACAAGAAATAGAATTGGTCTCAGCACCGATCCTTGTGGTACTCCACTTGTTACTGTTCGCCAGTCCGACTTCTCGCCCCTTACCGTAACTCTTTGGCTCCTTCCTGTTAGGTAGTTCCTTATCCATGCTAGGACCTTTCCCCCCACCCCCGCCTGCCTCTCGAGCTTGAACAGCAGTCTCATGTGCGGTACTGTATCAAAGGCTTTTTGGCAGTCTAGAAATATACAGTCTGCCCAACAATCTCTGTTCTGTCTTATCATTATTTTATCGTAGAATTCCAGAAGGTTTGTTAGGCACGATTTCCCTGTCCAGAACCCATGTTGATGTTTGTTCACAAACCTAATGTTCTCCAGGTGTGCAACCAGTCGTAGCCTAATTATTCTTTCCAGTATTTTACAGAGGATGCTTGTCAGTGATACAGGTCTATAGTTAAGTGCCTCCTCCCTATCGCCTTTCTTGAAGATCGGCACGACATTTGCCTTCTTCCAGCAACTGGGCAATTCTCCTGACATAAGTGACTCATTAAAGATCATTGCCAGAGGCACGCTGGTATTTGCCAGCGTGTGTGTGTGTGGTGTGTGTGTGTGTGTGTGTGTGTGTGTGTGTGTGTGTATACACCCACATATGTGTTGTATGTGGATGCTGAAGTTCAGTCTCTTGTCTATGTATAGGTCAAGGAACTTTCAATAATCATTATTGCTAATGTTAACATTGTGTATATGAAGTGTATTTGGTTTCAGGATTTACTTCCGAACAAAAATAGTAGTCGGTCTTTTTTTATGTTTAATGTGAGTTTGTTAGTTTACATCCATGAGTGGACTTTTTAAATCTGTTATTTTCATTATTATATAGTGCGTTTGGGTTGGGGTATGAATAGATGAAGGTAGCATCGTCAGCACTTATGTTTACACTTATTGGAAGTATCTAAGTATCAACTAAAGTATCTTCACACTTGACTTAAACTTTAGTAGCTATTTTCTGGACCATTCCTCAAGTTTCGGAGGTCAAACGAAGATGGAATTCACATGAAATGGATTATGTTACCATCACTAATAATGTTGTGTTTTTCCTCTGTCTAGCTTCGGACACGGTCATGTTACAATTGTGTCTTAGAGAGTTGCGCACAATTAAGGATGATAGAAATCACTTACAATTAATGAAGGATGGTAGAAAATCACAAATAATGCATCAAGTTTGGAGACTTGAATTGAAATTGAAATAAGTTTATTGAGGTAAAATACACACAAAGTGATGAGGTAGCTCAAGCTATTCTCACCCCGTTCAGTACATCGTGTTAATACATACATAGACACACACACTTGTACACATTTTAGTGTAACAAGCAAGGCAAATAGTTCTGTTTGATGGGTAGAGGCAACTGCACTTGCAGCTGCACCCGTGTGGCGGTGTAGGAAACCATCAATGTATATGATTTGAGAGAGAGAGAATGATCTGTGGACAGAGCATCAATATGGCGTAAGGTATTGGGCTTTGCCTCAAGATGAAGCATAATAAAGAACCCGAATATCAGGAGAAAAAATTATATTAAAAATTGTCCACATGATACATATATATATAATCACGTTTTAAACATTTCAATTGTATTATTTGCATATATATAATTAGGAAGTAATGTTTATCTGGGTAAGTTGTCAGCTTTTATGAACTAATAGCTAGTGCGGCTTGTATATGGGGTACATCCGGTCTCTTACCCTCTGCGGCGGTAACTTTATGGTCAGGAAGCCACAAATGGTTACAGTTCAAGTTCAAGTATGTTTATTGAGACAAGGAAAAAAAATACATTTCAAAGGGATAGAGTAACTTAGGCTATTTCTACCCCCTCTACTGCAAGTCCCTCATGGGGCGCACAAATTCAGTAAGTACAAATAGACAATTACATTACAAGAATCCATTTAACATTGCAGGTCAACATAGTAAGAACAGCATCTAATTGTTACACTCTTGGGGCAAAATTTTTTGTAGCTCCTAAGTATACTGTCTATCATACCATTATCACACATACAAACAATTTGATGTGGTACACTATTTATTTCCTTATTTCTATATTTTTCAATAAGGTGACACTCTAATACATAATGTTCTAAGGTGTGGGCGTGCGGCATACTACATAATTTACACTCCTTATCTTTTTCACTGACATCAACACCGTATTGCCAGATATATTTATATTCTAATCGTAATCTCATGTAAATTGAATCCTTCCAAGTAGACTTTCCTTTACCATAAGTGAAGGACGAATTTGTATTTATTATTGAATAATTCTTAAGTGTGTTACTACTGTCCACCATTGCCATTCTCTTTATCATTTCTTCACCCTCCTGAATCACCTTGATTCTTGTTTTTATTTGTTTCAAGGTTAACTGACATACAACATCAACCAGAGTTTTTTCAGTGGCTCTCTTCGCTATGTCATCAACTACCTCATTCAACAGTATTCCCACATGTGAAGGGATCCACATGAATCTTACTTTATACCCAGTTTTTTCTAGTCTCTTAACATTCTCTCTACACTCTATCACAATATTCTGATATACTGGGCGTCTGCTATTTAAAGACTCTAACGCTCCTCTGCCTGTCAATAAATCCACTCTGTCACGGCCTACCCTTATAATTTATACTCTATATATATTGTGGTCCACGTGTATGTAGGCAAATAATTTGTATTGGAATTTATATAGTGTCTATTTATAAAAGTACATTACAAAAATTACAGTATTTACATATTTCCTCATCAGTGTACTGTTTGTTGCTTACTACAATCATTCAATATGGATCTAATTAATACATATCAACAGCTATAAAGACATGTGAAAAAAACATAGTACTATTTTATCAAATCTTGTATTTTCTCCTTAAAGTAAATCTTCGAAACCTAGTACTATTTTATCAAATCTTGTATTTTCTCCTTAAAGTAAATCTTCAAAACCTAATTCTGGCATCTAATTATTACTAACACCCAAGAGGTCATGTCCCCTGCCTTCATTAACAATTAATAAAAAATTCTATGGTTTACGAACTCCACAGTAATTATTCTTTACAGCCTTTCTGGTCTTGTAATTATATAAATTTACACCAGTTAGTTTCTTTAATAATTTCTTCTTCTTCTTCAGGTGTCAAATCGTTAGTTATATGAAATATTTCTCTGATTTCTTCTACTGTCAATTTTTTAATAATATTGGCAAACATTTGATTCCTTTGTCAGTTAGATCTTTAATATTTAAGTAATCAGGCGCCAAAATTATTGGCAACAATGTATCTTGTTCAAAACAATCAAAATCCCATTTTGAAAATGACATTATAGAACTAATATTATTAATGTTATCATTATTATTGTGATGGTAACCACACCATTTAATTATTTTTTTTTAAATAATAGTGTTTACATTTGGAAGAGGAATAGCTTCATCATTGGTATCATCACTCAAATCATTTAAAATGGTTTTTTATATTACCACTCGGTCTGATAATATTATATTCTACTTCAAAAATATCACCATCACTACTTTGCAGTTTTATGATTGAATAAGGCGGAGGAGAGGAGGAGGAGGAGGATGTGGTAGAGAGGAATAAGAACTTGTTGCCATTATTTATTTCAGACTTTCTTGACTCAGTTGTAGAAGAGAAATACCCCAAATGAGGGATTTCATAAAATCTGAGGGTTGAAATGAATCGTGTTGTAGTTCTTAGTTGATCGGTAAATGCTTTGAGTGAAAGACTGCAATAGAAAATGTATTTTCATTAAGATGAGACTTGGGAAAATATTTAATGATATAATGAGAACCAAGAAGTTTTAAACTTGCTTCTTATTATTAAGATATTTTTTACTTTTTATTTACTAATTGATGTGGATCCCACTTACCCTTTAGATTTTTAGATTGAAGCTGAGAAGAAGGTATCACCAATATGGGTTCTAAGAGCAAAATGAGAATAGATGACCAATGATAAGCTACTACTAAATGACTGTCAGCAAGACTAAAGATACTAATAGGGTGGGGTAAATTAAAAACAGGTGGTATTTTAGGTTTTAGCATTGTAGTTGCAATCCAACCTGGATTGGTAACAATTTCAGAAAAATAAGAAATCGAAGTTGGAATAACCCAAGTGCATGGCAAATCACTGGTGAAAAATGAGAAAGATACTATACCTTTCTTTCGTGTCTCAGTATCATAACCTAAGAGCAGGAGTCCTGGTAATTGGCGTAGTCGGCATCTTCCTGCTACATATTCATTATGATTATGGTTTTTATCATTAGAGAGTGAATTATATATTTGTCTACAGTATTTGAGAAACATGGTCACAATTTGATAAATCCTTTATTGTCATGTAGTGGAAGGTAATAATATTCATCAAATTTTGAATTATTCTCTGAAGAATTATTTATACTCCACGACCAACTTTCATAGGAAAAAGGCATGTAACTGAAAGCACATTCTTTTAAGGAATTAACTTCTTTGTGACATATAAACATTCTCTATTTTTTTAAACATAAACTTGACAAGGAATATTTATTTATATTTCTGATCTTTAGGTAACAAAATAACAAATAAAACGGCTATATTTATTATGTTATATTTATACAGGGGGGGAGGTATGATATTACAAAATGGGCTTTTGATCATGCATCACATTATCACTTATATAATATATGCTTTAGTTATGTTTAAAATTAAAAATAGAACGTATAACTACATACATAATGAATCAAGTAACCCTAAACAAAACAATGAACACTCTGACATTGTTTGTTTTTTAATATCCCTAACTATTTTCAAATAATTAGTTTTTCTTCTTCTGTATAATTAGCAAGTGTTTTTTTTTAGAGAACTTGGCTAAATTTCTAAGGGAAACAACATTTATTTGACCATTATATTTATGGTTACATTTATATACCATCTGATTAAGTAAACTCATATAAAGCCAAGAATTAGACATTTTCTGATCAGGGGAAGGAAGACACCAATACATGGGGGCGTAAATTTATTAGACAGGATAAATAATTCTGCAGAAGTAAAACAGGCTTCTAAGTAGGTCTTAACAAATGTATAACATAGCCGTCGCTAACTCAAAGTACACGAAACATCTTAAATTGTACACCCGTAGTAAAATAACGTAATCTTATAGCCTAGTAACAAACTCTGCAGAAACCTAATGTCCTATTATCTAGAATTAGCAGTGAGGCGAATGTAACAAATCTAATTCTAAGATAACAGGACACCAAAGTGAACAACATAACATAACGGAAACCCTAGCTGGAGAATAATCAGGCGGCGGAAAAATACATAGTGACTGGGAAAGCCTGATATGTATTTGGAGAAGAAAATAACCCCAGGCCAGAGTCCGAGCCGCCAAGGAAGAAGGAATTACCTGACATAAGGTAGGGCTTACTAGTAGAATGGCTGTAAAGTCAAAGTAGTAGCTGCAGACAGCGGAACACTTGGGGACAGGCGCTGCACCCCCCCCCCCCACACCCATCCCCAGTGAAACTGGAGGAAAGACGTGAGGAACAATGACTGACATAGTCAGAACCGGGAAAACTGGCAGCCAGCAGAAAGGGGGAGGAGGGTGGGCGCTTCGTGGATCGTGGACCGGGTCGGGAGAGGGAGTGAGAGCGAGACCTGGCTTCCCGCGCCTTTTTTATGCCACCCAGGCTGGCCGCACCGCGCCTTGCGGAACGCGATGCGCAATTGTCTCTTCCTTCCCCATCAGAAACTCCACCGCCTTTCGTTCAAAAGGCAGTGGCCATTTTCTGATCAGGGGAAGGAAGACACCAATACATGGGGGAGTAAATTTATTAGACAGGATAAATAATTCTGCAGAAGTAAAACAGGCTTCTAAGTAGGTCTTAACAAATGTATAACATAGCCATGGCTAACTCAAAGTACACGAAACATCTTAAATTGTACACCCGTAGTAAAATAACGTAATCTTATAGCCTAGTAACAAACTCTGCAGAAACCTAATGTCCTATTGTCTAGAATTAGCAGTGAGGCGAATGTAACAAATCTAATTCTAAGATAACAGGACACCAAAGTGAACAACATAACATAAGGGAAACCCTAGCTGAAGAATAATCAGGCGGCGGAAAAATACATAGTGACTGGGAAAGCCAGATATGTATTTGGAGAAGAAAATAACCCCAGGCCAGAGGCCGAGCCGCCAAGGAAGAAGGAATTACCTGACATAAGGTAGGGCTTACTAGTAGAATGGCTGTAAAGTCAAAGTAGTAGCTGCGGAAAGCGGAACACTTGGGGACGGGTGCTGCACCCCCACCCTGCAGGCCAGCAGGCCGGACCCCCCCCCCCCCCCCCCCGAAGGGCGAGTGCCCGCTGGCCACGAGGGAAACCTCAGGGTGGCAGAGCAACTACGCGATCGAACTAGGAAGGAAGGAGGACAGACTGGAGGAGCTCGCACGTCGCCTCGACTTATGCCCCCTGGCCCTGGCCCGTGGGCGACTGTCGGTGAAGGTGGGGGGCAGAGCGGCTGTAGCAGCCGCGGCAGGGTCGGCCTCGGTGGTTCCCATGCCCAGAAGGCTTGTGACATGAGAGGGCCCCCGAGCCTGCGCGATGGGCGCCTGCAGCATCGTCCAATCGTCGGCCGAAAGGGGTGGAGGCTGCGACACTGTGCCACCCGCCGCTTTGCTGGCAGGGGGCCTCTGGGAAGTGTGGTCGCCGTCCACATCAGAGACGCCCGAGGAGGGGGAGGCGAAGTGGGCGGGTTTCGTCCTGGCCTAGGCCAGCTGCGTCCTCACACCACTGCGCTGTTGTCCTCGCACGACGCCGCCCGAGCCCTCTTCCGTGTTGCAGTTGCTGCGTGTTCCGGCTTCTCGCCACTGCGGAAAATGAAAAAGTAAGCATCGGCAGGTCTAACGGGAAAAAAAACAGGCAGGGAGACCCAACTGCCGCACCGGCAACCGTCACATACTCAAGTAGACAAGTGCAAAGTTAAAGTTAAGTGTCCATAGTGATTGAGAATACCGGGCATAGCCAATGCTATCGTAATAAAAGCCAATGTAATAAAAGCTGAGCAGTTAAAATAGATTAAGAGAGTAATATTCATGTATAGATTGAACAGTATTATTCATGGTATAGTTTGGTTATAATAAGACCATATTATTTATTGTATAGTTTGTTTATATTAAGACAGTATTATTCGTGGTATAGTTTGGAAGAATTCAAACAATAATAATCTCCACATCTTCACTCAAAAGTGAAAAGCAAATTTATTTGAGTATCCCATTAGAAATGGACACTGCTTTAACACTGCATCAGTGTTATTAAGTAAATACCGGGCATAACTGAAGCTGGACTATGTAACAAATTAATTTTAGAAAACTTAAATAAATAATATAAATAACATAGCGAGGCCAAAACAGCAAGAGAGGCATGAGGCTTAAGCAGTGCTAGAAAACAGAGAATAAATAGCGGAGTAAATACAAGACAAACTGATACTGAACAAGTAAATAGCTTAAGACCGTGTTATAATATACTTGTATTTAAGCTGAACAAATAAAAGATATAATATACTTGTATTTAAGCTGAACAAATAAAAGAGTAAACAGTGATAATCATGGATAATTTGGGTAGATTAAAGCAGGACTCTACAAGGTATAGGATGGATAGGTTAAACAGTAATATATGCATGGTATAGTTTGGATAGATTAAAACTGTAATGTTCATGGGATAGATTGGTTAATTAAACAGTACTTATTCATGGAATAGTTGGTCTAGATTAAAACAATAATAGTCTCAAAAGTGAAACCAAAATTATTTGCGTATCCCACAGCAATGGACAATGCCTTAACGCTGCAACAGAATTAGTAAGTAAATACAAGGCATAACTGAAAGCTGAACAAAGTAATAAATTAATTTAGGGAAATTTAAATAAATGATAACATGGCGTAGCTCACCCAAGCCGACAGACCGCTCTACGGCATGCGCCTACCCTGGAGGAGTAGAACAGAACAGTGAGAACGGGAGGGGAATATTATATTCTAATAATAGAATAAGACCGTAATATAATGTACTTGTATATAAGCTGAACAAATAAAAGAAACAGTGGTAATCATGGGAAGATTTGGTAGCTTAAAGCGGGATTAATCAAGGGATAGGATGGTAGGTTAAACAGTAATGTGCATGGTATGGTTTGGATAGCGTAAAACTGTAATGTTCAAGGGATGGAATGGTTATTAAAACAGTACTAATCAAGGGAGAATGGCTAGCCTAAAGCAATAATATTCTCAGAAGTGAAACAAAATTAGTTGAGTATCCCACAGCAATGGACACTGCATTAACGCTGCAAGAGGAATAGTAAGTAAATACAAGGCATAACTGTAAGCTGAACAATGCAATAAATTAATTTAGAAACTTAAATAAAAGATAATATCATAACATAGCCCACCCAAGCGGACCGACCGCTCGACGGCATGCGCCTGCGCTGGAGTAGGACAGGACAGGGAAACAGGAGGGAACGTGTACGTGCGGGAACAACAGGCGGCTACACCGAATGGACGAGACGTCATGGAACAAACAGGCCGGATTACGCCGGTCAGGCCAAACTGCTGGGGCGAACATAACGTGGGACACCGGGCCAGCAAACAGCTGGGGACGAACAAGCCGAGATACACCGGCCATCCCAGACGACTGGGTACGAAAAGATTGGGCTACACCGGCCAGACTAAACGTCTGTGACGAACAAGCCGGGCTCCACCGGTCAGAAAAAACGTCTGTTACGAACAAGCAGGGCTGCGCCAGCCAGACAAACAGCTGGGACGAACAAGCTGGGCTACACCAGCCAGACAAACGACTGGGGCCAACAAGCGAGGCTACATCAGCCAGACAAACGTCTGGGACAAACAAGCTGAGCTACACCGGCCAGGCAAACAACTGGGACGAACACGCTGGGCTTCACCAGCCAGACAAACAACTGGGACGAACAAGCTGGGCTACACCAGCCAGACAAACGACTGGGGCGAACAAGCTGGGTTACACCCGCCAGACAAACAACTGGGACGAACAAACTGGGCTTCAACAGCCAGAAAAAACGACTGGGACGAACAAGCTAGGCTAAACCAGCCAGACAAACGTCTGGGACGAACGAGCTGGGCTACACCGGCCAGACAAACGTCTGGGACGAACGAGCAGGGCTACAGCTCGTTCGCTCGCTCTACTGCAGTCGCTAGGAAATCCAATGTTTATGTGAACGAATGTCTTACCAGATTCAGACAAAATCTCTTATTTAAACTACATGGAATTTGCAATAGATCCACTGCTATTAAACATTGTTTTGTGCGCGATGGTAAAATAATAGCTAGGAAGACTGACTCTGGAAAAACTTATGTCATAACCACTGAAGCACACCTCACTTCTTTCCTGGATGACTGTGGGATATCAGCTGAATAACCAGAACATAATTTGTAGTCTCACATACAACCAAAGTGTACTTAAGCTCTGCCTTTCCTTTCCAAAGGTGTTTATTTTTTTTTTTATTTTTTTTTTTTTGTCATCTTTGCCTGTTTTATACTCTTAATTATTTGTTCTTAGTTAATCCCCTTGTCACTAAACCTAGGGCTTTTTATTACCCTGTTAATTAACCATTACTAAGCTAATTATCTTCATGATCATTTTTTTTATGATTATTATTTTTCTTATTAATTTTTATTTTACATTTATGTTGTCAGTCTCTACTGATTTTTTGTTTTTTATTTTATGTAACTTCTGTGTCCTCCCTGGCTATCTATTGGATCTTTATTTTACTTCTAAATTGTTACTATTTTATTGTATTTGCTTTTATTCTTGTGTTTTGCTTTATCGTGTATCTTGTATCGTGATCCCTCTGCATCTCTATGCACACTGATATTGATCCTGATCAAAATCTTCTGTCTCATATCTACACCAACCAGCACATTGATCATCATTATTGCAAGTATTTCACAGCACACCAGGCTAAAAACAAACTTCAAAATAGCACCTGTCTATCAGTTTATAACCAAAATGTTAGATCACTTGGTAAACATTTTGACGATTTAAATGCATTACTCACAGCAATAGGTACTAACCTATCGTTCATTATTTTAACAGAAACTTGGCTAAATAAAGACTATACCCAACTCTACAACTTAGCTGGTTATAAAGCCATTCATAACTGTAGGCCTAATAAAAAAGGTGGTGGCACAGCTATATATTACCGAGATACATTTATCTGCAACAGTGTTATTAGTGACAGAGATGACTACTGTGAATATACTTTTGCTCAGTTTACAATTAAATCCCTTAAATCCTCTTTGACTATTGGAGCCATCTATAGATTTCCCAATACTAACATAGCTTCTTTCTCAGACAACCTAAGGAATCTTATTATAAACAATAATCTCAACAAAAACCACATCATTCTGGGAGGAGATTTTAATATTGACCTGGGTCAACAAAATTGCTCTCAAGTTGACTATTTCCTTAACAGCATGAACTCCTGTATGCTAATCCCCACAATCACCAAACCTACCCGAGTCACTCAAACATAATCTACGACAGAACAACTGACCACTATCCTACCTTTCTCATAGCGAACATGGCAATAACACCACCAAAAAGCAAGAAACTTTCATTTTGGCTACACAGTGAATCAGCTTTAGACAATCTTACAGAGGCACTTTACAATATTAACTGGGATTCTGAATTCAATAATACCCATGATATAAATTCATTAGCTAACCTCTTCCTCTCCAAAACTCTAAGCCTCTACAACCTTCATTGTCCCCTTCCTACCAAGCAAGTAACTGACAAAAGATAAAACAATCCATGGCTCACAAGTGGCATTCTCAACTCAATCAACAAGAAACATGAAAATGAAAAGAAAGTTAGGATTGGCCTAGTTTCAAAGGAAGTAGCTAAAAGGTACTCATCAATGCTTACCAGTATCATAAGAAAGGCAAAACTTGCATATTATGTGAATAGATTCAATGAAGCAAAAGGCAACATGAAAAGCACTTGGAAAACTATCTCTAGTATCCTAGGAACTAAACAACACTCACATAACCAAATAAAACTCTACAAGGATGGGGATATACCGTCAACTGATTTAGAAATGGCAAATGAATTTAATAGTTTCTTTTCATCGGTTGGTGCTAATCTTGCCAGTAAAATCCCACAGACTCAGACAGATATTAACACATATCTCTCAGGCAGCTATCCAAACTCTCTTCTCCTTTCACCAATCAGCCCGGCAGATGTTGTGTCCATCATACATTCTCTAAAAACCAAGGCAGGGAACACCAGTGAAATTTCGTCCATTGTGTACAAGAGAGCCTCCCGTGCCGTTGCCCCACCCATAGCACTACTGTTCAACAAATCTATAGAGTGTCACACCTTCCCTGATATCCTCAAAAAAGCAAGAGTAACGCCAGTCCATAAAGGAGGCAATCCGGCCGACATAAACAATTATAGACCAATATCAAATCTACCCATTCTATCAAAAATATTTGAAAAAATTATTTACAAACAGCTCTATTCCTACCTCGTAAAATTCGACATACTCAGCCCCTGCCAGTTTGGCTTCCGGTCCCAAAAGAGCACCAACGATGCAATCATTAGTCTCCTTGACATTATCTACTCAGCCCTTGACAAAAATGAGTTTCCGATTGGACTCTTCATTGACCTAAGAAAAGCCTTTGATACTGTTAATCACAACTACCTCTTACTTAAACTCCAGCATTATGGAATCAGAGGCCTTGCCCTTGACTACATCCGATCCTATCTTAGTGATAGACATCAATATGTAACCATCAATGATACAACTTCTTCCACTCTACCAATTACCGTTGGAGTGCCACAGGGCAGCATCTTAGGACCTCTTCTATTTCTTATATATATAAACGATCTGCCTAATGTCTCTAATATTCTCAAACCTATATTGTTTGCTGACGATACTACCCTTATCTATTCAAACCTCAACCCACATACACTAAATAATGTTGTGAATAATGAATTAAAAAAATTCCACTTATGGATGTCCACGAACAAACTAACATTAAACATCGAAAAGACTTACTACATCTTATATGGAAGCAAATCATCAAATGCAATTCAGCTACAGATAGACAACATTAACATCAGTAATAAAAATGATGGCAAGTTTCTTGGCCTATTCCTAGAGAAGAGACTCAACTTCAGCACCCACATTCAACACATAACTAAGAAAGTCTCTAAGACAGTTGGTATACTCTCCAAAATCAGATATTATGTTCCTAACTCTGCTCTCCTCTCACTATATTATGCTCTAATCTACCCCTATCTTAATTATGGTATCTGTGCATGGGGGTCTACCACTGCAAACCACCTTAAGCCCATCATCACACAGCAAAAATCTGCTATCAGAATAATAACTAACTCTGCTTTCAGACAACACTAAGCTCCCTTGTTTAAATCCCTAAACTTGCTAAATATTAACTCCCTCCACACATTCTCTTGTGTCAACTACATTTACAAAACCCTGTTCTTAAATGCAAACCATGCTCTGAAACTCTCCCTGGACAGATGTAATAGGACCCATTATCACCACACCAGAAATAAATATCTCTTTGATATCCCCAGGGTCAAACTTAATCTGTGTAAACACTCTATGCAAATTAAGGGACCTAGTCTATGGAACTCACTCCCTAGTGAATTGAAAGACTGTAAAACTTTTGCCTTATTTAAAAGCAAAACCAAAAAGTACCTAACTTCATCTTCTTAGTTTCCTTCACTGAGCTTTAAATTTGCTCTGTACCTAGTGTTACCCAATCTCCTAATTCTTATGTAATATCAAACAACCTTATCATTGTGTTCATTGCTGTCTTCTTTTATGTGCTAGCCATATGCTGTTTTGTGACTACCAATTTTTGTCAACTACCATTCAAGCTGTCATTGCAATCAATCTTATATTGTTTCTGCTGTATTGTGCCTACCAATTTGTTGTCAACTACCATTCAAGCTGCCATTGTTATCAATCTTAGCTACCTATGTGCTATAATATACTGTACCTACAATTTTCTCTCATCTTGTTTTTTTTTCCATTTCATGTAATCTGTTATCATTTTTTTGTCTATAAATTTTGCAAGTATTTACCTCCTTAAAATTTTCTTAGATTAAGGACCTGCCCGAAACACTGCGCGTGCTAGTGGCTTTACAAGACTGTAATTACCATATTTGTATCCTCACATTCCCTATGTACATTCTTGTATATGCATAAATAAATAAATAAATAAATAAATAAATAAATAAAAGGCTACACCAGCCAGACAAACGTCTGGAGCGAACAAGCTGGGCTACAAAAGCCAGACAAACGTCTGGGACTGGGACGAACGAGCTGGGCTACACCAGCCAGACAAACGTCTGGGACGAACGAGCTGGGCTACACCAGCCAGACAAACGTCTGGGGGGAACAAGCTGGGCTACACCAGCCAGACAAACGTCTGGGACGAACGAGCTGGGCTACACCAGCCGGACAAACGTTTGGGGCGAACAAGCTAGTCTACACCAGCCAGACAAACGTCTGGGGCGAACAAGCTAGTCTACACCAGCCAGACAAACGTCTGGGGCGAACGAGCTGGGCTACACCAGCCAGACAAACGTCTGGGACGAACGAGCTGGGCTACGCCAGCCAGACAAACGTCTGGGGCGAACAAGCTGCCCTACACCGGCCAGACAACAACTGGGACGAACAAGCTGGGCTACACCAAACAGCTAAACGTCTAGGGACGAACAGGCTGGGCAACACCAGCCAGACAAACAGGCTGGGCTACACCAGCCAGACAAACGTCTAGGACGGACAGGCTGGGCTACACCAGCCAGACGAACGTCTAGGGACGAACAGGCTGGGCTACACCAGCCAGACAAACGTCTAGGACGAACAGGCTGGGTTACACCAGCCAGACAAACTACTAGGACAAACAGGCTGGGCTACACCAGCCAGACAAACGTCTAGGTACGAACAGGCTGGTCTACACCAGCCAGACAAAACGCCTAGTTACGGATAAAACGAGCAATACCGGACGGACAAACAACTGGGACGAACAAGCGGGGCATCACCGTCCAGACAAACGACTGGGACGAACAAGCTGGGCTACACCGTCCAGACAAACGTCTGAAGAAGAACATGCCGGACGACACCGGCTAACGCAAGGCAGCCATTAACAAGAAAGTTTTGGGCCTACCCACCGGGGCACCGCCGCCACAAGGGCGTCTCCTGCCCGAGGGCGAAAAGGGAGGACAGGAAGGAAGCGTAACACAGCCCAAGGCAAGCGCTCCTCGGGGTGCATGCCACGTGGGTGATGCCGACCTTGGCATGGGCCCCTAGGGTCGGGCCCTAGGGAAAAAGACAACTAAAAAACCCGGCCAGGAGGTGTCGCCACCAGGGTGACGCCAGGACGCTCGCAGGTAGCCTGGCTGGTCACGCACGGCCAAGCGCAAAACGAACCCTGGCCCCTAGGGCCAAGCCTAGAAGGCGCAACAAACCGGGTTCCAGGGAAAAACGCCTGGGACGGGGAAGGAAACGAAGGGCATCCCTGGGGCGAGTGCTCCACCCAGCTCCAACCCACGTGGGCGCCGCCTACCGGGCTTGGGCCCCAGGGCTCAGAACCCCGGAAACCAGCCACGTGGCATCGCCACAGAGGGCGATGCCAGACCACAGAAGGAGCCTGGCCGTGCAAGCACGGGCGAAACATGGCCCCTAGGGCAAGCCTAGGGGCACAGCAAACCGGGGAGGGCACACCTGGGACAAATGGTCCACCGAGCATGCAATAGGGCCGGGCCCCAGGGCACAGGACCACCGAAACCTGGCCACATGAAGTCGCCGCAGAGTACCAGCACACCAGTCCCGACCTGGAGGCGCGCCTGCAACCCCAGGGAGGCAAGCAGGCGGAAGGCCCTAGGGAACTAGCTAAAGCGGCACGAACGGGCCGCGAGGGACGGCGCAAACACACGCCAGCACTGGGGGAGTCCTGACTAACTTGAACAGGAAACTCTCTTACCTTAAGGTTTGCTGGGTAGGGCAGGGGGTTCCTGCGGCACCGGCCTGGGATGTCGAAGGCCCCAAAGGATCAGAGAACGTCAGATCTGGACCCATAGTAGTGGGGATGGGGTCCATTTGCTTGAGAAATCTCGTGTACACAGTAAGCAGAATGGAGAAGTGGTAAGAGTACTGGCCCACGTGTCGATGAGGCGTGGTGCTGAGCGTGGAGCTGATCCGCTTCGTGGATCGGGTCGGGAGAGGGAGTGAGAGCGAGACCTGGCTTTCCGCTCCTTTTCATGCCACCCAGGCTGGCCGCACCGCGCCTTGCGGAACGCGATGCGCAATTGTCTCTTCCTTCCCCATCAGAAACTCCACCGCCTTTCGTTCAAAAGGCAGTGGCCATTTCTTGTTTAATACCATTTACAATTTGAGGATAATACTTAATCTCTTTTTTGTGGTCTTTTACAAATTGAAAACTGGATGCATGCCAAGACATTTTATGTAGATTCTGTAGTGTGTAAGCTAAAGATGCTACAAGTGATAATTTATTTAATTCATATACACCAATAATATTTGGGTGTAAGAAAAAATAATTTAGTTCGTTATTCATCTTTTGATAAATTTCTTGGCATAGATGTCGTTGGTAACTTATCATTTCAAAATGTATTTGAATTTTGACTTTATTCCATAAAAAATTGGTAAATTCCTCAACCTTAATATAAACTTTTTTATCCTTTTCAGTTGTTTGGTCTTTTATACGAAGAATAAATTTTAAATCAACATCATTTTTATATTTTTCTTGAATGGCTTTTGTTAACAACAAATCTTCAATTTCTTTTTGGACATAAGTTGGAATAAGTGGGGTAGCACATAACTTCCATACCATATCTCTAATACACATATCAAAATTAATCATTGAAGAATATTTGTTCATAAATATATCCTTTAAATCTGTTGTAAGAAACATAGAAGTAAAATTATCTATTTCAGAATTAGGTATTATTTCATATAATTCAACCATTTTTGTTACTTATTCTTCAGCTCCTCTTTGTGTTAATGGTTCATATACATACTTCTTTTATACTATATACTACCCATCTAATAATGTAAATCTCTATGACTTTCAAAATATCCAATTCCTCATTTAAATTAATTATTCCATATCATATTTAGGATCTTAATTCTTTTTTCTCTCTTTCCAAAATATACAATTTCTCATTTACATTATTCAATATCGTATTTAGAATCTTAATGTTTTTTTCTCTATGACTTTCCATAACAATATCCAATCTTTTATTTATAAAATCACACCTCATATTTAGGATCATAGCAAATTGTCTTGATATAACTTTATCATGTAGACAACAACACCCAATATATTTTTCTTTTACTTGGATATTTTTGGGATTAATCTTTTCTATAAAATTTCCAGATTTAGGTTTAACTTCTTCATTTACCTCTTGATTTTGTTCTTTAGAAAACGTCCGTTTTCGCTTCTTCCCGTCTTCTTGGGACGTCTGTCGGTCTTCAATGGGGCCTCCTGTCCTTCTTAAGTTAGTTACACTTTTCCGGGGCTCTAGATTTTGTTCTTTAGAAGACTTCTTCCGGTCTTCTTGGGACGTCTGTTGGTCTTCAATGGGGCCTCCTGTCCTTTTTAAGTTGGTTACACTTTTCCAGGGCTCTAGATTTTGTTCTTTAGAAAACTTTTTCCCGTCTTCTTGGGTCGTCTGTTGTCCTTTAATGGGCCTCTACCTGTCTCTACACGTTCTTTTCCTTTCTCATTCAATTTTCTACCTGTTTCTTTGTCGATTTTTTCTAACTGTTTACATTTTTGTACCCATTTTTTCGATTTTAAAACAATTTTTTTTTTTTAAATTAGTCCATTTTCACATGTTTCTTCTGGAGGTGGTTATTATTTCATTCACCCGATGAGTCTGGAAATGAAGCATTAATTTAAAAATATAATTTATATATTTTTCATCAACTATTATATAAGAACTTACAAAAGCTTAATTTTATACAATATTATGGGTCTTCATTTCTTCAACAAATGTTTAACTAATACCAAGATAATGTTAACTGTTCAAAATGACAAAGAGCTAAATCAATATTTGAAGAAATTCTTTCCTTCAGGTCTTAACCATTTAAAATATATTGGGATTGATGGTTCCGTTTTTTTCCATGCACATACCATAAAAGGGAAACAAGTTGGAACAATTGATATCAATGCTACAGCCCAAAAAGTATATAATATAATTTATGCCTATTGTGATATTCTCATGAATTTACTAAGTAACAATAACACCGATGATGATGATAATACTATTAATAATAATAATAATAATAATAATAAGGGAAGAACTTGTAATAATATGATAATACACTTTGTTATGGATGGAAAATCTCTCTTTACAAAAAAACGTAGCAATCAACGAAAATCTGACCCCTTTTCCATTCTTTCTCCCCATGAAAAATTCTCCTTAGAAAAATGTACAATTGCAATGATAAAAAAAAAAATGGACATTTAACATCCTAATACCATATTTCTATTATCAACTAAATCATTACCATTTGATCAACAAAATGAGGGTGAAATAACTCTATTTCGCTTTATTAATAAAATTTCAAATAAAAATTCCCGTTACATAATTATAAGTAATGACTCTGATATATCAGCAATGTACATTCTTCGAGAGGATGATTGTGTTATGTTGGTTATCCCACCATATAATGGACAATCATACATTGGATTAAACAATTATAATCATATTATGGTTAAGTTAAATATAAATTCTCAACAACTATTTAGTTTAACAGTATTGTATTTTATATTTTTTGGAAGTGACTATAATATAGGTCTCATATCTTGTTGGACACTCAGTAAACATGAAATTTTAAAAAACGCCATTTTACATGAAGAAAAAGATCTTGTTTCAATTTTTAATCAAATGAAAAGATGTCGTTCAACTAAAAATGAAGCAATCATATGGCAGGAGTGGGGGGATTCTGTAACATACCAAGACTATTTATTTCTTTTTAAAATTATTATCTATGAAGCAGTTCATAGTGCCCGATATTATAAATCATTAGGGCAAAGCAATCCATCATCATTAAATTTATTTTCAAATAACCACATAAAAGTTTTAACTAAAACTATAAAATTAAATAAATAATAAGTAATTATTTATTACCTGTTAAAAACCTTAAGACAATTATTGTATTGAGTAGTAATATTTGCTCCAAATTCATCCTGAGGATTGAAATTCACATATATTCTAGGCTTTGTTACAATGGGTTGTCTATGCCGATTAATTATATAGGCATGTCTCTTTTCGCGACTTACTTTATCTTTTGCATTTTTATAGTAACTGGGTAAAATATCTTGGAGTTTACACAAATTTAACTGGGATAGGTTGATCGTATTAGAGTATTTTAATTGGGAATTATGTACAATAGGAGTTTTAAATAAACGTTTGGCTTCCATCCAATCAGATAAATTTGTAAATGCCCATAATATGATCTTGATTTTATCTTTAGCTTTAGGAACACATTTCCATTCATTACACCATACATCGTTAATCATTAGACTTGTTATAATATAATGCAAAATATCAATAATTAATCTTTCATTACACACAATGAAAACTGGTCGTTGAATTATGGAAAAAAACATTGTGTTCAATAGCAATGGTTTTAGCAGCAAACAATAGGCATTCAATCACTTCATAACCAGCAATAAAACTTGGCGAAGAGTACTGGTTGGAACATTTTTCTATAATTTTTTTATCATTTGAATTATATATATATATATATATATATATATATATATATATATATATATATATATATATATATATATATATATATATATATATATAAAATATAATATATATAAATATTATATATATAAAACTCCAGCATTATGGAATCCGAGGCCTTGCCCTTGACTACATCCGATCCTATCTTAGTGACAGACACCAATATGTAACCATCAATGATACAACTTCTTCCACTCTACCAATTACCGTTGGAGTGCCACAGGGCAGCATCTTAGGATCTCTTCTATTTCTTATATATATAAACGATCTGCCTAATGTCTCTAATATTCTCAAACCTATATTGTTTGCTGACGATACTACCCTTATCTACTCAAACCTCAACCCACATACACTAAATAATGTTGTGAATAATGAATTAAAAAAAGTCCACTTATGGATGTCAACGAACAAACTAACATTAAACATCGAAAAGACTTACTACATCTTATTTGGAAGCAAATCATCAAATGCAATTCAGCTACGGATAGACAACATTAACATCAGTAATAAAAATGATGGCAAGTTTCTTGGCCTATTCCTAGACAAGAGACTCAACTTCAGCACCCACATTCAACACATAACTAAGAAAGTCTATAAGACAGTTGGTATACTCTCCAAAATCAGATATTATGTTCCTAACTCTGCTCTCCTCTCACTATATTATGCTCTAATCTACCCCTATCTTAATTATGGTATCTGTGCATGGGGGTCTACCACTGCAAACCACCTTAAGCCCATCATCACACAGCAAAAATCTGCTATCAGAATAATAACTAACTCTGCTTTCAGACAACACTCAGCTCCCTTGTTTAAATCCCTAAACTTGCTAAATATTAACTCCCTCCACACATTCTCTTGTGTCAACTACATTTACAAAACCCTGTTCGTAAATGCAAACCATGCTCTGAAACTCTCCCTGGACAGATGTAATAGGACCCATTATCACCACACCAGAAATAAATATCTCTTTGATATCTCCAGGGTCAAACTTAATCTGTGTAAACACTCTATGCAAATTAAGGGACCTAGTCAATGGAACTCACTCCCTAGTGAATTGAAAAACTGTAAAACTTTTGCCTTATTTAAAAGCAAAACCAAAAAGTACCTAACTTCATCTTCTTAGTTTCCTACACTGAGCTTTAAATTTGCTCTGTACCTAGTGTTACCCAATCTCCTAATGTTTATGTAATATCAAACAACCTTATCATTGTGTTCATTGCTGTCTTCTTTTATGTGCTAGCCATATGCTGTATTGTGACTACCAATTTTTGTCAACTACCATTCAAGCTGTCATTGCAATCAATCTTATATTGTTTCTGCTGTATTGTACCTACCAATTTGTTGTCAACTACCATTTTAAGCTGTCATTGCAATCAATCTTAGCTACCTATGTGCTTTAATATACTGTACCTACAATTTTCTCTCATCTTTTTTTTTTTTTCATTTCATGTAATCTGTTATCATTTTTTTGTCTATAAATTTTGCAAGTATTTACCTCCTTAAAATTTTCTTAGATTAAGGACCTGCCCGAAACGCTGCCCGAATTAGGGAATTGTTGATGGGGTGAATAATGGAATGAAGAGAGTGTATGAAGGGGCAGTTGGGTTGGTGGTGGTTGAGGTGGTTGCGCATATATTATGGGTGGGATTGTTTGTGCAGAATTTGTAAGATTTTTTAGTTTTTCGTCAAATAATTTACTGATTTCTTCAGCCCTCTTTGTTGATTCTTTTAAATGAGTTTCTTCATTTAGATGCTGACAATTTTTAATGTAATCGTCAATTATATTTAAAATAACTTCATTCTATACATTTTTAGTCCATTCTAAAGCTGGTCTGGCAGGGAAAACAGGAAGACTAATCAATAGCTGTGTCAAAGAATTAATAAGAGATTCTAGAGTTTCTTTGGTAACATAATTTAATGTATCATTATCTGTGAGAATGGGTAAATTTCCCGGAATTAACGTAGCATTTAAAAATTTTGTAATGTCATCAGTAGAATTGATAGGAAACTGCAAAGGGTTAGTAATCATATCATTCCCAACAACTTTAAAATGTATTAGATTATTAGAAGAACTATTTATGTTTAGCATAAGATTTTTTAATATGATAAATAATATAAAAGGTATTTATCAAGACTATAAGTTCTAATTATTCCAGCTGTCATGAATTGAGCTCGGACCGGGGTATCTCATTATCATGGCAGATGATACTAAATCCACCCTTATTACATCTCCAACTGAATTAATAGACAGACTAGGACAAGAAATTATTTATTATGCTGACAATTGTTTTTTGGACATATCCCAACTTAAGATTTACAGTTTGTTTATGGGTTCCAATTGTGTGCAAATTAAGGATGATATTCGTCTAACTGCAAATGTGGTATCCCCCTAGCTGGATATATGATCCAATGGAGCATGAGGAATATGGTCATTTGGAATCTGAATTTCGCAATGCCCATATTATACTTCTTTGTAATCTAAGTGAATCAATACTAAATTCTATTTTGACAGGTTCTCTTACATTGAAAGATGTTAGAAAATCATTGCTTATATATAAGTTTGATAAGACTTTGTTGGATTTTGATGTTAGCCACATGGATGAAATAATTAAGAAACATCCCATTTCCTATAATCGAATTCCATATGCCTATTTGGATTACTCATTCAATGGAACATCAATAAAAGAGCTTTTGGGAATACAAAACTCCCCTGAAAATATTTCTAACGACCACCACCATAGAGGGTCATTGGTTTTGGATAAATTCAAAACTATTGTCAGTTTTTTTAATAAACACAAAAACCGAGAGGGCACTTTGACAGTTATTACTGGTTTAATGGCCTAAGGAAAATCGTCTCGACTTTTGCAACTTACTCAAACACATTGCAGAGAAAATAAAAATAAAACCATCTTGATTTTGCCTAGATGTGTACAATTAAAACAAATAAAATGTCGATCAATAATTCCGACTGAAATCCAAATCTGGAGTGAAATTTACTTAGATTATAAAGACTATATTCTTCACTTTGATACTATTTTTATCGACGATGCTCATTTGTTTAATCCAGAAAATTTAACTGAATATGTTCATGTATGTCAAGGTTGTGGAATCGATGTGATAATTTGCAGGACTGAATGTATCATCTTTTAGAAATGATACATTTAAAGGTTTTGTTTTTTTAATGTCTCAGGCTAATAAAATAGAATTACAAACAACATCCTGTACTCTATGTAATTATCGTACAGCCAAGATATCATTTCGGTTTAATTGGCGTAAACCAAGTAACTTTGTGGGTGATCATCGTAAGTATTTAAGTGTGTGTTCTCCTTGTATGATTGAATTAGCACCATACTTTCTATGTCTTGGAAAAAGTAATTTTGACAAAAGTGATTTGGATAAAATGTGTGGTACTATTTTATAATTATTTATATATGTTTCTAATATATATACAGTTTGAAAATTGTTATTATCAAATGACACATCCCAACATTAAAGAATTTATAAACTTGGTTAAAACAGATTAAAAACCGGTTAAAACCGGTTAAAAACAAAAAAGCCTCCAGATATCTAGCCCCTGCTATTGCATTGCTCTTCAACAAGTCACTTGAACTCCAAACCATTCCTGACATTCTAAAAAAAGCAAGAGTAACCCCTGTCCACAAATGTGGTGATCTCACAGATGTTAACAACTACAGACCTATATCAATCCTGCCTAACTTGTCAAAAAATTTCGAAAAACTAATCTACCAGCAGCTTTACTCTTTTCTAGCCAAACACAATATACTTAGCTCTTGTCAATAGGGCTTCAGACCAAAAAAAAGCACTAACGATGCACTTATTAGTATGATTAACTTAATTCACGCAGCTCTTGATAAAAAGGAGTTTCCTGTTGGGTTATTTGTGGACCTGCGTAAGGCTTTTGACACTGTCAACCATCAAAACCTTCTTCTTAAATTACATCATTATGGAGTCAGAGGACACTCCTTGCAATACCTCAAATCTTATCTTACTGACAGGCTCCAGTATGTTTCTGTGAAAAATACAATTTCTCCCACCCTACCCATCAACATTGGTATTCCTCAGGGCAGCATACTTGGCCCTCTCCTCTTTCTCATCTACATTAATGACCTTCCAAATGCCTCCCAAAACCTCAAACCAATTCTATTTGCTGACGACACAACCTTCATTTACTCCAGTCCTGACCCCCTTGCTCTAAATGCCACAGAAAATACTGAGCTAGAGAAAGTCCATCTTTGGCTAACTGCCAACAAACTCACCCTTAACATTGACAAAACGTTTTATATTCTGTTTGGCAATAAATCCTCTAATCAAATAAATCTCAAAATAAACAATACCCAAATTTGTAACAAATTAGACAGCAAATTCCTTGGCGTTCTCATCGACCACAAGCTGAATTTCCAGAAACACATTCTAAATATATCAAAAAAAGATTCAAAAACTGTTGGCATTCTTTCTAAGATCAGATATTATGTACCCCGCCCTGCCCTGGTTACTCTCTATTACTCCCTCATCTACCCATACCTCAACTATGGTATTTGTGCTTGGGGTTCTACTACCCAAAATCATTTACATCCTCTAATTACCCAACACAAAGCTGTTATTAGGACAATATCGAACTCTGGCCCCAGACATCACTCGGTACCCTTACTCAGATCTCTGAATATGTTAGATATTAAGACATTGCACATTCTCTCTTGTGTATTATACATATATAAAACGCTGAACTGTAATGCCAATCCTGACCTCAAAAGCTTCATTGAAGGTTGTAACAGAACCCATGAGCACCACACCAGAAATAAATACAGTTTTGATATTCTTAGAGTACGACATAATCAAACTAGAAATGCTCTACAAATCAAGGGGCCCAGAATGTGGAATGACCTTCCCAACCATGTTAAAGAATGTACCTCTCTCAACCAGTTTAAGACAAAAACTAAACACTACCTAATAAATTCCCTGTAACCTACCTCACTCCTCTATTGTCAACCCATGTCTGTTATTTTTTTTAATCAACACTGTTTGTCAACCTATTGTATTTGTGCTGCTTTTTCAGTCATGTTCCCCCCTTTTTTTTTTTTTTTTATCTTTATTTGTATTTGTTCTCAACACTTTTTATTCTTTATGCTCAATTAGTATTAAGTTCTAGATATTAATGTTTTTCCTGCCCGAAACGCATTGCGTAATAGTGGCTTTAGGCATTGTATGTACTAGCTCTATCTATATATCAATCCATTAATGTAACATCACTTGTATGTATGTACCTTAACTGAATAAACATATTTATTTATTTATTTAGATGGACATATATATATATATATATATATATATATATATATATATATATATATATATATATATATATGTCGTACCTAGTAGCCAGAACTCACTTCTCAGCCTACTATTCATGGCCCGATTTGCCTAATAAGCCAAGTTTTCCTGAATTAATATATTTACTATAATTTTTTTCTTATGAAATGATAAAGCAACCCTTTTCTCTATGTATGAGGTCAATTTTTTTTTATTGGAGTTAAAATTAACGTAGATATATGACCGAACCTAACCAACCCTACCTAACCCAACCTAACCTATATTTATAGGTAAGGTTAGGTTAGGTAGCCAAAAAAAGCTAGGTTAGGTTAGGTTAGGTAGGTTAGGTAGACGAAAAAACATTAATTCATGAAAACTTGGCTTATTAGGCAAATCGGGCCTTGAATAGTAGGCTGAGAAGTGCGTTCTGGCTATTAGGTACGACATATATATATATATATATATATATATATATATATATATATATTATTAAATATGACCAAAAAAGTAAGATTAATAATTCCAACACGAATTTTCTCAATCTTTCGTACATTTCTTTTCACTGTTGGAGGTAAATCAAAAATCAATTCTCCAAAATTCATTTTTATTTCTAGTCTGACGCGACACGAGCGCGTTTCGTAAAACTTATTACATTTTCAAAGACTTTAGTTCACAAATACACAACTGGATAAGAGCCTCGTTGGACGTAGAATCGCTGTTTACCAACGTACCTGTGGACGAGACAATCGGAATGATAGCCGACAGAGTGTATCATGATCCAGCCTGTACTCCCCTTGACATACCAGAAAATATTCTGAGGAAACTACTCCAAGCTTGTACTAAAGAGGCACCCTTCTTGAGCCCGGATGGGTACATGTATAAGCAAGTAGATGGGGTCGCCATGGGTTCTCCCCTAGGTGTCCTGTTTGCAAACTTCTACATGGGTACCATCGAGCAAAAAGTCTTAGTCGACATGAACTTGAAACCGGCCATATACTGCAGGTATGTTGACGACATTTTTACACAGGTACCTGATGTCAGACATCTGCAGGAGCTGAAGGAGGCATTTGAGCAGAGTTCCGTGCTGCGTTTCACTTACGAGAAGGAAAAGGATGGGAAGCTGCCCTTTCTAGATGTAACAGTCATGGAAAAGGGCGGAGGTTTCCACACTGCAGTCTACACTAAGGAAACGAACATAGGAATGTGCCTAAATGCCAACAGCGACTGCCCAGACAGGTACAAGAGGAGTGTTGTTAACGCATATGTCGACCGTGCTCTCAGTCACAGCTCAGAATGGAAGCAAGTCGACGAAGAACTCTGTAGGGTAAGGCAGGTCCTAGTCAATAACGGCTTCTCCAATGGTTTCGTCGAAGACATCATAAGAAGGAAAGTGAAAAGCCATGCAACCTCTGAAGAGACAACTAACACAACACCTATACCCCCTATTAGACTATTTTACAGGAACTTCTTTTCCACAGCTCATAAAACGGAGGAAAGGGTCCTGGAAGATATTGTTAATAGAAACGTTATCCCTACAGACAAAAATCAGAGGATACAACTGACGATTTACTATAAAACCAGAAAAACGGCCAGCCTACTCATGAGAAACTCTCCAGACACAAAACAGAACGCTTTAAAAGAGACTAACGTCGTCTATGCCTTCAAATGCCCTCTTGGTGACTGTAAGCTCCAAAAAACCCAGTATATAGGCAAGACAACAACATCTCTTTCTAGGCGTTTAACGATGCATAAGCAACAGGGCTCCATTAAGAAACATATAATCTCTTCCCACAACCAAACCATCGCCAGAGAAATCCTAGTAAACAACACAGAAATCATCGATAGATACAGCGATAGCAGGCGGCTTGACGTTTGCGAGGCACTACACATCAAGAAGTCAACACCAGCAATCAACAGCCAATTATTGCACAACTATATTCTACCCACCTCAAGACTCCGCTCTAATATAGAAGCATCAGGAAATATGGACCAATAGGCTTTCTACAAACACTTCTATTCAATATCCATTGTTTCGTGTTCTGTCTTGTGTTGATGAAATTAATACCCTATTAATATCACCTCTTGTTCTGTCTTGTGTTGATGAAATTAATACCCTATTAATACCACTTCTTGTTCTGTCTTGTTTTAATGCCACATCACCCCTTCCACCTCACTCAATGTAGATATAAAATCGGAGATGCGTAAGTTCTATTCAGTTGTGTATTTGTGAACTAAAGTCTTTGAAAATGTAATAAGTTTTACGAAACGCGCTCGTGTCGCATCACACTAGAAATAAAAATGAATTTTGGAGAATTGATTTTTGATTTACCTCCAACAGTGAAAAGAAATGTACGAAAGATTGAGAAAATTCGTGTTAGAATTATTAATCTTACTTTTTCGGTCATATTTAATAATATATGTCAACAGGAAAGACTGCTACCAAAATATACTAATATATATATATATATATATATATATATATATATATATATATATATATATATATATATATATATATATGTATATATATATATATATATATATATATATATATATATATATATAAACAAAATAATTAAAATTAAGCATAAAAATGAACTCACTGTAGATCTTAAATATGATAAAGAAAATGGAATTTTTCTTGATGATGACGGTATAGTCTATTTCCCAGAAGTAAAAAATGAAAATATTTATTCACAAATAATTAGAGTAAAAAGTAATCAGGTTCCATTATTTAGCCACCGTCCACAATTTATTTCACAAAAGAGAAAGAATGAAGATAATACCGAAATTCCTCCGAAATGGCAGGAATCTTTATAATAAAGATGATTATAACTGAAATAGTTTATCCGGATTCCATCTTTCGATATTAAATTTATCACACTCAAAATTTTGAAAAAAATTTAGTCCATTTTCCCCTTCAACTATTTTTGTTGATATTGTAAGCAACATTCTGTTGTACATGTCGCTAATAAATTGACCTCTAAATTTTACAATAAACATTACATGGCATAAACTATTGTAAACGTTTTTGTTGAGGGACAGAATAGGATTATTTATCAGAATGTTAATTTTATCTTGACTCCTACAAATATACTTAAATGTTTGCATATTTTTGTTTTGAAACATTTTAAAAAAAATCACATCATCTCTAGTTACTACTTTTAAAGATGTAACACTAAAAATGTTAAAAATATTGTAAAAATAATATATAGAAATACAATAAAGACTTAAAACATAAATGAAATATTTTAAAATAACGTTATTAATATTACTACTATTATCAACCAACATTTTCATTACATTTACAAAATATAATTTAATTATATTATCCTCTTCAAACATGAGGTAGCTATTTACAATCTTATTAAATCTCTTACTACAGAAGTTATTGATTTCTAAAAGATTATTAACATCAACATCATTTAGACTGATACTACCACTGATGCTACTATCACCATCATTAGATTCTTCCTGGTTTAAAGGTCGAAATACTTGATTAAAATATATAGAAAGGGGAGGTGGCGTTGTTGGCTGTTTGTCATCTGATTGTCTTTCCATTTCTTCAATGTACTTTATTAATTCGTTGTCACAGGGGTATATTTCCTGGCACGTGAGTCTATCTATAGTCACAGGGATATTTATATTCCCTGGCCTGTGGGTATAGTAGTCACAGGGGAATTTTGGGGATTCCCTGGCGGCGCAGTTATCATAGTCAAGAGGGGTAGTGGGGCAGGGTGTTGGACCATGCACAGCTTGTGGCTCTAAGAATATGAATGATGACAGCTGTCAATAATAAGTGGGGAAGTGTTAAAGGTCAAATCAAGTCGAGAGAGAGAGATTAAGTATTAACCACATACGTAATATATAATATACCTGGATGAGCAATAGGTTGCCGGGGGTCAATTAAATCATGATAATCACGTGGAACCACATTAGGTACAACCTCACCTGGGTTCCTAAATTGTCCAGGTGTATCTAGTCGAACTATATGACCTGGTTGAGTGAGCATAGTTAAACCAAGATACCACCCCTCAGTTACTCCCAAGGGATTAAGGGTAGTAAGTTCATGCCAAATACTCTCTGAGTAAAGGCTGAATACAATTGGATGGCCCCAAATAGCATTAGATAGTCGACGATCGTCAGTCGTCTCATAAAAATGCTTGTCTTCATATCAGGGACTAAAAGATAATGGATAGATATACAGGGGATAAGTTTCCTGCCGGCGCCTATAAAGATTAATCAATTTTGTCTTATGAACAACAGGCCAGTCATCTCCTTGTTCATCATGTCTCAAACGCCATAGTTTTTGGTGGGGATCAGTTTTAATGTGACGATTCATCCAATCACAGGCATTTACCTTTGCTATTGCCGATTGATCTATAATAAATTCAACATCACTTTTTAATGTTGATTTGGCTTTAGACATCAGGGGTTGGAAAAGGGGTTCGAGTTCATAGTAAGTGTGCATTTGTAAAGGTTTGCCACCATTCTCTAGTGTATAGTAAGCCAAATCAACTCGATGAGGGTCCATTGTAATATGACCAATTTTCACAAAGGCATTACTAATCAAATTTTTTTCACGAAACAGGCCAAGTAATGAAGGAATTAAAACCTCAACGTAACCACTGAAATAGTCACATGAGCAACCATATCCTTCTACATATATATTAATTTCATTGTAGTTATTTTCATTTAATGCGTCGTACACGCAAGGTGCCTTGGTATCAGATGGAACATTTGTTCTATATAAAGCGTTAGTAGTTGTGGTGGTCGTAGTGGTGGTGGTGGTGATGTCTAGAGAGGAAGAATTATTTATATTAAGGTGAACATGGATACAAGAAGGTTCCATTCCTTCTATATTCGGTACTGTTTCAGGAACTGAACATTCTACACATATGCCTTCTTTGACTGGATTAAATTTAGATGTCTACAATATTCAGATCATGAATCCATCCAACTTTTTGCATCCGTTATCTATAGTAAGTTTGGACGTGGATTGATCACAATGTTTTCCACTAAATAATCCATGAGTTGTACATTCACATGTGAAATTGTAATCTTATATTAATTTACCTAATGTGGTTGAACATACTGGAACTTTAGGTATTTTTTGGGGATTGGTAGGAGATATTTCAAACCAATATCCATCCTGCCAGGAGGCACTAGCTGGCAATATTTCATTACCTTCTTTAGTATATAAAGGATAAGGTAAAAATATACAACACTGATTTAGTTTCATACCTTCCCACACTTTACAGGCTTGATGATGATTGTCATCCTGATGATGTGCATATGTTGATAAAATTAATAATGGATTATTATCTAATGCATCAACATCGCTTTCAGCCTGATCAATATACCATTCAAATGATGATATATATTTTTTTGTCTTGTTATACCAGAGTGAAATAACTTTCTTTTTCTTTGTATCGCCTCACCTCCTATAATTATCGTACATATAAATAAGTAAATTATTATAAGAAAATAAATAATAGTTATCATTTTTATTTATTTCCTTTCATTGTCATATAATGTTCACTTGGTGAATCATAAATAGAATTCTCATTCATATATATAGTGGCTGAAGGCAGAGGATGAAAAGAAGGTGAAGAAGAAAAAGAAGAAGAAAAAGAAGAAGAAAAAGAAGAAGGAGGAAGAGGGCGAGGGTGTAGAGGAGGATAGGGGGGAAGATTAGGGGGTAATGAAAAGGATGACATTATTAATGGGGTGAATTCTGGTTGTGTATTACTACTAGTTGTTAAAGTCATAGTGTTAACTGGAGTTGTAGTAGTAGTAGCATTACAATAGTGTTTATAACAATAATGACATAAACAAATGGTTATAATAATATATATAATTAATATGGATATAAGGCATATACATAAAATGATAAAATATTGATTTATTATTGACAAATAATAAAAATCAACCAAATGAACTGGACTATTGGGATTATTATTGTTCTCAATGATTTTTTTCAGGAAATTAGTAGATTAATGTGTATTTATTAGTATCTTATTTAGATGTGAAAATACCGTATTATAATTATAAAATAATCTTAGTCCATCAGATGATGTTTCTGAAAAATTTGAAAAGGCATAGCATGCCCTATTCAATTCTAATAAACTAACACCCGGATATAATATATGTTGTTGATATAAGCGATGACTAATATTACCACCACATAATATGTTTAATTTTAAGATATTATTAATAGAATAAATCCAAATTCCAGGTACAATAGGTATAAATATAGGACTGAATTTTTGTGTTAATTTATAATTACATAATTGTAAAATAGCCTCATCAGATTGATTAAAAGCAGCACTAATACAATTGTGAGATTTGTGTGAATTTAAATTAAAATATGAAAAACTAATGATGACTAAGGTACTATTAATAACATCAAAGTTTTCATTTGACATTACCATATACCAATATTCACTTTTAATTTGTAATACCATTAAGTACTTGTTATCTTCAACTTCTAAAGATGCACTCCATTTTTCGTTAACATTTGTATAAACTGGTATTACTGAATATAAAAATCCATGATTAGGTGGATTATTGGTGGTAACTATGGGAAAATAAACTACTAATATAAACCTGTTATAAGTATAATATACTGACACCCGGCAGAGTTTATAATAAATTGACATTAAATCATCAATTGATGAATCTTTAAAGATCATTTTTTTCGATTTCGAATCTGAATTAAGTCCTTTCCAAATGGTAAAGGATTGAAAATATATCTTGAGAGTATTCCTGTAGAATACATTAAATCTAATTCTGCTTCTGTGTGTTCAATGTCTGATATAATTGTATTTATGGTACTATGTACAAAACTGATATATACACACAATTCTCTACGATTTAATTCTGTTTTGTTAATTGAATTTAACATTTCAATTGTTTCCTTGAAAAAAATAATTTGTTCAGAAATAATTTCTTTATGTGGATATTTCCATACAAAATGATCATTGGATATTATTGTATCAGAATTTTTTAAAAATTTATATTTTTTTATAAGTTCTTGTTGTCGATTAATAATTCGAATAAGTTTATAAATTCCATTAAATGTATGAAAAGGATATTTTGGCTTACAAAGATTCAAAGGAGTTAAAAATTGATTGAAAATGTGTTCATAATTTGTAAAGTTGAAGCTATAGAGCAATCTTTCCTGTGAATCTACTAAGTGTTTTATACTGGCGGGCAAAAACAACACCAGGTTTGATAATAACCTCAAGTTCATTGCTATCCACACTCCCTGATGCTATTAAAATTATTATGAATGCTAGCATTTTTTTAAACATAATTTTAAGTTTTTTTTTTACATAATAAAATGGATATGAATTTTAACTGGCATAAAAAACCATCAAATGTTTTTGTAGCCTCTCCACCTAGTTTACAAATCGTATTTCAGTATAAAGACGAAGATGATGTCCATAAAACATGTACACTTTCAATTAAAGAAGCACTCAATACTCTTGGAGGGGATGTAATTATAACTTGGGCCAATCGTAAATACATTACTGACCTATTCAAGCTAAAATTAAAATCATTAACTTCTTTGGAATCAACTTTTACGGAGAACCAACAAAAGGAAGAAGATACACGTATTGTGGGATGTCTTCCAGTGGTTCTTCTAGATATATCTACAACAGAAAATAATCTTATTCAAGATCCCCGTAGATTAACTAATTGGTTTATTCAAATCATACGTCGAGTGATCCCCATTGAAACTATCCTTCCACCAGAATTAGTAAGGGAAGTTAACATGACGTTTTATATACGTGATACTAACATTTCTCTTCCTAGACATGGTGTGATGACTAACATTCCAGATCTTATATTTTCTGCTCTCAATACACTGGAAACTGAAAATATATGGGAATTAGGCGATAATGGAGAAAAATTAAGCCATGAATTGCTATAAATATCATGTATATTTAAACTCTTGATTCCCAAATTACAAAGTATATTTATTTCTTCACACAGAAAAAGAAATATTTCTGGTAAGATAAAAAGTGGAAAATTCAAAATGTCTCCTGAATTCCAAAAAATACTTCATGAAAATAATTTATTAAATAAAATTGAAAAGTGGTCAGAAAATTCTCTTAAATTTATATCTGACAAACTTCGTGAATATTCAGTATTTTTTCTAAATAAACAGGGCGATGTAAATGATACAAATATATGGGCAGTTAAAGAATTTATAAATGTTGCTCAAAAATCTAAAACCATCCCAATCTATTTTAATGAAAATATTACTTTCCGCATTATGATTCATGCCATTGGTGAAATATTTCATTCTCTCTTTACAGATATATTGCCAAACGAGTCAATGGAATCACAATTCATGGCGCACTATATCACATGGTTTATCTCCATGATTTAAAACTATTAGATACTTTTAAAAAATATTTATATATTCTTATTTTATACCGCCTAATATATTCTTGCTATAAAATTAATTCACCATTCATAAAACCATCACTTGCATATTTATCTGAGAACCACAGTGATATATATCACAGTCTATTAGAATATCAAAATAAAAATCCTTTATGGCAAGGAAATGAGAACACTGACCTGGTCGCGTGGATGGAGATCAACTGTGAATCAAGTGTGGATCGGCTCTGTCTCATAGCCTCACAGAGCGAGAAATATTTGAATGATGAAAAGTTTATGGATGCTTTATATTGGACCGTTTATGACATACGAGGACAAGCTTTAGACTATTATATAATTTTCCTCTTAATTGTATACAAAAATAGCTTATCCCTCAGAAATATAAAGTTAGGCAATACCATGAACAAAGAAAATAAAACACTAAACTGTAAAAATCTAGTATCTCCTTTTTTCTGTATATTTGTATGTTTTTATGAATATATACAAAATATTCCACCTCATCTCATTTACGGTGGATATATTAAATAGTTCCGAATTTGGAGAATTGCCACAATACCATCACATTATCATTACAGCATTAAGTGACTTTTTTAAGGGAAACGAAGATATATTTTCGTCACTATTAAAAGATTAAAACACAAATTTAAAAAATAATTCACAAGCACAAAAATATTGGGAGGACATTAACAACCCATACCCACAGTTTCACTGTAAAAAAAAAAAACATTGACATGTATCACAGTCTGTTATAATATCAAAAAAACAAAAAAAAATCTGTTATGGTAAGGAAATGAGAACAGTGACCTGGTCGCGTGGATGGAGAGCAACTGTGAAGAATGTGTGGAGGGGCTCTGTCTTGTATATAGCCTGACAGGAAACTGTCATCATCTCATTGTAATCCCATTTTCTGTTTGAGTCCTCCTCTCTCTCTCTCTCTCATTCACTCTCTCTCTCTCTCTCTCTTTCTTTCTCTCTCTCTCTCTCTCTCTCTCTCTCTCTCTCTCTCTCTCTCTCTCTCTCTCTCTCTCTCTCTCTCTCTCTCTCTTTCTTTCTCTCACTCTTTCTTTCTCTCACTCTCTCTCGTTCTTCTTTTCTTTTCTTTTCTTCCACTCAAATTAAACTAAATTATAAAATATCTTCCAGACAGTCAGCAGCGAGAATTCCACGTGGTGTATAAATTCTACCGTCATAACCACAAATAAGTAAACAAGTACAATAGAATAGTTTTATATAAGCATATCCATATAGAGCTATGTCTTTATTAGATGCATCACGTGACAGTTGGGCCATTTTAATAAAGCTTTGATGGTTCATTCCTTCAAGAAAACTTTGATGAGCTCGTTCGTTTATTTTGCCGACAATCTGCCATAAATGATCGATTGAAAAACGAGATGATTCAGAGTGAATCATACATTTTATAGTATTATTATTATTTACACTAGGAAATATTTTTTCAACAAAATCAACATAGGATGGTGAAGGTTGACAAAAAACTGTAGCAAATCATTATAAGATATCGAAAAAACTTTTTGAGTTCTAGTTATTTTATGACAAATCTTTCTAAGATGAATGAATATATCATATGCTCTCGAGGAAGATTCAGTTATAGCTAAACGATACAGAGCTCCATGAATTTCATTTCGATTAAGACCATATAGGTGATATAACATTAAAATTTCATCATGATCAAAAGCTAAACGTATACTACCTGGTAAGACAAAATTTGTACGAGGATGGAAAAGAATAACGGCTTCAGCTTCAAAAGCAACATTATGACTTACTGGAATAACTTGCATGGCATCACCATCGAAGTCGGCATGATTACCATGCACAATGCTAGTGGGGATAGCCATGACTGGATAGATCCAAAAAGCTTTCACCCGATGCAAGGTTAAATTTCTATCATCAAGTGTAGGATAACGGTGGGCAAGAACATAACGTGGACAATCTAGTCGTCTCCATACACTAACAGGAAGGATACATTCATCTGGCTCAAGTTCATTACAGGGGGTAATAATGACGCGGGCTGAACCAATGTATCGTTTATTGTGTCCATGTTGACGTATAGAAGAAAATTTACCACTTTTCATTCGACTCAACACTGATCCATAACTCGTTTTAACTTTACTCATATTTACACTAGGATCTGAAATAAGTTTTTTGTAAAACGGCAATGATCGTTGATGATTCATAAGGAAGGCTAAAGGTGGAATTAACCGGTGAATTCCATTCGATAACTTTATATGCACACTATAATTGAGTTCATTAGGATCATTTCTTAATTCAATTTGTGATTTGGTTTTAAGTCGCTCAAATAATATTCTTGGGTTTCTAAAGAGGAATTTATCATGAGTGTTATTATTATCTGCTTTTGATGAGCTATTTCCTTGCCAAATATGATTAAGATAAATTCTAAATTCAGCATTTGAATGTTCATATTTTGTTTGGCATGCTTTATATTGCCATCCACCTGTTGTTGGACGAAAAATACGGTTTCTCACTTTAAGATAACGAAAAATAGCATTAGAAAGACCCTGGACTGAATTTGCATTTGGGAATACACTTGATAATAATTCTTCATGGGGTTTGAAAATTAAATGACATTGAGAGCACTTTATAAAACGAGGATAACTATCATTTAAGTTTCTAGTTAAAACTTTATAATTACTCATGTAACGTTTAAATTTATTTCGATCAATACAAATTACACAACTTACAAAGTAACAACTAGGACAGATTGACTGACTAAATGCTATGAAATATTTTAGATCTATCTTAACCAGTTGGTTTGTTAATTTAGATATTCATATATACTTATACGATATATTTTCATTTCCAATATTTTGTTTTCCTTTTATGTTGCTTTCAAAATTAGTAGATTTGGATTTAATGTTGCAAATATTTAATTCAATGTCATCATAAGTTTCTAATGAAATTGTTAAGGGTTTTATTGTATAATATGATTGTTGTTTTTGTCCCAATTGGGAAACTTTTTTTTACCCATGAAAGCTTTTTCGATATTTAATGATGTATTTTTATATCCCCTAATAGGCATTAACCATTTGTAAGAGGTCATTATAGTGAAAGAGTGTTATTATTTATAACAGTATATTAATCCTTCTTCTACCTTTCTCTTCTTGTAAACTTAAATATGAAACCCAAACTAGTTGAATTATCCATGCTAGATTATGTGTGGATATATTCATAGAATGTTGAAGAACAAGAATTTTATGGGATTCCAGTGCCTCAAAGTCAAATTCAAGATAGTGGTTTAAATCGTGAAAATATAGTACCACAAGACCCTATACGAGTAATTTTTGATACATCAAATTTTGATCACTTAGTTTTAGTTACACAGCAACGTGAACTATTTGATCGTTCTATGATATTTTTGTATAATTGTGGGCTGATAGATTATTATACCCTTGAAGCTGAACATAGACAGAATGGTCATTTGATTATGGGCGAAGTCTCATTGGAAGATTTGCAATTGGAAAAATATCGAGGTTATGCCGCTCGCGTTTTTTGTAAAGGTTATCGTAGGTGTATGGATACCTTTAACTTTCTAAAATATAACTATCATCCGTTTGGTATTAATTCTATGGGTAAATATTTTAATTCATACCAATGTTATTTTAACTGTGAACGACAACACAATCCAAAATTTCAATCTAGGGGTTTATTTAAAGTACATGACAATCAAGTTGTTTTTGTGAGTGGGGATATCGACAACTTTTTTCCACCATATCGGATCCTCTCATTTGATATAGAAACTAGTCGGCATGATTTAACTGGTGCTATTCCTCTAGGGGATAGTTCATATGATAGGTTAGTTGCTACTTCTTTTCAGACAGCAACTGTAATGAATGCCCAATATCCAACTGAATTAAGTGACATAAATACCCTTTTGGTTGTATATTATCCAAATTCTCAAAACAAAAATAGAGAATTTTCCATGATAACTAAACAAGGAATTTCGATCCATGTTGAATTATATTCTTCAGAAAAACAGACTCTTTCTCGATCTTTGGAGTTACTAAGCAAACCTTAACATATTTTCGCTACTGGTTATAACACTGATGGAGATGACCATCCATTCCTCTTCAAACGAGCACTATATCATGGTTATTTACCTGGACATTTATTGTTCCACACTTACACTTTAAGGTCATATTGTGATATGAGAACCATACCCCATATGACTCCACCTTGGATTTTAGATGTAGATGTTATGATTTGCCTTAAAAAAAAAATTTCCATTTGGTAAGTTTCTGGAACCACCTTCTGATAGTTTAGATGCTTGTGCAGAAGCTATAATGGGCCGCAATAAAGTAGATTTTAATATTGTAGCTATAAATAAAATGTATAAAAATTTAGAAGACAATGGAGAGGAACTGGATAGTTTTTTTGGAAAATTTTCTAGATTATTGTACTGTAGATGTGGATCTGGTCACTCAATTGAATGGGCACCTTAATACTATTAGAATTACAATGGGTTTATCTCGTATGGGCGACCTTGACCCATACCATTGTCTTGGTGCCAGTTCTACAGCTATTGTGAGACGTTACCTTATAAATTTACTTAATTCAATTTATACGGCTCCTATTGATGAACATCTCATTAATAAGGTAAACTGTTATTCACAATCTCAATGGGAAATAGGTCGTATTCTTCAACAAAATCGATACGCTAGACATTCCATCCAACAAAAGGATCATTTGGATACAAGTAGAAAAAACACTTACAAAGGTGCTGAAGTTCTTGAACCGAAAATTGGAGTACATTTAGCTTCTAATACTCATTCAATATTTGTTTTTGATTTTTGTTCATTATATCCTAGTTTAATTATTGACTATGATTTAAATCGAGGGTTCGTGACTCGAATTTCACGTTGTCAACTCCCAGAAGTTGATGAAAATTTATTTCATATACTTATTATGGATGAAGATCCTTATTTTGCTTATGTGAGTGTTAAAGTCCAAAAAGGAAAACCATACACTCAATCACCATTACGTCAGATATGTGAAAAATTAGTAAATGAACGAGATTATATGAAAAAATCCAGAATGACCACTCAAGCTAATGCTCTTAAGATTATGGTAAATTCTATTTATGGGGCAATGGCGGCCATTAAACTACTCGCAGATGAACTGGTCCCAGGCATGGTTACTGGTTTTGGTCGGTATCATCTTAATCGTGCTCAACATTTTTATACTAAAGATGAAAATGGAATTGAAGCGACAGTTTTATATGGCGACACTGATTCATTATTTCTGAAGGTATCTCGTTCAGCAGGAACTGGAGATGAATTGGCTAATCGTTATAATACTAATCTCAGACAAGATACACCTTCTACATGTTATCTCAAACTAGCTTTCGAAAATGCATTTGGTGTTCTAGTGCTAATTAAAAACAAACATTATATGGCTATACAAGAGAGACAAGTTGGCAATAAATGTAAAATCAGTGGTTATAAAAAACGTATCAACCTTAGTAATCATTGTGACTTAACAAATTTATTGCAACATGTTCTTATGATTTTACGGGACAATGACCCAGCTCACATTTTTAAGAATATTAGAAATGAAGTAACACAATGATTTAATCAAGTAATAAATCAAAATGATGATGAGATCAACCACCAGCGCTTTTTGAGTACCATTAAAATTCGACCTCTTCATATGTATAAATCAAGTAGTTGCATTCATTATTGCTTGGGAACTAAAATTGAGCAACTTCATCCAGGTACAATAACAGCAGAAGGTGGTACTCATATTTCATACTATACAATGGTACCATTAGTACCAAGGGCTTTAACTTTACCCAACAGTGTGTGTCTATGTCCAGCTATTACATATAGACCCCAAATACAAATAATTAGTCGTTTAATGGGATTAATTTCTGATATAGGCCAAACTGTTAATGCCCTTATTCAGACTGCTGATTCAGAAAATGCGTCTCAATATAATATAGAAAAGTTAAGCTTGGATTATCAAAAAAATGAAAGATATCAGCTCTATGAAAAACATGTTGCACATGGTTATAGAGTTTGTAATCTGAGTGCCTGTGAGCTTTTGTTAAATATTCCTTGTATTGAAATAACTTCAATATGGCCCTCATTTCATTACGAGTGTTTAGAAAATTCAACATTTTATATGTCTTCTTTGACTAGAAAACATAAATGGTGGTATACTACTACTACTAATAATAATAATAAGAAGAAGAATAAGAATAAGAAAAAAAATTCTGAATGTAATTTTATTTTACGTACAACTTTTCATTATGATAAGACCAAAAGAAAAATGTGGGTGACTCTAGATTCTGATTCTCAATGTCGAAAATTTAGCAATTTAAAAAATATATCACATTTTCTTTCTGGTAATGTAAGCAAACTGACACATTTGGTACCAACGATCTCAATGGTGCATAGTAGCAATATTAATAATACAGACATTTTATTCTCATTAAATTCTAACTGTTTCGAAGAGATGTTATCCTTTTTAATTTTTGTTTATAGTTTGGAGTGTGATATGTATGATATAATTATGGAAAATAAACAAAATAAGAGAGATAATGATTATGATCGGTGGTTAATTATATTACCATTTGTCGCCATAAGGCGAGACACATTGGCAGAAAATTCATATTATACATTTTATTAAAAGTTATATATATATATATATATATATATATATATATATATGTATATATATATATATATATATATATATATATATATATATATATATGTCGTACCTAGTAGCCAGAACTCACTTCTCAGCCTACTATTCAAGGCCCGATTTGCCTAATAAGCCAAGTTTTCCTGAATTAATATATTTACTATAATTTTTTTCTTATGAAATGATAAAGCAACCCTTTTCTCTATGTATGAGGTCAATTTTTTTTTATTGGAGTTAAAATTAACGTAGATATATGACCGAACCTAACCAACCCTACCTAACCTAACCTAACCTATATTTATAGGTAAGGTTAGGTTAGGTAGCCAAAAAAAGCTAGGTTAGGTTAGGTTAGGTAGGTTAGGTAGACGAAAAAACATTAATTCATGAAAACTTGGCTTATTAGGCAAATCGGGCCTTGAATAGTAGGCTGAGAAGTGCGTTCTGGCTATTAGGTACGACATATATATATATATATATATATATATATATATATATATATATATATTTATATATATATATATATATATATATATATATATATATATATATATATATATATATATATATATATATATATTTTTATATATATATATATATATATATATATATATATATATATATATATATATATATATATTTATATATATATATATATATATATATATATATATATATATATATATATATATATATATATATATATATATATATATATATATATATATATATATATATATATATATATTTTTAAAGTCACTCAGTATATAATTAGGATATCAAAAGCCCATAACTCATTATATCATTTGGACTCTTTCATACAATGAATACCTCACCTTATTATGGTCAATATTTACCTTCTACTACCTATCCGCCAGCAGCAACAACAAACAATAATTCAGGCAAAAAATGCAACCTCAATATATCACCAACCATCGACTACAGATGGAATTTATCAATCTCACCCCCCTCCCCCTCAACTTCAAACTGAAGAAAAGTATTATAGCACCCTCAACTTCATCAACGAAAATGAAGAGGTTATGGAAATTATTGCAGAAATGCTGAACAAAGCTTCAAGTTCGAATTATTATATACTTCCCACTGAGCCGCCCAATATTCACAAAAAATTGATAACCATCAAAAATTTAAGAGAGTTGAATAAAAACAATATTTTAGATAAATTAACTAAATTTAAAGAACAATATGAAAAAATCGGTAGTTCTGTATTTGAAGAAAAAATCAAGGCAAATAACCAAAACAACATGAAATATTATAGAATTAACAATGATTATTTTACTAGCTTAACTGTTAAGTTGTTGGAGGTCAAATGTTTTATAGTTTCGGGAGGAACAAAATTTGCCTTAGTACCTAATAAGATTGGAAATATTGAATTCGGTGATGATATTCAGAAAATATTTGAAGAAAATCCAATCCAATCAATAGCTGAGGCATTAAAAATTGATAAACCTTCCCAGGGTAAAATCTGGAGTGCGTCAATGTATATAGATGGTCGTAAAGATAAACAATGTTCTTTAAAATGTAATGAATTACTTATACAAAAACAGCCACAATTTCAGAACGAGTGTTTGCGTCAACGTATAAATTCAGGTGTTCAATTTTGTCCTTTTGTGGCCAGCCCTAAAGAAGATGAAGTTTACATGGGTTCGCTGCTTGGAAATGTTTACATCAAAAATTCTAAAATATATGGGATTGGTCGTAACCGAATCCCTTACTCAAGTGAAACCTTTGTTGAAATTAGAGAATCCCCGTGTCCTGTTAATGCTTTAATTTCATTTGGTTTATCTGAAATTGGAGTTTTTAACAACAAAATAATTCTGTATCTACGTAATTTAGATTCTGTTTTTTATTCAGATGTCCCAGCTAACAATATCCGAAATCGAGCCTCTGATGCAATTAAACAAATTCTTTTAAGTAATAATAGCATTAGGAAGAAACTAATGCCCAAATATAAAGATATTATTTCTAAAGTAATAGATGAAGTTCAGGCAGAAGAACCTATATGTAATGGAAAAGTCACAGCAGAAGAACCACCATTCAAACGAATAAAAATTGAGAAAAAAGTTAATGAGGACGTTTTTAAAGAGGCAGAGAAGTGTAATTTGGATGTGGAAAATAGTAAAATAGTAGCTCCTTTAGTCGGAGGATTAAATGAAGAGGAGAATTGTATTAATTATGAAAATCAAGAGGAAGAAGCATTAAATTTCCTTAATATGTTCTAATAAGAAATTATACATTAAAAATGATAATATAAAACTAAAAATTATTAAAAGAAATTAATAGATTTTTTTATTATTCCAATATGCTATTTTTTTTTTTTTAACACAACTAAATTCTATTTTTTTTTTTTAGTAAAACACTATTTGCAAGGAAATTTGCCTAAAAATTTTGCGAAATTCTTCTGAAATTTGTAGGTAAATCACATACTGGGAGCAAACACGATTTTGTATTAAAAGATAGTTGAGTGCTTCCGGCACCCACACCATGGAGAGAGGAGATAAAAAGAGATCCTCCAGCTCAATTTCTTTACAGTGGCACGCTGCCTCCCAGAGAGAGAGAGGACGTGTGTGTGTCTCTCTCTCTCACACAGGCTAGTGCTGTTAACAGGGTTTGCGCTTGCTACTCTGGCAGTGTCTTGTGCTCGATTTTCCTAGTGGGCTATATAAATATAGTAAATCACAGCCAATTTATTTCATTTCTTCTGTGAATCTTGTTGGGATCGAACTGTTGACAACCCAACACATTTAATTTAGGTTTATTCTGAATGTTTATCCTAATGCTTCGTTGCACTACAACGGGGTACATGAATCTGAACAGGCGTCAGCCTCAGCCTGACCTGTTGTCAAGTGTGACGCACTTTGTGCTGAGGTCTGACAAAGGACAAGAAAATAAGATGGTATAAAACTTCATCATGGATATATTGTGATATAACTCTAATCACCTTATATACAATATTTTACATGTATAAATATATGTGTGCATTGTACACAAGTACAGTTAAATATATATATAGAGAGAGAGATACTACGACCATGCTACGGTCGTCTCTTGTCCGATTGATCTTCCCACTTATAAATCATCTACTTTCCTGCAATTTGTACCGCTATCAGGAAAATCAGCGCGTTACCTCCACGCCGACCTCTAAATCTCAAAGCTGTTATCTTCCATAACTTTCAAGAACGTCGACCATGCCTCGAGGTCCTCTTCTTTCATGAGGGTGGAGCAACCTAACAGTTGGGTCCGTTGATCACACATCCAAACGCGACGACAGGCTGTTGACTCAATGGAGGGGAGTAGATGTCTTTCTCTCCACATTCTCCGGCCAGCACACGTTACCTCGCCCGGTGGTTCTGATTGGCTAACAGAAATTCCCGCCACCGGACGAGCCATACCGTGCTGACAGTTAACGACCTCCATGGTTGTTAACCTCGTTCTTCCTGTAATAATGAACGTATGACTTAAACAATCGTGCCTTTATGCGATGAAATAACACGATACGATATATCGTAACACTCCTCCCTCCTTAAAAGAGTGTTATTTCGGAGCATCCACACTAATTTTCTCTACCGGATGTAGCATTATTCCTTTTTCGTCCATCCTACAAAGATTCAACTCATTCTAGTAATGACATGTCTTATCAGACATACCTTATCATTTTTGTAGACATGGTGCCGTACCTACTGACCACTGGTCTTTGGCGTACAGGATCTCCTTTTCCTCCGACTGCACACAAAATCTGTTTTAACAACAAATTATCTTTAAGTATATACAAAAAATACATATGTACATTTTCTGAACACACGGCTTTGGACGGTGTGGCTGATACAAAAGTACTTTCCTGAAGTCTACCGTCCTTCATCACTTCACTGTTTTCTTTTCTAAAACATTTTATTTCACACTGTCTACTGTTTTCTTTATACCATACTACGGGATAATGCGTCAGCCATTACATTCTCCTTTCCTTTAATGTGTACTATATTTAAGTTATAGTCTTGTAATATTAGAGCCCACCTGGTTAGGCGTTGGTTGGTATTCTTCATTTTATTTAAAAATACGAGCGGGTTATGATCTGTGAAGACCGTAACAGGTCCTATGCCCGCTCCCACGTATACCTTAAAAGGCTGTAGCGCCATCACTAAGGCTAAGGTTTCCTTTTCAACGGTACTATATGCTCTTTAGTTAGGTAAAAATTTCCTAGAGAAATACGAAACTGGTTTACAAGTTCCATTGTGGTCCTGAGTCAAAACAGCGCTCGCACCTACATCACTTGCATCGACAAAGAGGGAAAATGGCTTCTGAAGATCGGGTGAAACCAATACATGGGCTTCTGTTAGCAATGATTTCGTTTTATTAAACGATTCTTGACAGGCTTCGTCCCACTGCCACTTCTTATGTTTCGCTAAAAGTCCTGTTAATGGTGCTGCAATGGTTGCAAAATTTCTGCAGAATTTTCTATAGTACCCCACCATGCCTAGGTACCTGAGTAAATCTCTTCTCCCTCTAGGCACAGGGTACTTATCTATGGCTTCAACTTTTTGTCTGACAGCGGCAACCTCCCCTTGTCCTACGACGTATCCAAGATATTGCAATTTTGCTTTGCCAAATTCACTTTTTTGGGAGATTAATAGTCAAATTTACCTCTTCCACCTCCATTGCAGAAGATACGTCCATCCTCTCTGGCACATCTATTAGTCGAGCACTCTGCGCTCGGGTTACGACGCAGGCTGGATATACTTCTATTTGATCATCTTCCGAGGGATCCTCCAGAATACTGGCGAGCATTATGTTATTACATTTTTCATCTTCCACATTGTTTTGATGTTCGTTTGGTACATCACTGCGCAGTACCTCCGGCAACACACTTGAGCCGCACAAATCATTGCCCAAGATGACATGTACTCCAGGAACGGGTACGTCCGAGCACACTCCTAACATCACTTCATCTGTAAAGTAATCAGAGGTTAGCTTTACTGTACACACAGGTATATGCATCTCTGAAATTATACCCCGTACCTTAATTATTTGTCCATTTATACGAGATCTGTACTCAGGAATCAAGCTTTTCAGTATTAAGCTCTGATTCGCTCCTGTGTCACGTAATATTGTGACTTGTTGATCAGGCTGACGCCCAATGCTCACCATACCTTTGCTAATGAAAGGGTTATATCCTTTCGTAATGGACATCTCCTGGGGAAATTCCTCCTTTAAATTTTAATAAGGACTTCTGTATTTACTTACTGTGAGGGACACCACTCTTCTGCCTTGCCTACACTCTCTACTTAAGTGTCCAGGCTTGTTACATGTGTAGCATATTACCTGAGAAGAGAATCCTCGTCCTCTCGAACCACGTTGTCCATTATAATAGGATTCGCCACGTCTCCACTGTCCTGTACTTCGATATCTAGACGTTGTATTTCCTCCCTGACCCGAGGGTGCGCTAGCCTGACCCTCGAATTCGTCACCTCCCGACGGAGAAAATTCCACATACCCCTGACTTTGTCAGGCTATCGGCTTGCCAGTATATCCACGACCATCTCTACTGTTCCACGTACACCGTCTTTTACTACCCTGCAACTTTGAGTGACCTTTTTCTTCATATTCCTGGAGACTTCTGTAAGCTTCTGTAATTACATCTGCTTTGTCCGCTGCTTCTAAGAGTGTTTTTATTCCTGCTTCTTGAACCTTAAACCTGGTGTCTGGAGTCACCATCTCTAAGAATTTTTCCATTAACATCAATTGTTTCAAGTCTTCGAAAGATTCTACCTTTTCGGAACCCATCCATCTTTGGAATCTACGTTCCAAATCTCTGGCTGTTTCAGCATATGTGCTCCTTTGTGTCTTTACCATTTCTCTGAACCGCTTCCGGTAAGCTTCAGGTGTCAGTACAAATGACCTTAATATGCTGTTTTTCACAGTCCAGTAATTTTTACAATCTTCAAGAGAGAGCTGGGTATAGGCCTCTTTCGCTGCCCCAGTCAATCTTATTTGCACCAATTGGGCCCAATCCTCCTCTGGCCACTGCTTTAGTGTAGCAACTTTTTCAAAATGCTCAAAAAAAGACTCAGACTCTTCTGGACAAAATTGTGGAACCTCCTTTTCACGTGCCTTGTGATCATATGCTGCAGGCATAGGTGGGCTCTCCGAGTGTACCTCTCACCTCTGAGCAGCCACAAATTTATTTGCTTCGTTTTCTCCTTTTCTAATTCTACACGCGTTTTTTGCTCACTTTCAAGTCTCACTTTCTCCAATTTCAGTTTCTCTAATTGAAACTGTCTCTCTTCCCTCTTAATTTGAGCTTCCAGTTTCAAACGTTCCAATTCATATTCTAAACTTCCACTCCTACGAGACGAATTAGAAGACACTTCCTCATTATCTTGTTCCCCACTTTCCTTTGCACTCACATCTAATCCTACCGCTCCGACGTCTTCGCGTCGAGACCTTACTTTATTTCCAAGTTCTTGTCTCATATAGACCACTTTAGTCGACACTAATTCTATCTCATAGTGTTCGGCGATTTGCTTCAGCTGTTCTTTCGTACAGCTCTCCAAAATCAATGGGTCCTCTTTTGTTATAAATTCTTGGACACGATCCATGATAAAAACTTTGCCTGGCTGGACACCTAGATGACTAGCAATGGGTGCTGCAAGTGTACACAGTGTGTCTTGCTCAAAACAATCCCGGACAGGCCCCCATATGTGTTGGGATCGAACTGTTGACAACCCAACACATTTAATTTAGGTTTATTCTGAATGCTTATCCTAATGCTTCGTTGTACTACAACGGGGTACATCAATCTGAACAGAAGTCAGCCTCAGCCTGACCTGTTGTCAGGTGCGACACACTTTGTGCTGAGGTCTGACAAAGGACAAGAAAATAAGATGGTATAAAACTTCATCATGGATATATTGTGATATATCTCTAATCACCTTATATACAATATTTTACATGTATAAATATATGTGTGCATTGTACACAAGTACAGTTAAATATAAATATAGAGAGAGAGATACTACGACCATGCTACGGTCGTCTCTTGTCCGATTGATCTTCCCACTTATAAATCATCTACTTTCCTGCAATTTGTACCACTATCAGGAAAATCAGCGCGTTACCTCCACGCCGACCTCTAAATCTCAAAGCTGTTATCTTCCATAACTTTCAAGAACGTCGACCATGCCTCGAGGTCCTCTTCCTTCATGAGGGTGGAGCACACTAACAGTTGGGTCCGATGGTCACACATCCAAACGCAACGACAGCCTGTTGACTCAATGGAGGGGAGTAGATGTCTTTCTCTCCACATGCTCCGGCCAGCACACGTTACCTCGCCCGGTGGTTCTGATTAGCTAACAGAAATTCCTGCCACCAGACGACCCATACTGTGCTGACAGGTAACGACCTCCATGGTTGTTAACCTCGTTCTTCCTGTAATAATGAACGTATGACTTAAATAATCATGCCTTTATGCGATGAAATAACACGATACGATATATCGTAACAATCTTGATCGATTCACATATCAACCTTTTTCTGACACTAAAGGAAAATGAATGTGCTAATACTCATATTAATAGTTGGATTTACCAAAAGTTGTATGTGGTCCCAAAAGAAAAAGACAAATACACCAATTACATCTTCCCACTTAATTGTAACGGATGAAAATGAGAAAACATCAACAGCCCCTCTAACATCATGGGAAAATGATACAGTGATGGAAACATCTACATTTGTCTCACTAATGATAACTTCAGAAAATGAGAGAGCAGCTTACAACACATCAACAACTAAAAAGGAAAAGATAACTAAACCTCTTATTAGCAACTCACATTCTTCATCAACAACAACAACAACAACAGCCAAACAAAGACTGGTAGTAATATCAACAATCGATTATTTCTCATTTGTAAGAGCCGTTGCTGAGATTTAATTAACTGAGTATAATAAATACTCATGATATTGTTAATATCAAAGATTTTTAAATCCACTGAATTAAAATCATAATTTTTTGTAACTTTAATTAATAAATCGTGAAGAAAGAGCGCTGATTCCCTTTTCATTGTCATTCCATCGTTCGTTTTTTAATGGACGTTTATAGTAACCGTTTTCCAAAGGATATGGGAGACTTTCTACAAATTTTGTGTAAATTTCAGTTAAATCGTCAACATTTATTTCATTTATTTCGCCTATTATTTCTTTAGTGTTAACCCAAACAATTTTAATATTTTGATCTATGAGATTTGATGGCATAGCTAAAATTTGTAACAAAATGTTTGGATTGGGTAAGATAACATTACCAGGGAAGAAAGATATGTTCTGTGGTTGTTTAATTTGGGGATAAATTTTGTAATTAATACCAAAACTAGATAGAGCATGCCAGAAATATCCTAAATTATAGGAGTGTATTCCAATGTTATTATGACACATTTCATTATAATGAAAATCATTTAAATTTTCCCGAAAGATTAAACCCATTTTCACATACAAACATGGCTGGCATATGGCAGATAAACTTATATAAGTATTGGATTTGGACAATTTTTCTTGGGCTTTCAGATAGAGTTCTTCAAGTTGAAGTAAATAATAATCTTTATCTTCTGTTTTTACATTAGGTAAAATTGCATGTTTACAAATACATTGAGTACCTATCATATTTATTTGTTCTCTAATCATCGTTCTAATTAAATTATGTTGGGTTGAATCATCATTATTTTAGAAATGATATTAACGACATCAGAATTAACTATGGGATTTTTTATTGAAAGTGATGATGTCAGTGATTGAGGTAAAGATGAAGACATTTATTTACCTTTTTATTTTAGTTTATAATAAAAAATATATGAAAATATGAGTAGTCCTGTAAAGATTCCAAATAGAACCAATCATGTACAATCACCAAACTCACCATCAAACCTACAATCAATCCAACAAACAAACACCATAACACAACAATCAGTAGTTGGTCTAACTCCGAATTCATCTATAACATCAATAATGGCCAATCCAAAAGTTAATCCAGAAATATCTGAAGTTCTTTCCAAAATTCAAGATATGACTAGATATATCAGTGACCCTAACCAACGTGCTTCTTTCATAAAAGCTTTGGGTCAACAGTTAAATATGATAGGTAATTCTTCTAAATGTGTTTGTATTCACGCTCTATTTCCTGACCTAAAATATGAAGAAAAATATTATCATTTACAACAAATTGAAGATTTGTATAGAAAAGCAAGGGAAAAAACAGTTCATAATATTTATAAAAGTTTGTCTGCTATATGTCCACCCTGTTTATATCTAAAAATGCGTTTGTTATCAACAGACGTGGTGAAAGATTTTAAAGACTCATCTTGTTCCAACAAAACTGGGCCTCACAAAACTTTTATTTTAGGACCAATGGCTCATGTCTTAACAAGTTATAATGTTAATCAAAAAGACTATCCTAACATGAAAAATGCTATGAATATATCTTTTCATCCAGGTAATATTCTAATCCCTGATTCAAAATTTTTTTTACAGATGTTAGCTATGCCATCTAATCTCATAGATCAGGGGGTTAAAGTAATTTGGGTTGATAGAAAGGAAACTGTTCCTTGCGTTAATAATAACATTAAAGACCAATTGCAATTTTATGAAAAGTTTATGAAGGCTCTCCCTGCTTCTCTTGATAATGGTTATTACAAAGGTGAGCCTACACCAACTGACAAGAGTAAATTAATAACTTCTCCGCCTCTTAAATTTGTTAAAGCAGCTAAAGGTGAAGAAAATTTAGTTTTACTAAAAATCTTTAATGTAAATTCAGTTCTAAACATATATTATTCTCAACTAATTCAATCACAGCGACGTTTACAAGTGAAAACTATAACAGATAATGATGGAAGTAGATTATATTTGAATCGAATCAATTTTGCTTGTTATGAACCCTTGTCCACACATCGAATACATGATTTTCTAGCCATAGCGATTGCCCTCTTGAATAATCCGGAAGACCTTAAAAAATACCCTCCACTCAATAATGAGTGTATCACTACTCCACATAATATTCTCATCATTAATAATAAAGGGAAGGCCGTGTTTACTGACAGTACTGAACCTAAATCAACTACAGCCTGTGAAAAATTGAAACGAGGACTTAAAGATGGTACTAAATATCCACCTCATAAACGATTTGTAAATACAGCACATACCATGACACCTAATACAAATCTCAAACTTGGAGATCCTATTAAACCAGACAGTTTTCCTGACTTAAATATTACCACCTCTCCTGATCTCGCTGATATTGTTATGGAGAAACATATTAACGATTCTGAAATGTTTCGTAAGAATTTAAAAGCAAATATTGACAATTTGAAAAATTACTTTTCAGAGTTTAATGATGACCTGAATATACCTGTTGATATAAATAATGTTAATTATTCGATTTTCGATATTGCCATTGGAATGTCTCCCTCAAAAATACTCGATATCAATCGTAATCTTGCAGGTGAAACACCCAATGGTATAGATATATTTTCAGACTATCCCGAAAATGGCACAAATATTCTTGAAATAGCATCGCCTAATGTAGTATATTTATTTATTCCTAGATATTATTTTCACTCTTAAGGTTTTCTTTATAGTAAAAAATGAATAATAATAATAATAATAACCTCTTTAAAAAAAAAGAGAAAGAGGAAAAATATAAAATTGAAAATTTTGTCTCAATGGCCTATTTCCCATCAAAAGGAGGAATTTACAGCCCCAGTGAAAATGAAGAATCTAATAATAAAATTAGAAAAAAACAAACAGCTACAACAACTGCAACAGAATCTAAACCAACACCAACACCAAGAACAACTAGTGAAAGAAAAAGTGAACAAAATAGAAGAAAATCTCAACAACAACAACAACAACGACGACACTGCATACCATTTGTCAAAACAGTAGGTGGACTCTTACCCTCCAGTGACGCATATCATGTACACCGAGATGGTCACATTAAAAACGAGAAAAATCACTTTAATAGGGATGCTTATATTGATGATTATGATTTAGAGGAAAGAACGCGAATAGCTAGGGTTGAAAGACGTTTACAGTATATTGAGGAGTGTTTAGGTAAGAGTAACATCATTAAAGCTGAACCAATAACAGCTTTAATTTATACACATGAAAGTGCTCAATTTATTATAAATAAAGTTTATCATAACTGGATTAGATTTATGGGACATGTGGCTCAGCAACTTATGTCTAGAACAATTGAAAATTTGTTTGGAGCTGATGATCAATATTTGTTTGAGGGTTGGTTTGAAATTCAAAAAAATTTAAGATCACCCCCACTAAATTATCTTTTTATCGACAATAAGGAAAATGTATTAGAAGTAAATAAGGAAATTTTGAATTTGGCGTTAGAAGGTGATAGAGATCAAAATGGTAAACTCCTCTATCCTCAAGATTGTGAGTATATTAATCTTTATTTGGACAATACTACTAATAATGTGTATATTTTTTATTCAATAAATGAATTAATAAACATATATAAAACAAAAACAGATGATGATAAAAATTATATAAACAAGGATAATGATCGGTCTCTTGGAAGTGGCCTAGATGCTTATAGTTTGGTTATGCCTGGAGCTGATAAACGATATAAGGTGTTAGGTTCCCATCGAATTTTATATAGTACATTTGTAAATATGTCTAATGGAGAAATGTTCAACACTAGTCTAAATGGAATGGGAATGTCAGCTCTTAACGTCTGTGTTATTATCGTTCATGCCATGATTCATTTAAAATGTTTACTTGATAAAAATATACTTTCCACTGAGAAAATGCGACACTCTAACAAACATTTCATTGAAGAAGTAATAAAACATGTTCCTTCCACATTATTCGGGCATCCCATGTTACCAATTGTTCCCTTCAAAGACCAATAAAAAAACAATTTAAATAATTTTTTAAAAATAAGAAAACAATATCGTCGAATATGACTACAAAGCCACTTTTATCATATTTTCCTTCTGATATAACTAATGATACTAATGCAATTATTACAACTAGTGACACTACATCAACAAGAACAACAACTACATCCACTATAACATCTACAATTACTACTGATATATTGTCGCCAATAAGCAATGATGACAATAATAATAATAATAATAATAATGATGACAATATTAATAATTATTTTAACAGTAAACAAATGTTAGATACTGAAGATTTTACTCAAGATATGTTTTTTATAAATATGTACGATATCTTAACGAGGAAAAAAGAGCCCCGGCTCTTCTTGTTTTTCATTTCGATAATACATTAGCCATATATGATGAACAACAACATTTACATCTGAATTTGTCAGATAGTTTTCCGTCAGTATATACAAGGCCATTTTTATATGAGATGTTAGATTATATGAAAGCCACCAACAAACACAATATTCTTATTTTATGGACAGCAGGAAAACGATCATATATTCAAAATGTTTTAACTTTATTGAACATGTGTCAATATTTTACACATATTTTAACGTATTATGACTGTGTTTTATCTAAAAATAAATATGGTGTTAGTAAGTCATATAAATATATTGTCAATAAATACCCTAAATATTCAGATATGAGAGCAATACTGATAGATAATTGGGCTGTTTATAATGCTTTGGGAAGGAAAAGGAAGAGTTATAGGACAAATTATGATGATGAAATAGTCAAACAGCAATACAGTCGACTGATATCTATCAAACCTTATACCATATATGACGTGGTGAAAGAATTTGGGGCTTTCAATATACCCCCTCATCAAATAAATGATATTGATATGTTCATTCTTTCTAAAGGCTTAAACGGCAAAACAAATAATAATTATAATCATAATAATAATGGAACAGATTCATCCACAACAGGAAAATTAGACCAGTACATATCATATGGGGACACAGCTCTTTTATCCTTAATATGTTTCTGTTAAAGAGAAATCTTTGGGATAGTAGCAACTCCAACTATACAAAACAAAAGAATTATAAACAGAGACTACTATATTATTATGCTTGAAAACGATCAGTTATCATTGACAAATAGAAACTAGGTAGAAAATAGTAATATGATAAGAAGTTGACAATGCCGTCCCCTTATATGGATACAAATTTCAACTTAATGATGGTAGTACTAATAATATCTATTTTATATTTCTATAAGTTTGATTAAGTAGGTACTCGTGGGATTATGCCTGAAAGCTTCTAAGGCAGAAGCCCGGCAGGAGAAGCAACAATATCGTGTTCAGCTGACATTGGAATGGTCAAAGAGCGATTGGTTTGTATCCCTAGGACTCAATGATCGTTGGTCATCTTCTGTTAATTCATCATCATCATCATCCATTCCATACGTTTTTATTTCGGATATGATATTTTCTATTAATTCAAGTTGGTTATTTAACATTAATTCTTGTTCCTGTATAGTGTCAATAGTTGAAAGGTTAACCCTTTTCCATAATTCATTTTTTACTTTCCTCTGTTTTTCTGTAAATTTCTTCAATGTTGTTTTTATAAATTTTTTGAGAGTTTTTTAGTTGCCATTGATAATGTTCATGTATTTGTTGTATACAAAATTTATTATTGTTTTCCAATTGGTTTAAATTATTTTGAATGTGTTTTCAATTTCATTTATTTTTGAATTAGAGATTGTATTCATATTAACACAACTTTTTATGAGTTCATTCATGCGTTTGCATAACAGAAAACAAAGGTAAATCAATTGAGTGTAGATTGAAAATGGTGTATAAAGATGACTACGTTCAAGGGCAAATAGAAACTGTTCAAATAATTTATATACACCAAAAATTCTGTCCATGAGATTGGGTCCATCCATATTTTCGCTTTCAAGTTCATTAATTGCACAATGTATAAGGTTGGTTAGTAGATCGTTAATGAGGGATGAACCTACTATTTGGTCAATATTATCGGTATTTTTAAAGAATTCATTTAATTTTTGAATATTTTCTTTTGGTTTAAATTCTTTTATATAATTTTTCCCATCTTCTTGTAATGCTAATTTGAACAGCGTTGAACATATTATCAAAGGAAATGGGTTTAGTCTCTCTGGACTATTTTCATTTTCAGGTATAATTTTAATTTCATTAACAAAGAGTGTTTTTAGAATAGATTTTTCAAAGTCTAAATAAATTTGAAAAGCTTTTTTATATTTTTTGTTTTTAAGGGCATCATTAAGATTAATAATATCAAAGGTTGATTTTGAAGTCATTTATTTTATTTTATTTTACTTTGTTAATTTGGTTGTTTTATGGACTCAATAAACTCGTTGTGATCTTTCATTTCAGCCAAAAAATTTACATTATGGGTAATATTCCGTAAAGAATTTTTAGAAATGAAGTTTGTGCCAGTATCTCGAGCTAATATATTTGGTAAAAATATTGCCATATTCTTTAAAACTAATTTTTCATTACTGCATATATTTGTAAGGGAAATGAATCCTATATGAGATGAATAAGCAGTATTAGGAGGGGTGGTTTCTAATATCCTCATCATACATTCTCCATTGGATTCGTCAGTGGAAATATCAATATTTGAATTTTTTCCGGTTTCAAGTTAATATCTAATATTTTACTAGGGTACATTCCCATTGCAATATCGAGAATGGAAATATCATTAATGTTATTTACCACATCCACATTTAGATCATCATTAAATGTATTGAAATACTGTTTTAAATTATCAGTATTTGAAGTTAAATGACTTTGATACGTTTTAACCATAGGTTTCTCAGTTACAATATGAGACAGATAAGAAAATTTGGTCTCATGTATGAAAGAAGGAGGATGAATATCTATAGGTCTAACAGGATTTTTGAGCTGTTGTAATACATTGGGTGAACTGGTTTGCGTGGATATTTTAGGTTTAAGAGCTCGTTTTAACTGTATACATTCAGTGGTTTGATTTCTGGCAGTAGTTGTAGTAAAAATAGCTCTTCCTTGTCTGTTAACAATAAGAATGTTATGCATCGTGAAGATACATCGACCATTGAGAGGCGGTAATTCTTTAAGAACATCGAGGGAGTCAGAAAGAGCAATTGCTATAGCTATATAATCATGAGTCCTATGTGTCGATAATGGTTCACAGTATGACAATCGATTATTTCTTATTTGTAAGAGCCGTTGCTGAGATTTAATTAACTGAGTATAATAAATACTCATGATATTGTTAATATCAAAGATTTTTAAATCCACTGAATTAAAATCATAATTTTTTGTAACTTTAATTAATAAATCGTGAAGAAAGAGCGCTGATTCCCTTTTCATTGTCATTCCATCGTTCGTTTTTTAATGGACGTTTATAGTAACCGTTTTCCAAAGGATATGTGAGACTTTCTACAAATTTTGTGTAAATTTCAGTTAAATCGTCAACATTTATTTCATTTATTTCGCCTATTATTTCTTTAGTGTTAACCCAAACAATTTTAATATTTTGATCTATGAGATTTGATGGCATAGCTAAAATTTGTAACAAAATGTTTGGATTGGGTAAGGTAACATTACCAGGGAAGAAAGATATGTTCTGTGGTTGTTTAATTTGGGGATAAATTTTGTAATTAATACCAAAACTAGATAGAGCATGCCAGAAATATCCTAAATTATAGGAGTGTATTCCAATGTTATTATGACACATTTCATTATAATGAAAATCATTTAAATTTTCCCGAAAGATTAAACCCATTTTCACATACAAACATGGCTGGCATATGGCAGATAAACTTATATAAGTATTGGATTTGGACAATTTTTCTTGGGCTTAGAGATAGAGTTCTTCAAGTTGAAGTAAATAATAATCTTTATCTTCTGTTTTTACATTAGGTAAAATTGCATGTTTACAAATACATTGAGTACCTATCATATTTATTTGTTCTCTAATCATCGTTCTAATTAAATTATGTTGGGTTGAATCATCATTATTTTAGAAATGATATTAACGACATCAGAATTAACTATGAGATTTTTTATTGAAAGTGATGATGTCAGTGATTGAGGTAAAGATGAAGACATTTATTTACCTTTTTATTTTAGTTTATAATAAAAAATATATGAAAATATGAGTAGTCCTGTAAAGATTCCAAATAGAACCAATCATGTACAATCACCAAACTCACCATCAAACCAACAATCAATCCAACAAACAAACACCATAACACAACAATCAGTAGTTGGTCTAACTCCGAATTCATCTATAACATCAATAATGGCCAATCCAAAAGTTAATCCAGAAATATCTGAAGTTCTTTCCAAAATTCAAGATATGACTAGATATATCAGTGACCCTAACCAACGTGCTTCTTTCATAAAAGCTTTGGGTCAACAGTTAAATATGATAGGTAATTCTTCTAAATGTGTTTGTATTCACGCTCTATTTCCTGACCTAAAATATGAAGAAAAAGATTATCATTTACAACAAATTGAAGATTTGTATAGAAAAGCAAGGGAAAAACCAGTTCATAATATTTATAAAAGTTTGTCTGCTATATGTCCACCCTGTTTATATCTAAAAATGCGTTTGTTATCAACAGACGTGGTGAAAGATTTTAAAGACTCATCTTGTTCCAACAAAACTGGGCCTCACAAAACTTTTATTTTAGGACCAATGGCTCATGTCTTAACAAGTTATAATGTTAATCAAAAAGACTATCCTAACATGCAAAATGCTATGAATATATCTTTTCATGCAGGTAATATTCTAATCCCTGATTCAAAATTCTTTTTACAGATGTTAGCTATGCCATCTAATCTCATAGATCAGGGGGTTAAAGTAATTTGGGTTGATACAAAGGAAACTGTTCCTTGCGTTAATAATAACATTAAAGACCAATTGCAATTTTATGAAAAGTTTATGAAGGCTCTCCCTGCTTCTCTTGATAATGGTTATTACAAAGGTGAGCCTACACCAACTGACAAGAGTAAATTAATAACTTCTCCACCTCTTAAATTTGTTAAAGCAGCTAAAGGTGAAGAAAATTTAGTTTTACTAAAAATCTTTGATGTAAATTCAGTTCTAAACATATATTATTCTCAACTAATTCAATCACAGCGACGTTTACAAGTGAAAACTATAACAGATAATGATGGAAGTAGATTATATTTGAATCGAATCAATTTTGCTTGTTATGAACCCTTGTCCACACATCGAATACATGATTTTCTAGCCATAGCGATTGCCCTCTTGAATAATCCGGAAGACCTTAAAAAATACCCTCCACTCAATAATGAGTGTATCACTACTCCACATAATATTCTCATCATTAATAATAAAGGGAAGGCCGTGTTTACTGACAGTACTGAACCTAAATCAACTACAGCCTGTGAAAAATTGAAACGAGGACTTAAAGATGGTACTAAATATCCACCTCATAAACGATTTGTAAATACAGCACATATCATGACACCTAATACAAATCTCAAACCTGGAGATCCTATTAAACCAGACAGTTTTCCTGACTTAAATATTACCACCTCTCCTGATCTCGCTGATATTGTTATGGAGAAACATATTAACGATTCTGAAATGTTTCGTAAGAATTTAAAAGCAAATATTGACAATTTGAAAAATTACTTTTCAGAGTTTAATGATGACCTGAATATACCTGTTGATATAAATAATGTTAATTATTCGATTTTCGATATTGCCATTGGAATGTCTCCCTCAAAAATACTCGATATCAATCATAATCTTGCAGGTGAAACACCCAATGGTATAGATATATTTTCAGACTATCCTGATAATGGCACAAATATTCTTGAAATAGCATCGCCTAATGTAGTATATTTATTTATTCCTAGATATTATTTTCACTCTTAAGGTTTTCTTTATAGAAAAAAATGAATAATAATAATAATAATAATAATAACCTCTTTAAAAAAAAGAGAAAGAGGAAAAAGAAAAAATTGAAAATTTTGTCTCAATGGCCTATTTCCCATCAAAAGGAGGAATTTACAGCCCCAGTGAAAATGAAGAATCTAATAATAAAATTAGAAAAAAACAAACAGCTACAACAACAGCAACAGAATCTACACCAACACCAACACCAAGAACAACTAGTGAAAGAAAAAGTGAACAAAATAGAAGAAAATCTCAACAACAACAACAACAACGACGACACCGCATACCATTTGTCAAAACAGTAGGTGGACTCTTACCCTCCAGTGACGCATATCATGTACACCGAGATGGTCACATTAAAAACGAGAAAAATCACTTTAATAGGGATGCTTATATTGATGATTATGATTTAGAGGAAAGAACGCGAATAGCTAGGGTTGAAAGACGTTTACAGTATATTGAGGAGTGTTTAGGTAAGAGTAACATCATTAAAGCTGAACCAATAACAGCTTTAATTTATACACATGAAAGTGCTCAATTTATTATAAATAAAGTTTATCATAACTGGATTAGATTTATGGGACATGTGGCTCAGCAACTTATGTCTAGAACAATTGAAAATTTGTTTGGAGCTGATGATCAATATTTGTTTGAGGGTTGGTTTGAAATTCAAAAAAATTTAAGATCACCCCCACTAAATTATCTTTTTATCGACAATAAGGAAAATGTATTAGAAGTAAATAAGGAAATTTTGAATTTGGCGTTAGAAGGTGATAGAGATCAAAATGGTAAACTCCTCTATCCTCAAGATTGTGAGTATATTAATCTTTATTTGGACAATACTACTAATAATGTGTATATTTTTTATTCAATAAATGAATTAATAAACATATATAAAACAAAAACAGATGATGATAAAAATTATATAAACAAGGATAATGATCGGTCTCTTGGAAGTGGCCTAGATGCTTATAGTTTGGTTATGCCTGGAGCTGATAAACGATATAAGGTGTTAGGTTCCCATCGTATTTTATATAGTACATTTGTAAATATGTCTAATGGAGAAATGTTCAACACTAGTCTAAATGGAATGGGAATGTCAGCTCTTAACGTCTGTGTTATTATCGTTCATACCATGATTCATTTAAAATGTTTACTTGATAAAAATATACTTTCCACTGAGAAAATGCGACACTCTAACAAACATTTCATTGAAGAAGTAATAAAACATGTTCCTTCCACATTATTCGGGCATCCCATGTTACCAATTGTTCCCTTCAAAGACCAATAAAAAAACAATTTAAATAATTTTTTAAAAATAAGAAAACAATATCGTCGAATATGACTACAAAGCCACTTTTATCATATTTTCCTTCTGATATAACTAATGATACTAATGCAATTATTACAACTAGTGACACTACATCAACAACAACAACAACTACATCCACTACAACATCTACAATTACTACTGATATATTGTCGCCAATAAGCAATGATGACAATAATAATAATAATAATAATGATGACAATATTAATAATTATTTTAACAGTAAACAAATGTTAGATACTGAAGATTTTACTCAAGATATGTTTTTTATAAATATGTACGATATCTTAACGAGGAAAAAAGAGCCCCGGCTCTTCTTGTTTTTCATTTCGATAAAACATTAGCCATATATGATGAACAACAACATTTACATCTGAATTTGTCAGATAGTTTTCCGTTAGTATATACACGGCCATTTATATATGAGATGTTAGATTATATGAAAGCCACCAACAAACACAATATTCTTATTTTATGGACAGCAGGAAAACGATCATATATTCAAAATGTTTTAACTTTATTGAACATGTGTCAATATTTTACACATATTTTAACGTATTATGACTGTGTTTTATCTAAAAATAAATATGGTGTTAGTAAGTCATATAAATATATTGTCAATAAATACCCTAAATATTCAGATATGAGAGCAATACTGATAGATAATTGGGCTGTTTATAATGCTTTGGGAAGGAAAAGAAAGAGTTATAGGACAAATTATGATGATGAAATAGTCAAACAGCAATACAGTCGACTGATATCTATCAAACCTTATACCATACATGACGTGGTGAAAGAATTTGGGGCTTTCAATATACCCCCTCATCAAATAAATGATATTGATATGTTCATTCTTTCTAAAGGCTTAAACGGCAAAACAAATAATAATTATAATCATAATAATAATGGAACAGATTCATCCACAACAGGAAAATTAGACCAGTACATATCATATGGGGACACAGCTCTTTTATCCTTAATATGTTTCTGTGAAAGAGAAATCTTTGGGATAGTAGCAACTCCAACTATACAAAACAAAAGAATTATAAACAGTGACTACTATATTATTATGCTTGAAAACGATCAGTTATCATTGACAAATAGAAACTAGGTAGAAAATAGTAATATGATCAGAAGTTGACAATGCCGTCCCCTTATATGGATACAAATTTCAACTTAATGATGGTAGTACTAATAATATCTATTTTATATTTCTATAAGTTTGATTAAGTAGGTACTCATGGGATTATGCCTGAAAGCTTCTAAGGCAGAAGCCCGGCAGGAGAAGCAACAATATCGTGTTCAGCTGACATTGGAATGGTCAAAGAGCGATTGGTTTGTATCCCTAGGACTCAATGATCGTTGGTCATCTTCTGTTAATTCATCATCATCATCATCCATTCCATACGTTTTTATTTCGGATATGATTTTTTCTATTAATTCAAGTTGGTTATTTAACATTAATTCTTGTTCCTGTATAGTGTCAATAGTTGAAAGGTTAACCCTTTTCCATAATTCATTTTTTACTTTCCTCTGTTTTTCTGTAAATTTCTTCAATGTTGTTTTTATAAATTTCTTGAGAGTTTTTTTAGTTGCCATTGATAATGTTCATGTATTTGTTGTATACAAAATTTATTATTGTTTTCCAATTGGTTTAAATTATTTTGAATGTGTTTTCAATTTCATTTATTTTTGAATTAGAGATTGTATTCATATTAACACAACTTTTTATGAGTTCATTCATGCGTTTGCATAACAGAAAACAAAGGTAAATCAATTGAGTGTAGATTGAAAATGGTGTATAAAGATGACTACGTTCAAGGGCAAATAGAAACTGTTCAAATAATTTATATACAACAAAAATTCTGTCCATGAGATTGGGTCCATCCATATTTTCGCTTTCAAGTTCATTGATTGCACAATGTATAAGGTTGGTTAGTAGATCGTTAATGAGGGATGAACCTACTGTTTGGTCAATATTATCGGTATTTGCAAAGAATTCATTTAATTTTTGAATATTTTCTTTTGGTTTAAATTCTTTTATATAATTTTTCCCATCTTCTTGTAATGCTAAATTGAACAGCGTTGAACATATTATCAAAGGAAATGGGTTTAGTCTCTCTGGACTATTTTCATTTTCGGGTATAATTTTAATTTCATTTACAAAGAGTGTTTTTAGAATAGATTTTTCAAAGTCTAAATAAATTTGAAAAGCTTTTTTATATTTTTATTTTTAAGGGCATCATTAAGATTAATAATATCAAAGGTTGATTTTGAAGTCATTTTTTTTTTTATTTTACTTTGTTAATTTGGTTGTTTTATGGACTCAATAAACTCGTTGTGATCTTTCATTTCAGCCAAAAAATTTACATTATGGGTAATATTCCGTAAAGAATTTTTAGAAATGAAGTTTGTGCCAGTATCTCGAGCTAATATATTTGGTAAAAATGTTGCCATATTCTTTAAAACTAATTTTTCATTACTGCATAGATTTGTAAGGGAAATGAATCCTATATGAGATGAATAAGCAGTATTAGGAGGGATGGTTTCTAATATCCTCATCATACATTCTCCATTGGATTCGTCAGTGGAAATATCAATATTTGATTTTTTTCCGGTTTCAAGTTAATATCTAATATTTTACTAGGTTACATTCAAATTGCAATATCGAGAATGGAAATATCATTAATGTTATTTACCACATCCACATTTAGATCATCATTAAATGTATTTTAATACTGTTTTAAATTATCAGTATTTGAAGTTAAATGACTTTGATACGTTTTAACCATAGGTTTCTCAGTTACAATATGAGACAGATAAGAAAATTTGGTCTCATGTATGAAAGAAGGAGGATGAATATTTATAGGTCTAACAGGATTTTTGAGCTGTTGTAATACATTGGTTGATCTGGTTTGGGTGGATATTTTAGGTTTAAGAGCTCGTTTTAACTGTATACATTCAGTGGTTTGATTTCTGGCAGTAGTTGTAGTAAAAATAGCTCTTCCTTGTCTGTTAACAATAAGAATGTTATGCATCGTGAAGATACATCGACCATTGAGAGGCGGTAATTCTTTAAGATCATCCAGGGAGTAAGAAAGAGCAATTGCTATAGCTATATAATCATGAGTCCTATGTGTCGATAATGGTTCACAGTATGACAATCGATTATTTCTTATTTGTAAGAGCCGTTGCTGAGATTTAATTAACTGAGTATAATAAATACTCATGATATTGTTAATATCAAAGATTTTTAAATCCACTGAATTAAAATCATAATTTTTTGTAACTTTAATTAATAAATCGTGAAGAAGGAGCGCTGATTCCCTTTTCATTGTCATTCCATCGTTCGTTTTTAATGGACGTTTATAGTAACCGTTTTCCAAAGGATATGGGAGACTTTCTACAAATTTTGTGTAAATTTCAGTTAAATCGTCAACATTTATTTCGCCTATTATTTCTTTAGTGTTAACCCAAACAATTTTAATATTTTGATCTATGAGATTTGATGGCATAGCTAAAATTTGTAACAAAATGTTTGGATTGGGTAAGATAACATTACCAGGGAAGAAAGATATGTTCTGTGTTTGTTTAATTTGGGGATAAATTTTGTAATTAATACCAAAACTAGATAGAGCATGCCAGAAATATCCTAAATTATAGGTGTGTATTCCAATGTTATTATGACACATTTCATTATAATGAAAATCATTTAAATTTTCCCGAAAGATTAAGTCCATTTTCACATACAAACATGGTTGGCATATGGCAGATAAACTTATATAAGTATTGGATTTGGACAATTTTTCTTGGGCTTTCAGATAGAGTTCTTCAAGTTGAAGTAAATAATAATCTTTATCTTCTGTTTTTACATTAGGTAAAATTGCATGTTTACAAATACATTGAGTACCTATCATATTTATTTGTTCTCTAATCATCGTTCTAATTAAATTATGTTGGGTTGAATCATCATTAATTTTAGAAATGATATTAACGACATCAGAATTAACTATGGGATTTTTTATTGAAAGTGATGATGTCAGTGATTGAGGTAAAGATGAAGACATTTATTTACCTTTTTATTTTAGTTTATAATAAAAAATATATGAAAATATGAGTAGTCCTGTAGAGATTCCAAATAGAACCAATCCTGTACAATCACCAAACTCACCATCAAACCTACAATCAAACCAACAAACAAACACCATAACACAACAATCAGTAGTTGGTCTAACTCCGAATTCATCTATAACATCAATAATGGCCAATCCAAAAGTTAATCCAGAAATATCTGAAGTTCTTTCCAAAATTCAAGATATGACTAGATATATCAGTGACCCTAACCAACGTGCTTCTTTCATAAAAGCTTTGGGTCAACAGTTAAATATGATAGGTAATTCTTCTAAATGTGTTTGTATTCACGCTCTATTTCCTGACCTAAAATATGAAGAAAAAGATTATCATTTACAACAAATTGAAGATTTGTATAGAAAAGCAAGGGAAAAACCAGTACATAATATTTATAAAAGTTTGTCTGCTATATGTCCACCCTGTTTATATCTAAAAATGGGTTTGTTATCAACAGACGTGGTGAAAGATTTTAAAGACTCATCTTGTTCCAACAAAACTGGGCCTCATAAAACTTATAATTTAGGACCAATGGCACATGTCTTAACAAGTTATAATGTTAATCAAAAAGACTATCCTAACATGCAAAATGCTATGAATATATATTTTCATCCAGGTAATATTCTAATCTCTGATTCAAAAATCTTTTTACAGATGTTAGCTATGCCATCTAATCTCATAGATCAGGGGGTTAAAGTAATTTGGGTTGATACAGAGGAAACTGTTCCTTGCGTTAATAATAACATTAACGACCAATTGCAATTTTATGAAAAGTTTATGAAGGCTCTCCCTGCTTCTCTTGATAATGGTTATTACAAAGGTGAGCCTACACCAACTGACAAGAGTAAATTAATAACTTCTCGACCTCTTAAATTTGTTAAAGCAGCTAAAGGTGAAGAAAATTTAGTTTTACTAAAAATCTTTGATGTAAATTCAGTTCTAAACATATATTATTCTCAACTAATTCAATCACAGCGACGTTTACAAGTGAAAACTATAACAGACAATGGTGGAAGTAGATTATATTTGAATCGAATCAATTTTGCTTGTTATGAACCCTTGTCCACACATCGAATACATGATTTTCTAGCCATAGCGATTGCCCTCTTGAATAATCCGGAAGACCTTAAAAAATACCCTCCACTCAATAATGAGTGTATCACTACTCCACATAATATTCTCATCATTAATAATAAAGGGAAGGCCGTGTTTACTGACAGTACTGAACCTAAATCAACTACAGCCTGTGAAAAATTGAAACGAGGACTTAAAGATGGTACTAAATATCCACCTCATAAAAGATTTGTAAATACAGCACATACCATGACACCTAATACAAATCTCAAACCTGGAGATCCTATTAAACCAGACAGTTTTCCTGACTTAAATATTACCACCTCTCCTGATCTCGCTGATATTGCTATGGAGAAACATATTAACGATTGTGAAATGTTTCGTAAGAATTTAAAAGCAAATATTGACAATTTGAAAAATTACTTTTCAGAGTTTAATGATGACCTGAATATACCTGTTGATATAAATAATGTTAATTATTCGATTTTCGATATTGCCATTGGAATGTCTCCCTCAAAAATACTCGATATCAATCATAATCTTGCAGGTGAAACACCCAATGGTATAGATATATTTTCAGACTATCCCGAAAATGGCACAAATATTCTTGAAATAGCATCGCCTCATGTAGTATATTCAGATCAAATCGGTTTTGTTACTCTCAAGAGCCTATGTTCTAATTAGATGTTAGTATTAAAAAATACCATTGCCCATTTGCAAAATATTATGAATTGCAGTCTTAGGGTATTTAGGAAATTTGAAGTAACACAGGGAAACAACATTACAACTCTTCAACCTAATTATTTAGTATAAATACGAAATCCTTCTGAATATCTTCAAGTTATTGATAAAACTATAAAAGCAGATACATCCATCCCCAACTTCCAAATAGAACCTCCTAATGTATATCATATACCACAAGATTTGTGCGATTCAATGTCATGTAATCAGTATGTAAATTTGTATATCCCACCTAAAACACAAGGATGTATATGGTAATTTATATTATAATTAGAACTTTTCAATTATAGTTAATAATGTAATGTTGGCCAATAAACGGTCTATATGGCAATTACCAAAAATACTTATTTTTTTTTTATGAATTACCCTCTAATATTTTTTTTTATTTTGGTTATTATAAAAAAATGAACATTTATATATTTGTTGTTGGTATATAATTACTAATTATTTTATTTTTAATATGGATGAGAATCCAGTCCACAAACAGAGACACCTGTTTGTGGACTGGATTCTCATCCATATTAAAAATAAAATAATTTGTAATTATATACCAACAACAAATATATAAATGTTCATTTTTTTATAATAACCAAAAAAAAAAATATTAGAGGGTAATTCATAAAAAAAAAATAAGTATTTTTGGTAATTGCCATATAGACCGTTTATTGGCCAACATTACATTATTAACTATAATTGAAAAGTTCTAATTATAATATAAATTACCAAATACATCCTTGTGTTTTAGGTGGGATATACAAATTTACATACTGATTACATGACATTGAATCGCACAAATCTTGTGGTATATGCTATACATTAGGAGGTTCTATTTGGAAGTTGGGGATGGATGTATCTGCTTTTATAGTTTTTTCAATAACTTGAAGATATTCAGAAGGATTTCGTATTTATACTAAATAATTAGGTTGAAGAGTTGTAATGTTGTTTCCCTGTGTTACTTCAAATTTCCTAAATACCCTAAGACTGCAATTCATAATATTTTGCAAATAGGCAATGGTATTTTTTAATACTAACATCTAATTAGAACATAGGCTCTTGAGAGTAACAAAACCGATTTGATCTGAATATACTACATGAGGCGATGCTATTTCAAGAATATTTGTGCCATTTTCGGGATAGTCTGAAAATATATCTATACCATTGGGTGTTTCACCTGCAAGATTATGATTGATATCGAGTATTTTTGAGGGAGACATTCCAATGTCAATATCGAAAATCGAATAATTAACATTATTTATATCAACAGGTATATTCAGGTCATCATTAAACTCTGAAAAGTAATTTTTCAAATTGTCAATAATTGCTTTTAAATTCTTACGAAACATTTCAGAATCATTAATATGTTTCTCCATAGCAATATCAGCGAGATCAGGAGAGGTGGTAATATTTAAGTCAGGAAAACTGTCTGGTTTAATAGGATCTCCAGGTTTGAGATTTGTATTAGGTGTCATGGTATGTGCTGTATTTACAAATCTTTTATGAGGTGGATATTTAGTACCATCTTTAAGTCCTCGTTTCAATTTTTCACAGGCTGTAGTTGATTTAGGTTCAGTACTGTCAGTAAACACGGCCTTCCCTTTATTATTAATGATGAGAATATTATGTGGAGTAGTGATACACTCATTATTGAGTGGAGGGTATTTTTTAAGGTCTTCCGGATTATTCAAGAGGGCAATCGCTATGGCTAGAAAATCATGTATTCGATGTGTGGACAAGGGTTCATAACAAGCAAAATTGATTCGATTCAAATATAATCTACTTCCATCATTATCTGTTATAGTTTTCACTTGTAAACGTCGCTGTGATTGAATTAGTTGAGAATAATATATGTTTAGAACTGAATTTACATCAAAGATTTTTAGTAAAACTAAATTTTCTTCACCTTTAGCTGCTTTAACAAATTTAAGAGGTGGAGAAGTTATTAATTTACTCTTGTCAGTTGGTGTAGGCTCACCTTTGTAATAACCATTATCAAGAGAAGCAGGGAGAGCCTTCATAAACTTTTCATAAAATTGCAATTGGTCTTTAATGTTATTATTAACGCAAGGAACAGTTTCCTTTGTATCAACCCAAATTACTTTAACCCCCTGATCTATGAGATTAGATGGCATAGCTAACATCTGTAAAAAGAATTTTGAATCAGGGATTAGAATATTACCTGGATGAAAAGATATATTCATAGCATTTTGCATGTTAGGATAGTCTTTTTGATTAACATTATAACTTGTTAAGACATGAGCCATTGGTCCTAAATTATAAGTTTTATGAGGCCCAGTTTTGTTAGAACAAGATGAGTCTTTAAAATCTTTCACCACGTCTGTTGATAACAAACCCATTTTTAGATATAAACAGGGTGGACATATAGCAGACAAACTTTTATAAATAATATGTACTGGTTTTTCCCTTGCTTTTCTATACAAATCTTCAATTTGTTGTAAATGATAATCTTTTTCTTCATATTTTAGGTCAGGAAATAGAGCGTGAATACAAACACATTTAGAAGAATTACCTATCATATTTAACTGTTGACCCAAAGCTTTTATGAAAGAAGCACGTTGGTTAGGGTCACTGATATATCTAGTCATATCTTGAATTTTGGAAAGAACTTCAGATATTTCTGGATTAACTTTTGGATTGGCCATTATTGATGTTATAGATGAATTCGGAGTTAGACCAACTACTGATTGTTGTGTTATGGTGTTTGTTTGTTGGTTTGATTTTAGGTTTGATGGTGAGTTTGGTGATTGTACAGGATTGGTTCTATTTGGAATCTCTACAGGACTACTCATATTTTTCATATATTTTTTATTATAAACTAAAATAAAAAGGTAAATAAATGTCTTCATCTTTACCTCAATCACTGACATCATCACTTTCAATAAAAAATCCCATAGTTAATTCTGATGTCGTTAATATCATTTCTAAAATTAATGATGATTCAACCCAACATAATTTAATTAGAACGATGATTAGAGAACAAATAAATATGATAGGTACTCAATGTATTTGTAAACATGCAATTTTACCTAATGTAAAAACAGAAGATAAAGATTATTATTTACTTCAACTTGAAGAACTCTATCTGAAAGCCCAAGAAAAATTGTCCAAATCCAATACTTATATAAGTTTATCTGCCATATGCCAACCATGTTTGTATGTGAAAATGGACTTAATCTTTCGGGAAAATTTAAATGATTTTCATTATAATGAAATGTGTCATAATAACATTGGAATACACACCTATAATTTAGGATATTTCTGGCATTCTCTATCTAGTTTTGGTATTAATTACAAAATTTATCCCCAAATTAAACAAACACAGAACATATCTTTCTTCCCTGGTAATGTTATCTTACCCAATCCAAACATTTTGTTACAAATTTTAGCTATGCCATCAAATCTCATAGATCAAAATATTAAAATTGTTTGGGTTAACACTAAAGAAATAATAGGCGAAATAAATGTTGACGATTTAACTGAAATTTACACAAAATTTGTAGAAAGTCTCCCATATCCTTTGGAAAACGGTTACTATAAACGTCCATTAAAAACGAACGATGGAATGACAATGAAAAGGGAATCAGCACTCCTTCTTCACGATTTATTAATTAAAGTTACAAAAAATTATGATTTTAATTCAGTGGATTTAAAAATCTTTGATATTAACAATATCATGAGTATTTATTATACTCAGTTAATTAAATCTCAGCAACGGCTCTTACAAATAAGAAATAATCGATTGTCATACTGTGAACCATTATCGACACATAGGACTCATGATTATATAGCTATAGCAATTGCTCTTTCTTACTCCCTGGATGATCTTAAAGAATTACCGCCTCTCAATGGTCGATGTATCTTCACGATGCATAACATTCTTATTGTTAACAGACAAGGAAGAGCTATTTTTACTACAACTACTGCCAGAAATCAAACCACTGAATGTATACAGTTAAAACGAGCTCTTAAACCTAAAATATCCACCCAAACCAGATCACCCAATGTATTACAACAGCTCAAAAATCCTGTTAGACCTATAAATATTCATCCTCCTTCTTTCATACATGAGACCAAATTATCTGTCTCATATTGTAACTGAGAAACCTATGGTTAAAACGTATCAAAGTCATTTAACTTCAAATACTGATAATTTAAAACAGTATTAAAATACATTTAATGATGATCTAAATGTGGATGTGGTAAATAACATTAACGATATTTCCATTCTCGATATTGCAATTTGAATGTAACCTAGTAAAATATTAGATATTAACTTGAAACCGGAAAAAAATCAAATATTGATATTTCCACTGACGAATCCAATGGAGAATGTATGATGAGGATATTAGAAACCACCCCTCCTAATACTGCTTATTCATCTCATATAGGATTCATTTCCCTTACAAATCTATGCAGTAATGAAAAATTAGTTTTAAAGAATATGGCAACATTTTTACCAAATATATTAGCTCGAGATACTGGCACAAACTTCATTTCTAAAAATTCTTTACGGAATATTACCCATAATGTAAATTTTTTGGCTGAAATGAAAGATCACAACGAGTTTATTGAGTCCATAAAACAACCAAATTAACAAAGTAAAATAAAATAAAATAAATGACTTCAAAATCAACCTTTGATATTATTAATCTTAATGATGCCCTTAAAAACAAAAAATATAAAAAAGCTTTTCAAATTTATTTAGACTTTGAAAAATCTATTCTAAAAACACTCTTTGTTAATTAATGAAATTAAAATTATACCCGAAAATGAAAATAGTCCAGAGAGACTAAACCCATTTCCTTTGATAATATGTTCAACGCTGTTCAAATTAGCATTACAAGAAGATGGGAAAAATTATATAAAAGAATTTAAACCAAAAGAAAATATTCAAAAATTAAATGAATTCTTTAAAAATACCGATAATATTGACCAAATAGTAGGTTCATCTCTCATTAACGATCTACTAACCAACCTTATACATTGTGCAATTAATGAACTTGAAAGCGAAAATATGGATGGACCCAATCTCATGGACAGAATTTTTGGTGTATATAAATTATTTGAACAGTTTCTATTTGCCCTTGAACGTAGTCATCTTTATTCACCATTTTCAATCTACACTCAATTGATTTACCTTTGTTTTCTGTTATGCAAACGCATGAATGAACTCATAAAAAGTTGTGTTAATATGAATACAATCTCTAATTCAAAAATAAATGAAATTGAAAACACATTCAAAATAATTTAAACCAATTGGAAAACAATAATAAATTTTGTATACAACAAATACATGAACATTATCAATGGCAACTAAAAAACTCTCAACAAATTTATAAAAACAACATTGAAGAAATTTACAGAAAAACAGAGGAAAGTAAAAAATGAATTATGGAAAAGGGTTAACCTTTCAACTATTGACACTATACAGGAACAAGAATTAATGTTAAATAACCAACTTGAATTAATAGAAAAAATCATATCCAAAATAAAAACGTATGGAATGGATGATGATGATGATGAATTAACAGAAGATGACCAACGATCATTGAGTCCTAGGGATACAAACCAATCGCTCTTTGACCATTCCAATGTCAGCTGAACACGATATTGTTGCTTCTCCTGCCGGGCTTCTGCCTTAGAAGCTTTCAGGCATAATCCCACGAGTACCTACTTAATCAAACTTATAGAAATATAAAATAGATATTATTAGTACTACCATCATTAAGTTGAAATTTGTATCCATATAAGGGGACGGCATTGTCAACTTCTGATCATATTACTATTTTCTACCTAGTTTCTATTTGTCAATGATAACTGATCGTTTTCAAGCATAATAATATAGTAGTCACTGTTTATAATTCTTTTGTTTTGTATAGTTGGAGTTGCTACTATCCCAAAGATTTCTCTTTCACAGAAACATATTAAGGATAAAAGAGCTGTGTCCCCATATGATATGTACTGGTCTAATTTTCCTGTTGTGGATGAATCTGTTCTATTATTATTATGATTATAATTATTATTTGTTTTGCCGTTTAAGCCTTTAGAAAGAATGAACATATCAATATCATTTATTTGATGAGGGGGTATATTGAAAGCCCCAAATTCTTTCACCACGTCATATATGGTATAAGGTTTGATAGATATCAGTCGACTGTATTGCTGTTTGACTATTTCATCATCATAATTTGTTCTATAACTCTTCCTTTTCCTTCCCAAAGCATTATAAACAGCCCAATTATCTATCAGTATTGCTCTCATATCTGAATATTTAGGGTATTTATTGACAATATATTTATATGACTTACTAACACCATATTTATTTTTAGATAAAACACAGTCATAATACGTTAAAATATGTGTAAAATATTGACACATGTTCAATAAAGTTAAAACATTTTGAATATATGATCGTTTTCCTGCTGTCCATAAAATAAGAATATTGTGTTTGTTGGTGGCTTTCATATAATCTAACATCTCATATAAAAATGGCCGTGTATATACTGACGGAAAACTATCTGACAAATTCAGATGTAAATGTTGTTGTTCATCATATATGGCTAATGTATTATCGAAATGAAAAACAAGAAGAGCCGGGGCTCTTTTTTCCTCGTTAAGATATCGTACATATTTATAAAAAACATATCTTGAGTAAAATCTTCAGTATCTAACATTTGTTTACTGTTAAAATAATTATTAATATTGTCATCATTATTATTATTATTATTATTGTCATCATTGCTTATTGGCGACAATATATCAGAATTAATTGTAGATGTTGTAGTGGATGTAGTTGTTGTTCTTGTTGATGTAGTGTCACTAGTTGTAATAATTGCATTAGTATCATTAGTTATATCAGAAGGAAAAAATGATAAAAGTGGCTTTGTAGTCATATTCGACGATATTGTTTTCTTATTTTTAAAAAATTATTTAAATTGTTTTTTTATTGGTCTTTGAAGGGAACAATTGGTAACATGGGATGCCCGAATAATGTGGAAGGAACATGTTTTATTACTTCTTCAATGAAATGTTTGTTAGAGTGTCGCATTTTCTCAGTGGAAAGTATATTTTTATCAAGTAAACATTTTAAATGAATCATGGTATGAACGATAATAACACAGACGTTAAGAGCTGACATTCCCATTCCATTTAGACTAGTGTTGAACATTTCTCCATTAGACATATTTACAAATGTACTATATAAAATACGATGGGAACCTAACACCTTATATCGTTTATCAGCTCCAGGCATAACCAAACTATAAGCATCTAGGCCACTTCCAAGAGACCGATCATTATCCTTGTTTATATAATTTTTATCATCATCTGTTTTTGTTTTATATATGTTTATTAATTCATTTATTGAATAAAAAATATACACATTATTAGTAGTATTGTCCAAATAAAGATTAATATACTCACAATCTTGAGGATAGAGGAGTTTACCATTTTGATCTCTATCACCTTCTAACGCCAAATTGTCGATAAAAAGATAATTTAGTGGGGGTGATCTTAAATTTTTTTGAATTTCAAACCAACCCTCAAACAAATATTGATCATCAGCTCCAAACAAATTTTCAATTGTTCTAGACATAAGTTGCTGAGCCACATGTCCCATAAATCTAATCCAGTTATGATAAACTTTATTTATAATAAATTGAGCACTTTCATGTGTATAAATTAAAACTGTTATTGGTTCAGCTTTAATGAAGTTACTCTTACCTAAACACTCCTCAATATACTGTAAACGTCTTTCAACCCTAGCTATTCGCGTTCTTTCCTCTAAATCATAATCATCAATATAAGCATCCCTATTAAAGTGATTTTTCTCGTTTTTAATGTGACCATCTCGGTGTACATGATATGCGTCACTGGAGGGTAAGAGTCCACCTACTGTTTTGACAAATGGTATTCCGTGTCATCGTTGTTGTTGTTGAGATTTTCTTCTATTTTGTTCACTTTTTCTTTCACTAGTTGTTCTTGGTGTTGGTGTTGGTTTAGATTCTGTTGCTGTTGTTGTAGCTGTTTGTTTTTTTCTAATTTTATTATTAGATTCTTCATTTTCACTGGGGCTGTAAATTCCTCCTTTTGATGGGAAATAGGCCATTGAAACAAAATTTTCAATTTTTTCTTTTTCCTCTTTCTCTTTTTTTTTTAAAGAGGTTATTATTATTATTATTATTATTATTAATTTTTTACTATAAAGAAAACCTTAAGAGTGAAAATAATATCTAGGAATAAATAAATATACTACATTAGGCGATGCTATTTCAAGAATATTTGTGCCATTATCGGGATAGTCTGAAAATATATCTATACCATTGGGTGTTTCACCTGCAAGATTATGATTGATATCGAGTATTTTTGAGGGAGACATTCCAATGGCAATATCGAAAATCGAATAATTAACATTATTTATATCAACAGGTATATTCAGGTCATCATTAAACTCTGAAAAGTAATTTTTCAAATTGTCAATATTTGCTTTTAAATTCTTACGAAACATTTCAGAATCGTTAATATGTTTCTCCATAACACTATCAGCGAGATCAGGAGAGGTGGTAATATTTAAGTCAGGAAAACTGTCTGGTTTAATAGGATCTCCAGGTTTGAGATTTGTATTAGGTGTCATGGTATGTGCTGTATTTACAAATCGTTTATGAGGTGGATATTTAGTACCATATTTAAGTCCTCGTTTCAATTTTTCACAGGCTGTAGTTGATTTAGGTTCAGTACTGTCAGTAAACACGGCCTTCCCTTTATTATTAATGATGAGAATATTATGTGGAGTAGTGATACACTCATTATTGAGTGGAGGGTATTTTTTAAGGTCTTCCGGATTATTCAAGAGGGCAATCGCTATGGCTAGAATATCATGTATTCGATGTGTGGACAAGGGTTCATAACAAGCAAAATTGATTCGATTCAAATATAATCTACTTCCATCATTATCTGTTATAGTTTTCACTTGTAAACGTCGCTGTGATTGAATTAGTTGAGAATAATATATGTTTAGAACTGAATTTACATCAAAGATTTTTAGTAAAACTAAATTTTCTTCACCTTTAGCTGCTTTAACAAATTTAAGAGGTGGAGAAGTTATTAATTTACTCTTGTCAGTTGGTGTAGGCTCACCTTTGTAATGACCATTATCAAGAGAAGCAGGGAGAGCCTTCATAAACTTTTCATAAAATTGCAATTGGTCTTTAATGTTATTATTAACGCAAGGAACAGTTTCCTTTCTATCAACCTAAATTACTTTAACCCCCTGATCTATGAGATTAGATGGCATAGCTAACATCTGTAAAAAGATTTTTGAATCAGGGATTAGAATATGACCTGGATGAAAAGATATATTCATAGCATTTTGCATGTTAGTATAGTCTTTTTGATTAACATTATAACTTGTTAAGACATGAGCCATTGGTCCTAAAATAAAAGTTTTGTGAGGCCCAGTTTTGTTGGAACAAGATGAGTCTTTAAAATCTTTCACCACGTCTGTTGATAACAAACGCATTTTTAGATATAAACAGGGTGGACATATAGCAGACAAACTTTTATAAATATTATGAACTGGTTTTTCCCTTGCTTTTCTATACAAATCTTCAATTTGTTGTAAATGATAATCTTTTTCTTCATATTTTAGGTCAGGAAATAGAGCGTGAATACAAACACATTTAGAAGAATTACCTATCATATTTAACTGTTGACCCAAAGCTTTTATGAAAGAAGCACGTTGGTTAGGGTCACTGATATATCTAGTCATATCTTGAATTTTGGAAAGAACTTCAGATATTTCTGGATTAACTTTTGGATTGGCCATTATTGATGTTATAGATGAATTCGGAGTTAGACCAACTACTGATTGTTGTGTTATGGTGTTTGTTTGTTGGATTGATTGTAGGTTTGATGGTGAGTTTGGTGATTGTACATGATTGGTTCTATTTGGAATCTTTACAGGACTACTCATATTTTCATATATTTTTTATTATAAACTAAAATAAAAAGGTAAATAAATGTCTTCATCTTTACCTCAATCACTGACATCATCACTTTCAATAAAAAATCCCATAGTTAATTCTGATGTCGTTAATATCATTTCTAAAATAATGATGATTCATCCCAACATAATTTAATTAGAACGATGATTAGAGAACAAATAAATATGATAGGTACTCAATGTATTTGTAAACATGCAATTTTACCTAATGTAAAAACAGAAGATAAAGATTATTATTTACTTCAACTTGAAGAACTCTATCTGAAAGCCCAAGAAAAATTGTCCAAATCCAATACTTATATAAGTTTATCTGCTATATGCCAGCCATGTTTGTATGTGAAAATGGGTTTAATCTTTCGGGAAAATTTAAATGATTTTCATTATAATGAAATGTGTCATAATAACATTGGAATACACTCCTATAATTTAGGATATTTCTGGCATGCTCTATCTAGTTTTGGTATTAATTACAAAATTTATCCCCAAATTAAACAACCACAGAACATATCTTTCTTCCCTGGTAATGTTATCTTACCCAATCCAAACATTTTGTTACAAATTTTAGCTATGCCATCAAATCTCATAGATCAAAATATTAAAATTGTTTGGGTTAACACTAAAGAAATAATAGGCGAAATAAATGAAATAAATAATGACGATTTAACTGAAATTTACACAAAATTTGTAGAAAGTCTCCCATATCCTTTGGAAAACGGTTACTATAAACGTCCATTAAAAAACGAACGATGGAATGACAATGAAAAGGGAATCAGCGCTCTTTCTTCACGATTTATTAATTAAAGTTACAAAAAATTATGATTTTAATTCAGTGGATTTAAAAATCTTTGATATTAACAATATCATGAGTATTTATTATACTCAGTTAATTAAATCTCAGCAACGGCTCTTACAAATAAGAAATAATCGATTGTCATACTGTGAACCATTATCGACACATAGGACTCATGATTATATAGCTATAGCAATTGCTCTTTCTTACTCCCTGGATGATCTTAAAGAATTACCGCCTCTCAATGGTCGATGTATCTTCACGATGCATAACATTCTTATTGTTAACAGACAAGGAAGAGCTATTTTTACTACAACTACTGCCAGAAATCAAACCACTGAATGTATACAGTTAAAACGAGCTCTTAAACCTAAAATATCCACCCAAACCAGATCACCCATTGTATTACAACAGCTCAAAAATCCTGTTAGACCTATAGATATTCATCCTCCTTCTTTCATACATGAGACCAAATTTTCTTATCTGTCTCATATTGTAACTGAGAAACCTATGGTTAAAACGTATCAAAGTCATTTAACTTCAAATACTGATAATTTAAAACAGTATTTCAATACATTTAATGATGATCTAAATGTGGATGTGGTAAATAACATTAATGATATTTCCATTCTCGATATTGCAATGGGAATGTACCCTAGTAAAATATTAGATATTAACTTGAAACCGGAAAAAATTCAAATATTGATATTTCCACTGACGAATCCAATGGAGAATGTATGATGAGGATATTAGAAACCACCCCTCCTAATACTGCTTATTCATCTCATATAGGATTCATTTCCCTTACAAATATATGCAGTAATGAAAAATTAGTTTTAAAGAATATGGTAACATTTTTACCAAATATATTAGCTCGAGATACTGGCACAAACTTCATTTCTAAAAATTCTTTATGGAATATTACCCATAATGTAAATTTTTTGGCTGAAATGAAAGATCACAACGAGTTTATTGAGTCCATAAAACAACCAAATTAACAAAGTAAAATAAAATAAAAAAAATGACTTCAAAATCAACCTTTGATATTATTAATCTTAATGATGCCCTTAAAAATAAAAAATATAAAAAAGCTTTTCAAATTTATTTAGACTTTGAAAAATCTATTCTAAAAACACTCTTTGTTAATGAAATTAAAATTATACCCGAAAATGAAAATAGTCCAGAGAGACTAAACCCATTTCCTTTGATAATATGTTCAACGCTGTTCAAATTAGCATTACAAGAAGATGGGAAAAATTATATAAAAGAATTTAAACCAAAAGAAAATATTCAAAAATTAAATGAATTCTTTAAAAATACCGATAATATTGACCAAATAGTAGGTTCATCCTGTAGTATTGACAAGAAGATATAAGTACTTTCTGTTTTCTTGATTAACATTCCTCTTGTTGATGTGTTAATGCTAGATACTTTTTTTAAAAAGTCCTTACGTGGATTAACATTGAAGGCCCCAAATATTCTTGAATCACAAGGACTAGTAAATATTGGGCTTTGAAAAGGATATACCCTAACAATGAAGTAATTTTCTTCACTTCTTCGGCTGTGTACAGTCCTTAACACTTCACAGCAATTATATCCAGGTAACGAATATACATTGTTAGGAAATTTATGAGAAATTTTATTATCCGGAGATGTTTTATAAATCATGGTATTTTCAGCCTCCTTTATTCTTTTTGTAATTTGGACAATTGGATTTTTACTTGATCTGACCATCTTTTTCAGCTGATGCAAATAATTTTCAAATGGAAAAGCTGAACAACTGTCAAGAGTACCATGTTCCTCAACATCTGCTGTTAGGTGAATCAAACTGTGAACATTGTAGACTAGAAAATCTTTCCCATACAGATCACCACACCTTGATACAAAATTCAGCAAAAGGTCATGAGCATATTTGCCGTATTTTAAGGACATACATGTGGGCGAAACAAGAATACTTATACCAACACTGAGAGTAAGGAAATGATCATACATCTCTTGGGGTAGAATACCTTTCAATACAAGCTTTCCTGTGTAGACAAGAAACTATCTGTATTCAGTTGCCTTCCATCTGTCAATTTCTTCCAAACTTCGTGGTTTACGTGCAAAAATATTGGGCACAAAATCTTTTACGCTCACCAATCTAGCACTAATTTCAGAAATCTGGCGGCTACATAATTTAAATGTGTTTTTCCGTATCCAGGTGACAAGAAGTCGCTTCATAACACCAAGGCACACCTGGTGCATATAGTCTATGGGAAACGCTGCAATTAAGTCTATGTTCAAGTCACAGAATGGTGATTTACCATGATGATGTTGCGAGTTAGATTGATTACGGAAGCGTGTGTCTGTTCTAATGGTTAAATTTGTTACTTCTGGATATGTCATTTTCCCCATCCAAGTAACTTTCTGTTCACATTTGTCACAGCCATAATAACCTGAAAACAGTTTTATGGACTTCACCATAGCCTTAGCAGGTGCATCACAAATTACACATTGTAATTTTATGTTGATAGTTCTGTTACCATACTGAATCCCATGCAACAAAAGGTCATCCATATCAGATATAAAATCATATAAGAAATTTAAATCACTTGGCTTAGAACGTCCATACATGAGGACAACTGGAAAGACTTTCAAAGGTTTAATATTCATTACTGCACAGAGAACTGGCCACAAAGCATCATTTTTGCTTCTAAATATAGGAAGGCCATCAATGTTACATGACAATAATAATTGTCTCAGTCCTTTTATAGTTGCTTTTGGATATCTACTTATGTTTTTTAACAGTTCCTCTTTTAACCCAAAGTAGACATATTTCATTCCAGATTTTTGCTGAGTTTCTATGTACCTTTCAGAACTGATTAGTGTCCGAGCTGTTTTTGGTAAGTAGTCAATTCCCATTTGCCTCAAAATTTTTAATAATTCATCAACAGCATTGTGTGTAACACCATTCTTGTTTACCCACTGAATTAATAAATTCTGTGGGTAAACAAGTGAATGATGATTATCATGGTCATCATTCTCCTCCTCACTTTGAGAATTAGATAATACATCATGAATATCAGTAAGATTCATGTGTAAATCATCAATTTCAGAGCCTAATCCATACTCTTGATTTGACTCGGCTTCAAAAGAACTAATGTCATTGTCTGACGACTCAATCTCTGAACTTGATGCTGCCTCAGTAAGATTAATGGGTTCACTAGTGTGTACAGCTGTATTTGGATGCATTTTGTGTATACGTTTTAGCCTTCTTGATACTTGCATCCATCTGTTGTTGTATTGGAGTCGCTTTTTTCGCTTATACTCGTACATTCTGTTAAAGAGTGTCAAATTTCTACATTAGACTACCATATTACCTATATTATTGTTAATAATGTATTGACAGATGCAATATGTATTAAAATTCTAAAAATAAGTCATTCAATATATACAATGTGTGATAATTAAAGCTGGTGCATATAACATCCTTGTCAGGCACATGCAAAAGTGAACACTTCCAGAATTGGAGACATGCAGAAATGTAACATGTGGAAATAGAGGCATGCCAAAACAAAGACATGCATAAATTCAAATTCTTATCGAAATAATTTCTAGTGATTATTATATAAATTATTCCATCAGTACTAGATCAAATATTCAATACCATCCTCCCATTGGAAAGAGTAATCATGTCTTGTTGGACATTAATTATATGTTGAGATATAATCTAAAAGAAAATAGGGACATTGAAATTGTTGTTAAACTCTATTTCAATAAAGGACACTATAGGGAACCTCGAACCCTGTATTACAAGAGTAAGTGAAAATATTGGAAAAAATAATTAAAGCTAAATGTGAAGAACACCTGGAGATATGGTGCCCATATCTAAAGAATCACATCAACTGGAAAAGGTATAGACATGCCAATAAGTGGCTCCCAGGTTAGAGGCATAAAATGCCAAAACTAGATGGTAGAATAAAAAGAAGATATTGTAAAAGGTAACCAAACAAAGATGCCACAGAAATATTAGAAAATTAACTTTCGCAAGCAGCGTGGTAGACACGGTTGGAACAAGTTAGGTGAGAGGGTGGTGGAGGCCAAAACCATAATCATAATCATCTGTATCAAACCTTATTACAGGTAAAACCAGTAGGCAGTCTACTGTATTTTATCAAACCCTTATTAGAATAATAGATCTCGTAATAATTTTGCAAAAATAGTGGCATTTACTATTTTTAAAAGATTATTAAAAAATTTACCGATATGGTGCATTCGGAAGACAATTCCAATTTTTCACTTTTGACAATTAAGCACCTGCTACATCCAGATTCTAGGGAGGAAAGGAAGGACGATCTTACTGGATCCCATAGCCTCTCCGAGGCACAAACCAAACTTTTACACAACCCCCCCCCCTGCACCCGAGCTCAATTGTCAAAAGTGAAAAATTGGGTTTGTCTTCCGAATGCACCATATCGGTAAATTTTTTAATAATCTTTTTAAAATAGTAAATGCCACTATTTTTGCAAAATTATTACGAGATCTATTATTCTAATAATGGTTTGATAAAATACAGTAGACTGCCTACTGGTTTTACCTGTAATAAGGTTTGATACATGTGCTATGTGATAAGGACTTTGATACATGTGATAAGGACATGTGCATGGACCACTGAGGCATCGAAAAAAACACGGGCCATAGACCGGCTTGGGAAAAAAAAGTTCGTAAAACCCAGGGGCCATAGACCGGCTTGGGAAAAAAAAGTTCGTAAGACCCAGGGGCCATAGACCGCCTTGGGAAAAAAAAGTTCGGAAAACCCAGGGGCCATAGACCGGCTATGAAAGAAAATTTGAGAAAACCCTGGGGCCATAGAACGGCTATTTAATCCCCTTGAACGGACCTGTGCATGGACCACTGAGGCATCGAAAAAAAACACGGGCCATAGACCGGCTTGGGAAAAAAAAGTTCGTAAAACCCAGGGGCCATTGACCGGCTATTTAATCCCCTTGAACGGACATGTGCATGGACCACTGAGGCATCGAAAAAAAACACGGGCCATAGACCAGCTTGGGAAAAAAAAGTTTGTAAAACCCAGGGGCCATAGACCGGCTATTTAATCCCCTTGAACGGACCTGTGCATGGGCCACTGAGGCATCGAAAAAAAACACGGGCCATAGACCGGCTTGGGAAAAAAGCAAAATAGCCTGTCTATGGCCCGGCTGATGGCTGTACATGGATGGCTAATGGCTGTTAGTTATGGAGCTAGGTTAGACTATGTATGTTTAAATCTCTGATTTAAACAGAGCCGGCTAATGGCAGTTAGTTATGGAGCTAGGTTAGACTATGTATGTTTAAATCTCTGATTTAAACCACATAAAGAACATTGTGTGAGGAGCCTATGCCATGCATTCCAACTTCAACAGCATGTTGTGGGGTGCCGATATTGTGTGCCATCACATGTAAACCAACCAAGCCCACAAATACGTCAACATGGACCAGCATTACACCGTCTAACATACTCTGTCAGATGTAACACCTAAATTTGTGAATTCAAGACCTAATCTATTGCATAACACAGTGTTAGTACGAGAAAAACATTACTTACATTCGAAGCCGTGTTTTAAAATGGCGCGGACCTTGGTCTACTGACGCTCCACACTGTGTGTTCGTTTGCGTATGATGAACGTGTGACAATTTACTACAACAATTATTTAATTATTCTTATTCTTTATTTTACTATTTCTAGGGTACATGAAATTTCCAACTTATTTGCACACAATAATATAATTGCATTGTCATAACCTTTATATATTACGGAAAATACGATGACATGAACGAAGTCAAAGTGAAGTTGAAGTCAAAGTCATTCGCCGAACGTATTAGTCATTTTTTTTCTCCCAAACGATAGGGGATAACAAATCCACAGAGAATATAAGTGTAAAGTCAATTTTATTCAGGAAAGTACATACATAGTTGATTTACAAACATAATGTTGGATTTATAGATAGAGCTAGTGCATACAATACCTAAAGCCAATATAGTAGGCATAGAGCATTTCAGGCAACCGGGCAGTATATATGGACCCCTTACTCAAATCTCTGAATATGTTAGATATTAAGTCCCTGCACATACTCTCATGTGTATTTTATATATATAAAACGCTGCACTGTAATGTCAATCCTGACCCTAAAAGCTTCCTAGAAGGTTGTAACAGATCCCATGAGCACCACACCAGAAACAAATACCTATTTGATATTCCAAGAGTACGACTTAGTCAAACTAGAAATGCTTTACAAATCAAGGGACCTCGAATGTGGAATGACCTTCCCAATTATGTTAAAAACTGTACCTCTCCCAACCAGTTTAAGATAAATAAAGATAAATTTATAAGTTAAGAAAAATTCCACAAATCAACAACCCAGTTACTGACCCAGTATTTACCCAAGTCTTTCCTAAATCTAAACTTATCCAATTTATACCCATTGTTTCGTGTTCTATCGTGTGTTGACAATTTTAATAACCTATTAATATCCCCTTTGTTATATCCATTCAGGAAATTGTGGTTGATCTCGAACCCATTGATAATGTGACGACTTATACAGAATTTTGTAACTATATCATCAAGATTGTAACCAGCTTAGCTAAATGTAGTGTGGGGTTCAGTCCCTAAGCCCATATATGTGCCTCTCTAACCATTTAGGTTACAGGGCAAAAACATAAAAACAAAGGTAACTACAGAAGGCCTATTGGCCCATACCAGGCATGCAGCTCCTATCTATAACAGATAAACACTAAGTACTACCTAATTAACTCAATGTAACCTACCTAACCACCAAAATGTTAATCCATATCTTTTATTTTAAACAATGCTGTTTTGTTGACCAAATTGTATTTTTACTCTTTTTCTGTCATGTTTCTCCCACCCCTGTTTTTTCCCTTTTTTCTTATTTTTCTCAACATAATTCATACTTTAATTAGGCGGATCAGGACATCACCTGATCAAACACATCAAGCATCGTTTGACCACCATCAAACACACACATTTCGTGTGTGTTTGACGCTCACTGATATGTACCAGCGTTGTTTTATATATGGTGCTATTCTATCTTACGCTTTGTTGCTCTTTTTTACCTACGGGCTCATAGAACATTCTATTGCGAAAACATTGGCACAAAAATGAATGACGTACATACAATAATAATGTCAGGACAGTGAAATAATTATAAACTTTCAAAGCGCTGTATCGCCCATGTGTCGTCTTGTCACCAATACTGGGTAACAGTTCCGCCACTTCCCACACTCTTGCGGGTGGGCAGCGACCATTATTCTACGTTTATATTCATATCACCGTGTTGAGAATTTTATTGCGAGTACATTGATACTAAAATTAACACTTTAGGACAAGTGTGGAAGTGATAACAATCCCAAGAGTAAAAACATTTTGTTGCTCTTGGGCACTCACGGCGAGTCATCTACGTAGGTATTTATTGGGTGCTGGTATTCATATAACTTTTGGTGACCGTTTTTGCTGATGTTCTTCTAGAGAATGTTATTGCGAACACGTTGGTACCAAAATGAAATACATAGCTCGAGAACTAAGGTCAGGAGAGTAAAAAGAGTATACACATTTTTGTTTTGACGCTTAATTAAGGTTATTGTGAGTACTCATCGCCTGCCTAGAAACTGGAACTAGTAATTCCATCTATCATAATACTATCATACAAGAGGAGCCACACATCTATGGATCATCCAATAAAATCAGCAGACTTCTAGATGTTACTACTGCTCGGTTTAGACTCGGTTACAAGTATCTCTGGGAATTCTCATTATCTGCTGATGTAGACCTGACCAAATGTAAACTGTGTCAACAAAATTATTCGCACACCCTCCGTCACTATGTGATGGAGTGCGAAAAGATACTTGAATTTAGAGACAATTCTATAACCAATGTTCCAGCGATGTGTCAATATTTCATTCAAAATGATCTGCTACCAGAAATTTTAGCCAAATATCCCCAGTTTGCTAACTGTAGATGACAACTAAGGGATTCGGTCATATATCTACGTTAATTTTAACTCTAATAAAAAAAAATTGACCTCATGCATAATGAAATGGGTAGGTTTATCATTTCATAAGAAAAAAATTAGATAAAATATATTATTTCAGGAAAACTTGGCTTATTAGGCAAATCGGGCCTTGAATAGTAGGCCGAGAAGTGCGTTCTGGCTACTAGGTACGACATATATATATATATATATATATATATATATATATATATATATATATATATATATATATATATATATATATATATATATATATATATATGTCGTACCTAGTAGCCAGAACTCACTTCTCGGCCTACTATTCAAGGCCCGATTTGCCTAATAAGCCAAGTTTTCCTGAATTAATATATTTACTATAATTTTTTTCTTATGAAATGATAAAGCAACCCTTTTCTCTATGTATGAGGTCAATTTTTTTTTATTGGAGTTAAAATTAACGTAGATATATGACCGAACCTAACCAACCCTACCTAACCTAACCTAACCTATATTTATAGGTAAGGTTAGGTTAGGTAGCCAAAAAGAGCTAGGTTAGGTTAGGTTAGGTAGGTTAGGTAGACGAAAAAACATTAATTCATGAAAACTTGGCTTATTAGGCAAATCGGGCCTTGAATAGTAGGCTGAGAAGTGCGTTCTGGCTATTAGGTACGACATATATATATATATATATATATATATATATATATATATATATATATATATATATATATATATATATATATATGTCGTACCTAGTAGCCAGAACTCACTTCTCAGCCTATTCAAGGCTCGTACTTATTAGGTACGACATATATATATATATATATATATATATATATATATATATATATATATATATATATATATATATATATATATATATATGTCGTACCTAGTAGCCAGAACTCACTTCTCAGCCTACTATTCAAGGCCCGATTTGCCTAATAAGCCAAGTTTTCATGAATTAATGTTTTTTCGTCTACCTAACCTACCTAACCTAACCTAACCTAGCTTTTTTTGGCTACCTAACCTAACCTTACCTATAAATATAGGTTAGGTAGGGTTGGTTAGGTTCGGTCATATATCTACGTTAATTTTAACTACAATAAAAAAAATTGACCTCATACATAGAGAAAAGGGTTGCTTTATCATTTCATAAGAAAAAAATTATAGTAAATATATTAATTCAGGAAAACTTGGCTTATTAGGCAAATTGGGCCTTGAATAGTAAGCTGAGAAGTGAGTTCTGGCTACTAGGTACGACATATATATATATATATATATATATATATATATATATATATATATATATATATATATATATATATATATATATATATATATATATATATATATATATATATATATATATATATATATATATATATATATATATATATATATATATATATATATATATATATATATATATATATATGTCGTACCTAGTAGCCAGAACGCACATCTCAGCCTACTATGCAAGGCCCGATTTGTCTAATAAGCCAAGTTTTCATGAATTAATTGTTTTTCGACTACCTAACCTATTTTTTTTAGGCTACCTAACCTAACCGAAAATATAAAGATAGTTTAGGTAGGGTTGGTTAGGTTCGGTCATATATCTACGTTAATTTTAACTCCAATAAAAAAAAATTGCCTCATACATAATGAAATGGGTAGCTTTATCATTTCATAAGAAAAAAGTTAGAGAAAATATAATAATTCAGGAAAACTTGGCTTATTAGGCAAATCGGGCTTTGCATAGTAGGCCGAGAAGTGCATTCTGGCTACTAGGTACGACACATATATATATATATATATATATATATATATATATATATATATATATATATATATATATATATATATATATATATATATATATATATTTATTTTGGTGGTTGTTATTGCTTTTGTTGTAATACTAATTTTATACCAGATGTTGGTGTAATAAGTTTAAATGGGTTTCGGGAGACCTACCCGTTGTTTTTTTCTTCCTCTGTATGTGTCGTTTTACCCACTCACTTGGAATCCATTATGAGAATAAGGATTTCATATCAGGGATTCGTACCAAACACTTTGGACAACCTTGTTGGAATATCTCTTTAGTAACTGTAACTTACATTCGAATTACCATTCTCCCAGAGTTTTTATTATTATTATTATTATTATTATTATTATATTAGGCATACCACCACCTTCAAATAATAAATGTACAGTTAGATCTTAGAAATAGTTAACATTATAGAATATGAATTTTGTATATATCAAATTTAATATATTTCTTTTTACAACACACACACACACACTGTAGGTTTTTATGATTATAATAAAAAAAAATATGTAATTTTATGATCATTATTGATTACACTTGTATTAAAAAAAAATAAAGCAAGCCCTTGTTTCTATGACTTGGTAAATGTCATACATTACAACAATTTTTTCGAATACTTTATTAATTTTTCTGTGTTTCAAAATTCATTTGGTCTCTTTCTTCATGGTTTATAATTTTATATGTATTTAAATGTTTATATGTAGCCCATAACATATTTCATGTGATCACCAGATGTAACTGAATCCATAAATGGTATTTTATCATACATATTCATAACAGATGTTATTGTAATAAACAAACATAAGATAACTAATATAATAAGTATAAAATATGTGAATATTTTATTCCCGAACATATCTTTTTTTTGTTATTTTTTATATAGGAGAAAAATAATAAAAAGACCATGAAATTTAATTATAATTTAATAATTTAATAGATCTTTAAGCTGTTTAGCTGGAGGAACGATTTTTTGGGCATAAGAAACAATTGATTTATATTGATATTGATGATAAGTTAAGATAAATGTAATTAATAAAAGAGCCATAATAGCAATTACTAATGAGATTAATGATTTGGAAATATTTGTTTCCAAAAGATAAAAGGTGACTATTAAACCAACCAAAAAAGACATACATAATAGAAAGGGGCCAATTTGTTTTTTTCTTAACGACATTGATTTTTTCCTGTGATATTTCCTTATTATCATGTCTCTCATTAATTGCGGGAGTTGTTGATGTGGTTGGTATTGGATTCCAATAAGATTCTTCATGTACTCTGTTGAGGTAATAACTGAGGAAGTTGTTGATGATTCTCTCCTGAAGCCGTTGTTGTTGTTGAAAGATGAGGATGTGCCCTTGTATTTAAAACGATTTTCTTTTATTTTTTTAATTATAGTTTTAATTAATGTTTCACTATTGAAGGGTATTAGTGTTTTGAGTCAATGGCTGTTTATATGTATTAGGGCTTCTTCAAGTGGGAAATAACAGGCAATTTTTTCTTTATCTAAGTGATGACTGAAAGGAAAACGATGCATATAATTCTTAATTGCAAGGTTGTTGGTCTTCTTATCATTTAGGTTGAAAATACATCCTAAAGTTCCAAGTATCCAATTTAAACATCGAGACCGAGAGTGTGTAAATTGAATTAAATTATTTGCATTTTCAGTTTCAATTAAAATACTGTATTCACACTGATAGGTTTTACCATTCAGTGCTATCCATTTCTCTGATATCATTGGTAAATCATATTGGTTATTATGAATCATCCCCAATTTAATTCTTTTAATAATTGGTATAAAATCTAAATGAAAACAATGTGTTTCTTCCATAAACTCTCTAATTTGGGTAATTATCGGAATCTTTTGATGTATTTTTTCGGGTTGACCACGAGGAAGTGTATACTCCCCCTCTATTGTATTTCCATTACCAAACATATGTTGATATAAATTAACATATTCGGCTTGACTCATGGGGGGACAAATTTTAAAAAATAATAACATTTTTCGTTTTATCATTCCATTTATGTCGATAACTTTTATTATTAAGATACGAAATATAAAAGTATGATGGAGAATGTAACATTAGGATTTTACATTTTTTTAATATTACTTTTTCGTCTGTGCTAAAACATGTGATGTGATAAAAGGATGTGATAGCTCCTTACTCCCTCAGTCTACCTCGTAGTTCACGCCCAGTGACAACATGTGTTTAAACCCTTGAAGAAATCCATTCAGTATAGTGAGTGAAGTGGTATTCTCGTTGTTCCTTCTTAAGGGTTATAGTATTAATTAGTTTTTGTGTGTGTGTGTGTAATTTTTGTAATTTTTTTTGATCAATTATTGTCTAAAATTGAATTTTATGGAATGCCTAGGGATGTAAAAATTACAATGTAAAATTTACCAGCCATGAATATTGTTTCTCAGTGATCATAGGGTTCAATTTCTTTTTTTATAGTTTGGATGTTTATAGACTAATTTAATAATGGTCTGATGTAACAACCTTTATCCCTAAAATTTTCAGGACCCCAGTACTAAGCGGTTCATCAATCATCTGGACATGGCACATGGTGGACCTGACACACAGCCCTCTTCCAACCCAGACCAGAAAATCCCACCACAAAGAAACTGTCAGTCAGGCAGTTGTCTAGGGGCTGGGTTTGTGCCCCGGGGCAGTGACAATGGACAACAGCAACCATCTCAACATAACATTTCTCAGTCCCAACATAGTCAAGGTCGCATCAAAGATGTCGCTGGTGGAGGCCATGAAGGCATGGACGATGGGGCCATGGGCGAGACGAAGGGACAAAAAGCCTGTGAATGTGGCACTGTGGAGGGGGGGGAGGCTCTCGTCTCCTGGCGATGCCCACATCAACACACTCTTGCCTGGTTAGATGAACAATCCCATCAACAACAACAAAAACTACAGCAACCACTTCAACATAACATTTTGGGGTGTAGGGATGATGAAAGAGATGCAGATTCTGCCCAGACCACGAGTAATGGAAAGAAGGTTCGTTCTCCACGTTTCAGTGACTATTGTGAGGGTCAGTCAGCTCCATCCAACACTCAGGCTAATCCCAAGGTTGTAAGCATTGACTCGTCGTTTTACCCGTCCCTGTTGGCACCCCCCGGTTTAGCCTACTACCCTCCTCTTAACAATGGTCATGCAATGAGAGCAGATGGAAATGAGGTTGATGATCAACTGATTGATGATGTACAACCGAGCGATCTCTCCCTTAAATCTAAACCATCAGCATCGCCAAAACTAACCTCTGTATATATTGAAGAGTTGAAATGTAAGTTGGCACTGATTCGCCATTTGGGGGTATTAAATCCACAATCGTTCCTTGCCCAACACAAGTACAATTATTCAGACGAACGCAGATTCACATGTGATATTTGCTCCAAAGCATTTAAGCGAAAAGACGCCTTAATAAAACACCGTCGACTACATACAGGGGAGAAGCCTTTTGAATGTGACAAGTGTTTCAAGAGGTTCTCTTACCGGGGTTCCCATTATAGACATACACACATACACTGTCCAAAGTTGGGTAAATTGTGACCCATCACTTAACCTGTTTTCATTAATTGTAATATTTTTTGTATAAAAATTAGTATTTGGAAACTCAAAATATGTGCAATGAGTCCCAAATCAGGCTTAAAATATAAGATCAACGAAAAATGTTGTTTCTTATACAAATTATAAATATCAATGTGTTTTCATAATAATTATCCATTCTTTTTTGAAAACTGTTGGGGGTCCATTGAACAAGATTCAAATGTTGAATATACTATCCCATAGCATTGGAAACTGGAAACAATTTCAATATTGAAGGGTTGGTTAGGTACTGTCACTAAAAGTACATCAGACTCAAAAGCTACACGAAAAACAACGTAGAAATAAATCACCATCGGAATCATTCATTCAACAACACAGATAGTAGGTTTGCCCTCGGCAATCCCAAAAGGAATTAATCCATAGGGAAAATATCAGTTTGGTTATATAATATGGTTACAGATTCATTCATTAAAATGGGGGATTGGTAAACCCCACCGGAAGAAAAGGGATCTTCTGCAAGTGTGCAACAGCTGAACAAGAAATATCCCCCATATATGATAGCTGCGACCTCATAATACTAAATAAAATTTATTTTGTGTCATCTCATTGGTGGCTTAATCCTAATCAATCCATCTAGTCAGTCAAATACATACACTCAGTCAAGTGAGTAGCTTAATTGTTAGTCAGATTAATTACATAATACAGCATGAAGGATCAGACTCTTATAATCAGTGTAAATTTTGATAAACTCCTGTCTCAGAGACAATATATGGACGAGGGCGATTTCGGTACTGTATGGCGCATTCCCTGGGGGAAACAATATGCAATTTTGAAGACAATGAAGAAGAAGAAAATCTCTGCAAAACCCTTCAGGACAGAGCTTTTTATCATGGAAAGACTTAATGGTGCAGGTGGAGCTCCGAGACTACTCGGCGTTTGATACAAGCCAAGAGCTATAGTGATGTCTTTCCGGGGCGAGTTAACACTCTCAGAGGCTATCCGGGAAGATATTCCAGATTGGCTTATCATATATATTGTTTTGAATGTTGGTCAGTGCCTGCACGAGCTCCACGCTCGTGGAGTTCAGGACACATGTTGTCGATAAATTAATTAACACTATCAACCACCATAGGAGGTTGTGGCTAGCAAGCCAAATTTAACTGTATATATTTATAATTTTCACACTTGTATTTTTCAAGTGCCCATATTCTGTATATCAATTTACAAAAAAAAAAATCCCCAGATAATAGCACTGATATATTCACATTATTGCAACATTTCTTGTATTGATGCCAACCATAAGGGGTAGGATTTCTGACTGTAATTGTATTAAGTTATGTAAAAATTCAGCCTAAACTATTTAGCTACTTTCTTAGGTAGGATCAATTCTAACTAGTACTGTATTAGACCATACTAGTATATTCTAGATGATAAAGATGAGCTAGCCCCAAGGTACTACCGTAGTGGCATCTGTGTATCACTCAAATATTAGCTATTTACTACTAGGAAGGTAAGCTAACCTCCCGACGAGATAGCACATAGCCTAGTCCAGAAATATTAGACTACTAGGTGTACCCGGTCACGCGTTGCTGAGGCTCAGCAACGCATATGTGTTACTGAGCCACAGCAACTGTGGCTCCCCTGTCTCCCAGTCCTTCCCAACATTCCCCCCTCCCTGGTCCCCTCGTCCTCCCAACTATTCCTCACTCCCTCTTCCCTTTTTCCTCCCGTTCATCCTCTGCTACAGCATCCCCTCGTCGTCCCCACAATCTCCTACTCCCCCGTCCCCTCGTCCTCCCTACCATCCCCCCTTCCATCCCTGTCCCCTCGTTCTCCCAATCATTCCTCACTCCCTCGTCCCTTTTTCCTCCCCTTCATCCTCCACTCCACCATCCCCTCGTCCTCCTGCCCATTCCCTACTCCACCATCCCTTCGTCCTTCACACAATCTCCTATGCCCCCGTCCTGTCATCCTCCCTACCATTCCCCCCCCCCTCCCCGTCCCATCGTTTTCCCTACCATTCCCCTCCTCCGTCCCCTCGTCCTCCCCACTATCCCCCACTCTCCTGTCCCCTTGTCATCTCAACCATTCTCCATTCCCCTCGTCCCCACCATCCCCAACTCCCCCTGTTCCCTCGTCCTCCCTCACCATTACCCCCTTCCCTGTCCCCTCGTCCTTCCCATCATTCCCCACTCCCTCGTCTGATGATCAAATGATCTGATGTTTCCATCAGAAAATTGGGAACATCAAATGATCTGGGTCTAGATTCCCAAAAAAGTTAGGCAAACACTTACGAACTTGTACATCTCTTCTCAATCTTTGGCAGCTTTGTTTACAATTATTAAACAGTTAATGAGGTCCGAATAACCAGGAGGCTGTTTATAAAAATAACAACAGTTAATTGACAAATTTTCATACTTGTAAACTGTTAATAAATGCAACTAAAGCCATCAAAGATTGAGGATCGATGTACACTTTCGTAAGTACTTGCATAACTGCTTCGTGAATCTGGCCCCAGATGTCCCCATCACTGAAATATAAGAAAAATAGTTCAAAAAACGAAATGAAATATAATGAAAAAATAGAAAAATAAACTATACTCAAGAAATGAACAGTATGGTTAACAAGACAGCTCAATTCCAACACAATGTCACACAAAATAATTAAATCAGAATTAAAATAAATCGAAATTTAAGAAAATTCCATTTATCAATGAAATCAGAAACAATTCCATTTCAAACAAATTTAGCATAGCATGTGTTGATCTTATGTGCAACAGATGGCGTTGTTTTTCAAAAACACATGTTTTTACCTGTCACAAAGGTGGCATCTATATAGTAGGTATATGAAAAGACGCGCCTATTCAAATGCAACATTGTGTCAAAATTTCAAAGCAATCAGTGAAGAAATTTTGGAGATTACAGCATGTGTTGCTCTTACGACCAACAGATGGTGCTGTTTTTCGAAATAAGCATGTTTTTTCTTGTCACAGGTGAGGCAGGTATATAGTAGGTATGTAAAAAGATGCGTCTATTCGAATGCAGCGTTGTGTCAAAATTTCAACACAATCGGTAAAGAGGTTTCCCTCACATGAAAAACAAATGAAAAAAACAGTTTTTCAGAAAAAAACATGTTTTTTACCATCACAGATGCGACATCTATATAGCATGTTTATAAAAACCTGCTCGGACGCGAATGGAACGTTGTGGGAAAATTTCAAAGCAATTGGTGAAGAAATTGCGGAGATTAGCGATTATGAACAAACGAATTTTTCCATTTTTATTTATATAGACCAGCAGTACCCGGCCACGCGTTGCTGTGGCTCAACAACGCATGTGCGTTGCTGAACCACAGCAACCTTCCCTGTCCCCCAGTCCTCACCACCATTCCCTTCTCACCCGTCTCCTCGGCCTAACAATTCCCAACTCCACCGTCCTCTCGTTCTCCCCACCATTCCTCACTCCACCATCCCCCTCATCTTTCCCTCCGTGCCCATCTCCCTTGTCCCCTTTGTCCTCCACACCATTCTCCATTCCCCCATCCCCTCGTTCCCACCATCCCAAACTGCCCCATCCCCTCGTCCTTCCCCACCTATACCCCCCTTTTTTGTCCCCATCGTCCTCCGCACCATCTCTCACTTCAGTCCCCTCGTAATCTCCACCATTCCCCACTCCCTCATATGGTTCCTTCCCAAATGGTCTGATGTTCCCATCAGAAAATTTGGAACATCATACCATCTGATGTTTCCATCACTGAAATATAATTAAAACAGTTAAAAAACTAAATGAAAATATGAAAAAATATATAAATGAAGTATACTCACGAAATGAACGGTTTGGTAAAAAAAAAAATGCTCAATTCCAATGCAATTCACACAAAATAATCAAATCAAAATGAAAATAAATCAAAATCTATGAAATTCAGTTTATCAATGCAATCAGAAACATTGAAAATAAATTGTAACATTTCCAAGTATAACGTGTGTGTTGCTCTTACATGCAACAGATGGCACTGTTTTTCAAAAAATGCATAGTTTTACCTGTCACAGGTGTGGCATTTATACTTACGAAATGAACGGTATGGTAAACAACACAGCTCAATTTCAACACAATGTCACACAAAATAATTAACTAAAAAATAAAATAAATCGAAATCTATGAAAATAAAATTTATTAATGCAATCGGAAACACTGAAATGGAATTCGTGACATATTTAATATATCGTGCATGTTGCCATTATGTGCAACATATGGTGCTGTTTTCAAAAATGCATGTTTTACCTGTCACAGGGGTGGCATCTATATAGTATGAATATTTAAAGACGCGCCTATTCAAATAAAACATTGTGTCAAAATTTCAAATCAATTGGTGAAGAATTTTTGGTGATTACAGCGTGTGTTGCTCTTACGTCCAACAGATAGTGCTATTTTTCAAAAAAAGCATGTTATTTCCTATCACAGGTGAGGCATGTATATAGTAGATATATAAAAAGATGCGCCTATTCGAATACAACGTTGGGTCAAAATTTCAAAGCAATTGGTAATGAGGTTTCGAAGATTTCTTTCACATGAAAAACACACTTTTTCAGAAAGAGCATGTTTTATACCGTCACAGAGGTAACATCTATATAGTATGTATATTAAAACCTGCTCGGATGTGAAAGGAACGTTGTGTGAAAATTTCAAAGTAATCGGTGAAGAACTTTCGGAGATTATCGATTTTGAACAAACGAATATTTCCATTTTTATTTATATAGATTATCATGATACTGACGAGTATATACACAAGTATCCAAGTTACTTCAGTAACAAATATTCAAGCCCTACAAAGTTTGAACATAAAGTTACCATGTCTACTCCTGAAAAACTAAAGAGATCCCTGGTAGGCCTTAAAGGTCAATTAAATAGATTGCTCAATAAGTCAGAAAACTTATCAAAGGCAACTCTAGTTGATTACCATCAGTTGGAAATTTCTCTGAGAGTAGCTGATCTCAAGTTCGAACAAGTCAAGGCTATGATTGGGTCTTACATCACTGTGTTAACGGATAGTGACATTGATCCTGATGAAATAGATCAAGCTATAGCAGAAACATCTCAGTATGAAGATAACACCCAAGACATATTTAATCTTCTAATTGGTTTAGTTGAAAACTATACAGTAACTCCAAAGATTCCTGTATCTCATCCCAGTGTATTACAAGCAGAGGCACGTTTATCTTCTTTGGACTTGCCCACATTTGCTGGACTGGATGAAGAGAATTGAGATACATTTTGGACATCATTTAAAGTCCATATTCATTATAAAACTTCTATGGATACGGTAATCAAATTTTCTTACCTTCAAAGCCGCCTCAGAGGGGAAGCTAAGAAGTAAGTAATTATCAAAAGAAGGCACCAAACCGGGAAGGCTATGTAGCACCATCAAATGCGCAGAATAATCAGAGGGCGCTAAATATCACCAAGGATGCCAATACGAGAACAAAAACGCTTAAGGCGAACGATATCAAAAGTATCCGAGTCACCAAGAATTCTATTGAGGGACAGGTGACCGCGAGGGGCGGTCGGAAAGCAAGACATACGCTCGTCCTGGAAGTCAGGACATTCAAGAAAGACATGCACGACCGTAAGAGGGACAATGCAACTAGGACAATAAGGAGCAGGTATGCGCTCCATCAAGTGACCATGGGTTAAGCGAGTATGGCCAATACACAACCTTGCCAGAGCTGTTTCCCATCGCCGGTTACGGTGGTAGGAGGACGGCCACGAGGAAACACAACATTTAAGAGTACGGAGTTTGTTACCAGTAACAGACGACCAAGAAGCCTGCCAATGGATAAGGACAAAGGAATGGATAACCGTGTAAAAGTCGGAATATGGAATACCTTTACAAGAGACGGGACAAGAGCGGACAGCTTCCTTGGCGGCAGCATCCGCACGCTCATTTAAAGACACACCAATATGGCTGGAAACCCAACAAAACTCACCCGACTTAAATTTACTGTGAACAAGAAACATCCAATGCTGGATCTCGACAACTACTGGATGAACCGGATTAAAGGACCCGAGAGCCATGAGGGCACTACGAGAGTCAACAACAACTACAAAGGAAGACTGACAATGAGAAAGCAGGAGACGAAGAGCATAGAGAATAGCATAAAGCTCCGCTGTAAAGATGCTAGCCTCCGGAGGTAAGCGACACATATAAGTGCGATCAGGAAAAACAACAGATTAGCCAACACCGTCCGTAGACTTAGACCCATCGGTGAAGACAGAAATGGAGCGGGAGTGAGAAGAAAAGTGCTCAAGGAAAAGACGTTTTAGAACCGTAGGAGGGGTAAAAGCTTTAGTGATACGGATCAAGGAAGTACAAAACCGCGGAAGAGGGACTCTCCACGGGAGCAAAGAAGGAACACGAGGAGAAACATTAGAAATATGAACGGAAAGAGAATCCTGTAAGCGAGATAACCGGACAGAAAGAGGGAGGTGTTGAAGAGGAAGAAGAACTGCAGGAGGGGCAAAAGTTAAAGCACGACAGAGGCGACAGGAAGTATGTTGTAAGGACCGCGCCAGATAGCGAAGACAGTAGCGATCACGGCGGTCTTGGAGAGACAGGAAGCCAGTGTCAACATACAAGCTAAGGACGGGAGTCGAACGAAAGGCACCAGAACTGAGGCGCAACCCAGTATGGTGCAAAGCATCAAGACAGCGAAGAGTAGAAGGAGAAGCAGACGAGTAAGCAGGGCAACCATAATCGAGCTTAGACAGGACGAGAGAGGAATGTAAAACAAGGAGAGTGCGCCTATCTTCCCCCCAAGAAGTATAAAACAAGACCCGAAGGAGGGTAAGGGCCTTAGAGCACTCAACACGGAGGTAAGAGATATGGGGAGACCAAGACAAACGAGTGTCAAGGAATAACCCCAAAAGCTTCGCAGGAATCTGTGTACTCAAGGGGATGACCATAAAGTGACAAAAAGGGACGAAGAACGACCCGTTTCCGCGTAAAAGTCATGGCACAAGTCTTAGAAATAGAGAACTTGAAGCCATGATCGGTGGCCCAAGACGACACAGCATCAATTGCAAGTTGAAGCCGGCGTTGAAAGAGACGCGAATCATCACCCTGACCACAAAGGGTAAGATCATCGACAAAGAGAGCAGAGAAGACACCTGAAGGAAGAGAGGAAAGAAGACCATTGAGGGCAACCAGAAAAAGAATAGTGCTCAGAACACTACCCTGGGGCACACCTTTGTATTTCTGAAAAGAGGCAGAGAGAGCGGTACCAAGGCGCACCCGAAAGGAACGACGAGAGAAGAAGCTGCGGAGAAAGAGAGGGAGATGACCACGAAGGCCAAAAGAATGAAGTTGAGATAGAATATGATATCGCCAAGTGGTGTCGTAAGCCTTTTCCAGGTCAAAAAGGACGGCAACAACGGAGGTCCTCGCAGCAAAAGCAGTACGAATATAGACCTCCAAGTTCACCAGGACATCTGTCGTGCTGCGGCACTTGCGGAAACCAAACTGAGAAGGGGAGAGGAGGTGATGGTGTTCCAGGAACCACATCAGACGAACGTTAACCATACGTTCAAAGAGTTTGCAGACAACTTGTGAGGGCAATACGGCGAAAGTCCTTAGGGGAAGTACCCAGAGACCCAGGTTTGCGAACAAGGAGGACAACGGCATCGAGCCAGTCCTCAGGGACTGACGACGACTCCCAGATACAATTATACAGGCTCAGTAAATACTGAGACGTGCACGGAGGGAGATGGCGAAGCATCTCATAATGAATACCATCGGAGCTCGCCGCCCTAGAACCGCAGAGGGCCAGGGCAGAACGAAGCTCAGAGAGAGAGATGGGATCATTATAGGGAAGCCGAAGACGGGTGCAGAAATCTAAAGGACGAGACTCAAGGACAGGTTTACGAAGAAGGAAAGATTGGGAAAGATGAAGACCAGAGCTAACAGAAGAAAAGTGAGAACCCAGTTCGGAAGCGACCTGCAACGGGTCTGCCACAAGAGTATCATGGAGGTGAAGGACCGGTGAAACATCGGGAACGAACATACCCGCTATCTCGCGGATATGCTTCCAGATCTGGGGCAGAGGAGTTTCAGATGTAATTGTTGAGACATAAGATGCCCAACATTCACGTTTAGCTGTACGGATGGCCCTACGGGCCACCGCACTCGCTTTCCGAGAGAAAAGAAAAGAATCGGCCGTTTGCCGACGGCGGTGCCTCTTCCAGGCTGCACGCTTACAGCGGACAGCCCGGGCACAATGCGCATTCCACCAGGGAACGCACTTCCGCGGACCCCGAGAGGAAGAGCGAGGAATAGAGCGGAGGGCCGCGGTGAAGACAGTGTCATGAAAAAGGAGAAGAGCGCGAGGGAGAGGTCAGAGAGAGCAGCACTGAGGGTAAATAGGTTCCAGTCTGCTTTAGCAAACTGCCACCTAGGAAAAGAGAGGGAAGAGGGAAACGAGAAAAAGGAAACAAGGATAGGGAAATGATCACTGCCATGGAGGTCATCAAGAACCTGCCACGTGAAATCTAAGTAAAGAGAAGAAGAGCAGAGAGAAAGATCAAGACAGGAAAGGGTGCAAGTCCGAGAGTCCAAATAAGTGGGCTCACCAGAATTCAGAAGAGACAGGGAAGAAGAGAGGAGAAACGGCTCAGGAAGGCGACCCTGGGTATTCGTCAGAACATTACCCCAAAGAGAATGACGACAACTGAAGTCACCCAGCAGGAGCACAGGCTCTGGCAAGGAGTCCAAGAGGTGTTTCAAGTCAGGAAGAGAAAGTGGGACACTCGGGGGGAGATAAATGCAACAAACTGTGTACCATTTCCCCACAAAGATACGAGCAGCAGAACAATGGAGAGGCAAAGGAAAAAGTAAAGGAACAAAGGGAACTTCAGCGCGGATCAAGAGAGCAGAAGAATTAGGAGCCCCAGCAAGGGCTGGGGGGGGGGGAGAGAAAGGAATAGCCACGAAAACGATCAGGACGAGCACCAAGCATCGGCTCCTGGAGACAGACACAAAGGGACGAAAACCGCGAAATCAGAAGTTGGAGTTCGAGGAAATTGGCGTAATTACCTCGAACGTTCCATTGAAGAATACCCAGCAAACACAAATCATCTACACAACGTTCGCCTATCTCTTCCCATAGGTGTGGGAATGATTTGCATTGAGAATGGTGCAGGAGAGCCTTTGAGAAACTTTTACTCCAAAAATCCAAACACAAAGGTTTAATTATAAATTGTTTTTCTACAATTATTTTCTTCCAAATGTAAAACAAATAGTTTTTACATGTTTAAATATAAAATTTATGGTGTTTTTTTGTAAAATTCATTAATAAATTGTGAATGATATATATTGGCTGAGTGAAACCTTTAAAATCCATTTAGTTATAATTTGAACAGAAAAAAGTAGTTTTCCAAATTTTCTAAAAATCGCTCTTTTTAACACAATTTGACTCCTTATGCATTCCACTAAACACTATATCATGTTTAAATATATAATTTATGTATTATTCCCTAAAATAATTTATATAAATTATATAAGTTGCTGGAAAGTGGTGTTAAAGAATCTGAAAACTTTTTGTTGTGTTATAATTGGAATGTTCTTATTAACTATGTCTCAAGTTCACAGTTTATCAAACAAGAATATTAACATTCGTCAACTCTTAAAATCTTATATGTTATCTTGCTGGTGCAAAATGGGTGAATCTTTAGGAACAGCTATAGTATCTATATATCACAAATGGTGTTTTCCCTAACTCAAACAATGTAGGGTTTATTATTCTACACATATTTCTAATGACTCTTAGATGTTTACATTCTCTGAAGTATAATTGTGAAGGCTGTGTCCATCACTCTTAACACAGATTCTTAAACTCCTCTCTGCAGGTTCAACTATATAATTAGTTTCCATTTTGAATCTCCATGGACATTTGTATCCAAAATGAAACCAATGTGGTTTCCTTCAGCGCCTTCAGCCAGCACATTTGCTCATTCATTTCCACAGATTCCAACATGGTAGGGGATTTACAGAAATTTGTATATTCATATTGTTATATATTAAAAATATGAATGCAGTTCAATATGATAAGACAAATACATGAGTTTATGATAAATTCGTTTTCTGTGATATACCATTGATATGCTCTTTTTTTCTTTAAACGGCAGACTAAACTAAAGTGCTCACATCAACAGATTTGATGTATAAATGGTCAACGCTCAACAGAGTTAGTATAAATGCATTAGTATAAATCTTACTTGTCTCATTGTTAATTCACATTCAATGTCAACTTGTGGTTTTGATGTGGCACGTTTGGCCAAGACACCCCACCCCATTATGCACCCCATACCCATCTTGTGGACGGTTGTGGAAAGGGTTACAGAGGCACATAATGGGCTCAGGGACTGAACCCCACAATTCATTTAGCTAAGCAAGTTACAATCTTGATGAGCTAGTTACAAAATTCAATATAAGTCATCACATCAACAATGGGTTCGAGATCGACCTCAAGTACAGGTTCTAAATTAAGCAACTGACATATGTGGAGAGCTAGTATCAAAATTTATATGTTTGTCCTGCACACCGCCCCCCATCCAGTGGGCAGCGGTGGATAGGTTACAATCACTTAGTTGTTATCTACAGTTAGCAAACTGGGGATATTTGGCTAAAATTTCTGGTAGCAGATCATTTTGAATGAAATATTGACACATCGCTGGAACATTGGTTATAGAATTGTCTCTAAATTCAAGTATCTTTTCGCACTCCATCACATAGTGACGGAGGGTGTGCGAATAATTTTGTTGACACAGTTTACATTTGGTCAGGTCTACATCAGCAGATAATGAGAATTCCCAGAGATACTTGTAACCGAGTCTAAGCCGAGCAGTAGTAACATCTAGAAGTCTGCTGATTTTATTGGATGATCCATAGATGTGTGGCTCCTCTTGTATGATAGTATGATGATAGATGGAATTACTAGTTCCAGTTTCTAGGCAGGCAATGAGTACTCACAATAACCTTAATTAAGCGTCAAAACAAAAATGTGTATACTCTTTTTACTCTCCTGACCTTAGTTCTCGAGCTATGTATTTCATTTTGGTACCAACGTGTTCGCAATAACATTCTGTAGAAGAACATCAGCAAAAACGGTCACCAAAAGTTATATGAATACCAGCACCCAATAAATACCTACGTAGATGACTCGCCGTGAGTGCCCAAGAGCAACAAAATGTTTTTACTCTTGGGATTGTTATCACTTCCACACTTGTCCTAAAGCGTTAATTTTGGTATCAATGTACTCGCAATGAAATTCTCAACACGGTGATATGAATATAAACGTAGAATAATGGTCGCTGCCCACCCGCAAGAGTGTGGGAAGTGGCGGAACTGTTACCCAGTATTGGTGACAAGACGACACATGGGCGATACAGCGCTTTGAAAGTTTATAATTATTTCACTGTCCTGACATTATTATTGTATGTACGTCATTCATTTTTGTGCCAATGTTTTCGCAATAGAATGTTCTATGAGCCCGTAGGTAAAAAAGAGCAACAAAGCGTAAGATAGAATAGCACCATATATAAAACAACGCTGGTACATATCAGTGAGCGTCAAACACACACGAAATGTGTGTGTTTGATGGTGGTCAAACGATGCTTGATGTGTTTGATCAGGTGATGTCCTGATCCGCCTAATTAAAGTATGAATTATGTTGAGAAAAATAAGAAAAAAGGGAAAAAACAGGGGTGGGAGAAACATGACAGAAAAAGAGTAAAAATACAATTTGGTCAACAAAACAGCATTGTTTAAAATAAAATATATGGATTAACATTTTGGTGGTTAGGTAGGTTATATTGAGTTAATTAGGTAGTACTTAGTGTTTATCTGTTATAGATAGGAGCTGCATGCCTGGTATGGGCCAATAGGCCTTCTGTAGTTACCTTTGTTTTTATGTTTTTGCCCTGTAACCTAAATGGTTAGAGAGGCACATATATGGGCTTAGGGACTGAACCCCACACTACATTTAGCTAAGCTGGTTACAATCTTGATGATATAGTTACAAAATTCTGTATAAGTCGTCACATTATCAATGGATTCGAGATCAACCACAATTTCCTGAATGGATATAACAAAGGGGATATTAATAGGTTATTAAAATTGTCAACACACGATAGAACACGAAACAATGGGTATAAATTGGATAAGTTAAGATTTAGGAAAGACTTGGGTAAATACTGGGTCAGTAACTGGGTTGTTGATTTGTGGAATTTTTCTTAACTTATAAATTTATCTTTATTTATCTTAAACTGGTTGGGAGAGGTACAGTTTTTAACATAATTGGGAAGGTCATTCCACATTCGAGGTCCCTTGATTTGTAAAGCATTTCTAGTTTGACTAAGTCGTACTCTTGGAATATCAAATAGGTATTTGTTTCTGGTGTGGTGCTCATGGGATCTGTTACAACCTTCTAGGAAGCTTTTAGGGTCAGGATTGACATTACAGTGCAGCGTTTTATATATATAAAATACACATGAGAGTATGTGCAGGGACTTAATATCTAACATATTCAGAGATTTGAGTAAGGGGTCCATATATACTGCCCGGTTGCCTGAAATGCTATATGCCTACTATATTGGCTTTAGGTATTGTATGCACTAGCTCTATCTATAAATCCATCATTATGTTTGTAAATCAACTATGTATGTACTTTCCTGAATAAAATTGACTTTACACTTATATTCTCTGTGGATTTGTTATCCCCTATCGTTTGGGAGAAAAAAAATGACTAATACGTTCGGCGAATGACTTTGACTTCAACTTCACTTTGACTTCGTTCATGTCATCGTATTTTCCGTAATATATAAAGGTTATGACAATGCAATTATATTATTGTGTGCAAATAAGTTGGAAATTTCATGTACCCTAAAAATAGTAAAATAAAGAATAAGAATAATTAAATAATTGTTGTAGTAAATTGTCACACGTTCATCATACGCAAACGAAAACACAGTGTGGAGCGTCAGTAGACCAAGGTCCGCGCCATTTTAAAACACGGCTTCGAATGTAAGTAATGTTTTTCTCGTACTAACACTGTGTTATGCAATAGATTAGGTCTTGAATTCACAAATTTAGGTGTTACATCTGACAGAGTATGTTAGACGGTGTAATGCTGGTCCATGTTGACGTATTTGTGGGCTTGGTTGGTTTACATGTGATGGCACACAATATCGGCACCCCACAACATGCTGTTGAAGTTGGAATGCATGGCATAGGCTCCTCACACAATGTTCTTTATGTGGTTTAAATCAGAGATTTAAACATACATAGTCTAACCTAGCTCCATAACTAACTGCCATTAGCCGGCTCTGTTTAAATCAGAGATTTAAACATACATAGTCTAACCTAGCTCCATAACTAACAGCCATTAGCCATCCATGTACAGCCATCAGCCGGGCCATAGACCGGCTATTTTGCTTTTTTCCCAAGCCGGTCTATGGCCCGTGTTTTTTTTCGATGCCTCAGTGGCCCATGCACAGGTCCGTTCAAGGGGATTAAATAGCCGGTCTATGGCCCCTGGGTTTTACAAACTTTTTTTTCCCAAGCTGGTCTATGGCCCGTGTTTTTTTTCGATGCCTCAGTGGTCCATGCACATGTCCGTTCAAGGGGATTAAATAGCCGGTCTATGGCCCCTGGGTTTTACGAACTTTTTTTTCCCAAGCCGGTCTATGGCCCGTGTTTTTTTTCGATGCCTCTGGTCCATGCACATGTCCGTTCAAGGGGATTAAATAGCCGGTCTATGGCCCCTGGGTTTTACAAACTTTTTTTTCCCAAGCCGGTCTATGGCCCGTGTTTTTTTTCGATGCCTCAGTGGTCCATGCACAGGTCCGTTCAAGGGGATTAAATAGCCGTTCTATGGCCCCAGGGTTTTCTCAAATTTTCTTTCATAGCCGGTCTATGGCCCCTGGGTTTTACGAACTTTTTTTTCCCAAGCCGGTCTATGGCCCCTGGGTTTTACGAACTTTTTTTTCCCAAGCCGGTCTATGGCCCCTGGGTTTTACGAACTTTTTTTTCCCAAGCCGGTCTATGGCCCGTGTTTTTTTTCGATGCCTCAGTGGTCCATGCACATGTCCTTATCACATATATCAAAGTCCTTATCACATAGCACATGTATCAAACCTTATTACAGGTAAAACCAGTAGGCAGTCTACTGTATTTTATCAAACCCTTATTAGAATAATAGATCTCGTAATAATTTTGCAAAAATAGTGGCATTTACTATTTTAAAAAGATTATTAAAAAATTTACCGATATGGTGCATTCGGAAGACAAACCCAATTTTTCACTTTTGACAATTGAGCTCGGGTGCAGGGGGGGGGGTTGTGTAAAAGTTTGGTTTGTGCCTCGGAAAGGCTATGGGATCCAGTAAGATCGTCCTTCCTTTCCTCCCTAGAATCTGGATGTATCAGGTGCTTAATTGTCAAAAGTGAAAAATTGGAATTGTCTTCCGAATGCACCATATCGGTAAATTTTTTAATAATCTTTTAAAAATAGTAAATGCCACTATTTTTGCAAAATTATTACGAGATCTATTATTCTAATAAGGGTTTGATAAAATACAGTAGACTGCCTACTGGTTTTACCTGTAATAAGGTTTGATACAGATGATTATGATTATGGTTTTGGCCTCCACCACCCTCTCACCTAACTTGTTCCAACCGTGTCTACCACGCTGCTTGCGAAAGTTAATTTTCTAATATTTCTGTGGCATCTTTGTTTGGTTACCTTTTACAATATCTTCTTTTTATTCTACCATCTAGTTTTGGCATTTTATGCCTCTAACCTGGGAGCCACTTATTGGCATGTCTATACCTTTTCTAGTTGATGTGATTCTTTAGATATGGGCACCATATCTCCAGGTGTTCTTCACATTTAGCTTTAATTATTTTTTCCAATATTTTCACTTACTCTTGTAATACAGGGTTCGAGGTTCCCTATAGTGTCCTTTATTGAAATAGAGTTTAACAACAATTTCAATGTCCCTATTTTCTTTTAGATTATATCTCAACATATAATTAATGTCCAACAGGACATGATTACTCTTTCCAATGGGAGGATGGTATTGAATATTTGATCTAGTACTGATGGAATAATTTATATAATAATCACTAGAAATTATTTCGATAAGAATTTGAATTTATGCATGTCTTTGTTTTGGCATGCCTCTATTTCCACATGTTACATTTCTGCATGTCTCCAATTCTGGAAGTGTTCACTTTTGCATGTGCCTGACAAGGATGTTATATGCACCAGCTTTAATTATCACACATTGTATATAATGAATGACTTATTTTTAGAATTTTGATACATATTGCATCTGTCAATACATTATTAACAATAATATAGGTAATATGGTAGTCTAATGTAGAAATTTGACACTCTTTAACAGAATGTACGAGTATAAGCGAAAAAAGCGACTCCAATACAACAACAGATGGATGCAAGTATCAAGAAGGCTAAAACGTATACACAAAATGCATCCAAATACAGCTGTACACACTAGTGAACCCATTAATCTTACTGAGGCAGCATCAAGTTCAGAGATTGAGTCATCAGACAATGACATTAGTTCTTTTGAAGCCGAGTCAAATCAAGAGTATGGATTAGGCTCTGAAATTGATGATTTACACATGAATCTTACTGATATTCATGATGTATTATCTAATTCTCAAAGTGAGGAGGAGAATGATGACCATGATAATCATCATTCACTTGTTTACCCACAGAATTTATTAATTCAGTGGGTAAACAAGAATGGTGTTACACACAATGCTGTTGATGAATTATTAAAAATTTTGAGGCAAATGGGAATTGACTACTTACCAAAAACAGCTCGGACACTAATCAGTTCTGAAAGGTACATAGAAACTCAGCAAAAATCTGGAATGAAATATGTCTACTTTGGGTTAAAAGAGGAACTGTTAAAAAACATAAGTAGATATCCAAAAGCAACTATAAAAGGACTGAGACAATTATTATTGTCATGTAACATTGATGGCCTTCCTATATTTAGAAGCAAAAATGATGCTTTGTGGCCAGTTCTCTGTGCAGTAATGAATATTAAACCTTTGAAAGTCTTTCCAGTTGTCCTCATGTATGGACGTTCTAAGCCAAGTGATTTAAATTTCTTATATGATTTTATATCTGATATGGATGACCTTTTGTTGCATGGGATTCAGTATGGTAACAGAACTATCAACATAAAATTACAATGTGTAATTTGTGATGCACCTGCTAAGGCTATGGTGAAGTCCATAAAACTGTTTTCAGGTTATTATGGCTGTGACAAATGTGAACAGAAAGGTACTTGGATGGGGAAAATGACATATCCAGAAGTAACAAATTTAACCATTAGAACAGACACACGCTTCCGTAATCAATCTAACTCGCAACATCATCATGGTAAATCACCATTCTGTGACTTGAACATAGACTTAATTGCAGCGTTTCCCATAGACTATATGCACCAGGTGTGCCTTGGTGTTATGAAGCGACTTCTTGTCACCTGGATACGGAAAAACACATTTAAATTATGTAGCCGCCAGATTTCTGAAATTAGTGCTAGATTGGTGAGCGTAAAAGATTTTGTGCCCAATATTTTTGCACGTAAACCACGAGGTTTGGAAGAAATTGACAGATGGAAGGCAACTGAATACAGATAGTTTCTTCTCTACACAGGAAAGCTTGTATTGAAAGGTATTCTACCCCAAGAGATGTATGATCATTTCCTTACTCTCAGTGTTGGTATAAGTATTCTTGTTTTGCCCACATGCATGTCCTTAAAATACGGCAAATATGCTCATGACCTTTTGCTGAATTTTGTATCAAGGTGTGGTGATCTGTATGGGAAAGATTTTCTAGTCTACAATGTTCACAGTTTGATTCACCTAACAGAAGATGCTGAGGAACATGGTACTCTTGACAGTTGTTCAGCTTTTCCATTTGAAAATTATTTGCATCAGCTGAAAAAGATGGTCAGATCAAGTAAAAATCCAATTGTCCAAATTACAAAAAGAATAAAAGAGGCTGAAAATACCATGATTTATAAAACATCTCCGGATAATAAAATTTCTCATAAATTTCCTAACAATGTATATTCGTTACCTGAATATAATTGCTGTGAAGTGTTAAGGACTGTACACAGCCGAAGAAGTGAAGAAAATTACTTCATTGTTAGGGTATATCCTTTTCAAAGCCCAATATTTACTAGTCCTTGTGATTCAGGAATATTTGGGGCCTTCAATGTTAATCCACGTAAGGGCTTTTTAAAAAAAGTATCTAGCATTAACACATCAACAAGAGGAATGTTAATCAAGAAAACAGAAAGTACTTATATCTTCTTGTCAATACTACATGATTTATGACTAGTAAGTTTCTTGTGATTATGTTTTTGATTCTTGTGCAAGCTGTAGGAATACTCTTTGCTTACGTTGCAAACTTTTAACTTTAGTAAAAAGTATTGTTCACCATCATAACATATTAGAATTAAGGTTAACATTGTTGTTTAGTACTACTATATAAAATTAGTGACTGCTTATTTTCTTAGACACTGATAATGTGCTGCAGAAAATGTCCCTAATCAGTTTAAATTTGTAGATGGCTGAATCTGAAAATAAATACATCGTTGTGGAAGATGAAGAAGGAGAATTGTCAATCATCCATATCAAATGGATGTTTAGTGCATCTGATGTAAGTCAATATATATATATATATTGTTTATTTGCAAAATTAAAACATTAGTATTTAAAATATGTGTATATGATATATGTTGATAGATTTAGAGATATATATGTATATAATATATGAAATACAGTGGGGCCTCGATTTATGAGACATACATTTACATATACATATATTTACAAATATATGTCCCCTTTCTAGGGATCAAACGTGGGCTATTGGCCACGTGAAAACCAATCATCGAAAGCCAAAAGAGGAGAAATACCAGACCCATCAAAATGGAGACGTTTCAACATCAGCAAGATTTATTCCATTGATAGTAATTAAATACAAGCATTGATTCATATGGTTTATATCAAAAATTTCTCAATGTTTTGATGTTATACAAAGTTTCGTAATAATGAATTATATATACTCTAATTTTTATTATAGGTACTTGGGAACTTGCCCTAAAACACCTTAAAAAGGCAGAAGAAACGTCAAATATGGAAAGTGACACAGACACAAGTTATCACCATAGGGCAGCAAAATACAGAAGAATACCAAATGATGTGGATGGAGGTATGTAGGAATGAATGTTTAGAGTTATTCAAAATAATTGTTAAAAAATGAAACATGATTGGCTTAATGGAACAAATAATCTTATTTACTAGGTAATATATTTTGCTAGGTAATATATTAAAATATATATATAGATATATGTTAATAGCTTTTCTGAATGCATTAAACGTTTTTGTTTCAGACAGTGAAGATTCACCACCAAGAAAAGTAACTGTTTCCATGCCCTGAAAGACTGCCGAGTGCAAGCTGACTCTAGATGAACATCAAAATAATATGATACAGGAATCAGGTAATTTAATTTAATTGAAAACATTTTATTTCTTTTTGTATGACGGTTTTCTTTTTAACAGAACAAGACAGAACTGATCAGAACTGGACAGAACTATTTTGTATTTAAAACTATTTTGTAAAGATTTTCTATACAATGCTAATACGCTTCCACCCCTGAAAGAATCTTGTGGGACCAGCAAGTCTATCTACAGGCTCAGTAAAATACCTTCCCCTCAAACTCCTAAACAAGATAGAACTGGTAAGCTTTAAGTAACTGGAGAAACATTTACATACACAGATAGTAACGTACTTGTGTATGATTTTAATGTAATATATTTTTACCAGCCTTCAGGGTGATGGAAACACTTTAAATGGTGTCGCTCCATTGTATGAAACAATTTTTTAATGCATTCATAAAAGCTATAAGCTAATGTAATAATTCAATAATTACTATTTGTAGTTTTATGTATTTAAAACTATTTTGTAAATATTTTCTATACAATGCTAATACGCTTCCACCCCTGACAGAATCTTGTGGGACCAGCAAGTCTATCTACAGGCCCAGTAAAATACCTTCCCCTCAAACTCCTAGACAAGACAGAACTGGAAAGCTTTAAGTAACTGGAGAAACATTTACATACACAGATAGTAACGTACTTGTGTATGATTTTAATGTAATATATTTTTACCAGCCTTCAGGGTGATGGAAACACTTTAAATGGTGTCGCTCCATTGTGTGAAACAAAATTTTTTAATGCATTCATAAAAGCTATAAGCTAATGTAATAATTCAATAATTACTCTTTGTAGTTTTATGTATTTAAAACTATTTTGTAAATATTTTCTATACAATGCTAATACGCTTCCACCCCTGACAGAATCTTGTGGGACCAGCAAGTCTATCTACAGGCCCAGTAAAATACCTTCCCCTCAAACTCCTAGACAAGACAGAACTGGTAAGCTTTTAGTAACTGGAGAAACATTTACATACACAGATAGTAACGTACTTGTGTATGATTTTAATGTAATATATTTTTACCAGCCTTCAGGGTGATGGAAACACTTTAAATGGTGTCGCTCCATTGTGTGAAACAAAATTTTTTAATGCATTCATAAAAGCTATAAGCTAATGTAATAATTCAATAATTACTCTTTGTAGTTTTATGTATTTAAAACTATTTTGTAAATATTTTCTATACAATGCTAATACGCTTCCACCCCTGACAGAATCTTGTGGGACCAGCAAGTCTATCTACAGGCCCAGTAAAATACCTTCCCCTCAAACTCCTAGACAAGACAGAACTGGTAAGCTTTAAGTAACTGGAGAAACATTTACATACACAGATAGTAACGTACTTGTGTATGATTTTAATGTAATATATTTTTACCAGCCTTCAGGGTGATGGATACACTTTAAATGGTGTCGCTCCATTGTATGAAACAATTTTTTAATGCATTCATAAAAGCTATAAGCTAATGTAATAATTCAATAATTACTATTTGTAGTTTTATGTATTTAAAACTATTTTGTAAATATTTTCTATACAATGCTAATACGCTTCCACCCCTGACAGAATCTTGTGGGACCAGCAAGTCTATCTACAGGCCCAGTAAAATACCTTCCCCTCAAACTCCTAGACAAGACAGAACTGGTAAGCTTTAAGTAACTGGAGAAACATTTACATACACAGATAGTAACGTACTTGTGTATGATTTTAATGTAATATATTTGTAACGATTCTATTGTTACGTAAAGTATGGTGACAAATAAACACAGACACTAAGATACTATATATATATTTGGTCGAAGATACAGAAGTACACAGGTGATACTTTGGTGTGAGTTGAGCGCACTGAGCGTCGGTACAGTATCTCGCAAGTGTCTGCTCTAGACCACACTTGAAAGTAGACTCTGGTTAATGTTTGCTATCCTGCTGCTTATATGCCCGGGCAACGCCTCACCGTGTTGTCCGGGCAACGCCTCACCTCATTCATCTCCAAGGGTTGACAGGAATATTAACAAAGCATTTGGAGCGAGTATATTATTGGGATAATCTACTCGCTACAGAACTCCCCCTCCCAGGGGATGAAAGGAAAAATACTTTGATCAAGGAACTTAGCTGGTCGGTGAATTGTACGCCCTGCTCGCGTCACATAACCATCAAAGTTAACTTTCCTCCTCTTCGCTGATGTCATCTAACTGGGGTCGTAGGGTGGGAGGTCGCACAGGATCATCCGTTGTCGTAGGTGGCGGCGCTGCTGGTAACTGTGGTCGAAAAGTGAACTGCGTAGTCGGCGGATGTGTCTCTGGATTTAGCAGTGTCGCAGACGTTTTGAGACGAAGCCTGGAGCAGAGCAGAGAGCTGAGTGAGGCCGGAGTCGTGGAGCTCTATGTGGGAGAGCGTGGCGGCTCGATTGAGAATTGTGAGTGTCTAAACTCGGGGAGCGAGAGCGTGGCGGCTCGATTGAGAATTGTGAGTGTCTAAACTCGGGGAGCGAGAGCGTGGCGGCTCGATGCGGTCGTAGTCTGCTGTCTGCTCTGTGTCGAAGCTGTAGCGTCTTGGGTTGATTAGGACTGTACACGCCGAGTACTACATTGTTGACTGTGGAAATTGTAGTCTGGTACTAAATGATGTAGGCAGTGTGTGGACAAGCTCGGTGTAGCAGGAGAGAAGAATGTGCATAATTGTTGCGTCCTTGGGTCGCTGGTGGAGCATTTAGATCCGGGGCGGATGGGCTCGGGCACCAGGACAATAGGAGGTAATGTAGGCACGTAGTTAGGACAACGAGGGAATCACTGCTAGAGCTGAATTGTCCTGGAGGCGACGAAGAGTCGGAAACGCAAGCTGTAAGTCCTGTACTGCGCAAAGGGCTTGAGTCGGCAGAGTATCAAAATGCAGTGAACGTGTAGATGAATCTGACGAAAGAGCAGTTTTCGTGGGCGCCCCTGTAGAACAAGCAGCGCCCTGGCAGCGACGGAGAGTCGGCAGGGCAGGCTGTAGATCCCACATTATGTAGTTACTGATGAAGCTGCCAGATGAGTGAGTAGTGATCGTGGAGCAGCAAACCGTAGCAGATGAAAATGCAGAGATGATCGCGATGAAAATCATAGCTGTGGCAAGGGTGTTGGCAACGTTCCACGACAGGTGGCTGCGGTCCACAGCAAGCAGCAGCAGTGGAGGTCCAGTGAGAGTCCATGTTGTAGTCTATCGTGGCTGGGTATCGTCGAAACTCTCTGGGGTCACCAACGTAACGGTTCTATTGTTACATAAAGTATGGTGACAAATAAACACAGACACTAAGGTACTATATATATATTTGGTCGAAGATACAGAAGTACACGCCTGTCACCCACGGAAGAGAAGTACAGCACTTTTGATTGGGATAATCTACTCGCTACATATTTTTACCAGCCTTCAGGGTGATGGAAACACTTTAAATGGTGTCGCTCCATTGTGTGAAACAAATTTTTTTAATGCATTCATAAAAGCTATAAGCTAATGTAATAATTCAATAATTACTATTTGTAGTTTTATGTATTTAAAGCTATTTTGTAAATATTTTCTATACAATGCTAATACGCTTCCACCCCTGACAGAATCTTGTGGGACCACCAAGTCTATCTACAGGCCCAGTAAAATACCTTCCCCTCAAACTCCTAGACAAGACAGAACTGGTAAGCTTTAAGTAACTGGAGAAACATTTACATACACAGATAGTAACGTACTTGTGTATGATTTTAATGTAATATATTTTTACCAGCCTTCAGGGTGATGGAAACACTTTAAATGGTGTCGCTCCATTGTGTGAAACAAATTTTTTTAATGCATTCATAAAAGCTATAAGCTAATGTAATAATTCAATAATTTCTATTTGTAGTTTTATGTATTTAAAACTATTTTGTAAATATTTTCTATACAATGCTAATACGCTTCCACCCCTGACAGAATCTTGTGGGACCAGCAAGTCTATCTACAGGCCGAGTACAAAACCTTCCCCTCAAACTCCTAGACAAGACAGAACTGGTAATCTTTAAGTAACTGGAGAAACATTTACATACACAGATAGTAACGTACTTGTGTATGATTTTAATGTAATATATTTTTACCAGCCTTCAGGGTGATGGAAACACTTTAAATGGTGTCGCTCCATTGTGTGAAACAAAATTTTTTAATGCATTCATAAAAGCTATAAGCTAATGTAATAATTCAATAATTACTCTTTGTAGTTTTATGTATTTAAAACTATTTTGTAAATATTTTCTATACAATGCTAATACGCTTCCACCCCTGACAGAATCTTGTGGGACCAGCAAGTCTATCTACAGGCCCAGTAAAATACCTTCCCCTCAAACTCCTAGACAAGACAGAACTGGTAAGCTTTAAGTAACTGGAGAAACATTTACATACACAGATAGTAACGTACTTGTGTATGATTTTAATGTAATATATTTTTACCAGCCTTCAGGGTGATGGAAACACTTTAAATGGTGTCGCTCCATTGTGTGAAACAAAATTTTTTAATGCATTCATAAAAGCTATAAGCTAATGTAATAATTCAATAATTACTCTTTGTAGTTTTATGTATTTAAAACTATTTTGTAAATATTTTCTATACAATGCTAATACGCTTCCACCCCTGACAGAATCTTGTGGGACCAGCAAGTCTATCTACAGGCCCAGTAAAATACCTTCCCCTCAAACTCCTAGACAAGACAGAACTGGTAAGCTTTAAGTAACTGGATAAACATTTACATACACAGATAGTAACGTACTTGTGTATGATTTTAATGTAATATATTTTTACCAGCCTTCAGGGTGATGGATACACTTTAAATGGTGTCGCTCCATTGTATGAAACAATTTTTTAATGCATTCATAAAAGCTATAAGCTAATGTAATAATTCAATAATTACTATTTGTAGTTTTATGTATTTAAAACTATTTTGTAAATATTTTCTATACAATGCTAATACGCTTCCACCCCTGACAGAATCTTGTGGGACCAGCAAGTCTATCTACAGGCCCAGTAAAATACCTTCCCCTCAAACTCCTAGACAAGACAGAACTGGTAAGCTTTAAGTAACTGGAGAAACATTTACATACACAGATAGTAACGTACTTGTGTATGATTTTAATGTAATATATTTGTAACGATTCTATTGTTACGTAAAGTATGGTGACAAATAAACACAGACACTAAGATACTATATATATATTTGGTCGAAGATACAGAAGTACACAGGTGATACTTTGGTGTGAGTTGAGCGCACTGAGCGTCGGTACAGTATCTCGCAAGTGTCTGCTCTAGACCACACTTGAAAGTAGACTCTGGTTAATGTTTGCTATCCTGCTGCTTATATGCCCGGGCAACGCCTCACCGTGTTGTCCGGGCAACGCCTCACCTCATTCATCTCCAAGGGTTGACAGGAATATTAACAAAGCATTTGGAGCGAGTATATTATTGGGATAATCTACTCGCTACAGAACTCCCCCTCCCAGGGGATGAAAGGAAAAATACTTTGATCAAGGAACTTAGCTGGTCGGTGAATTGTACGCCCTGCTCGCGTCACATAACCATCAAAGTTAATTTTCCTCCTCTTCGCTGATGTCATCTAACTGGGGTCGTAGGGTGGGAGGTCGCACAGGATCATCCGTTGTCGTAGGTGGCGGCGCTGCTGGTAACTGTGGTCGAAAAGTGAACTGCGTAGTCGGCGGATGTGTCTCTGGATTTAGCAGTGTCGCAGACGTTTTGAGACGAAGCCTGGAGCAGAGCAGAGAGCTGAGTGAGGCCGGAGTCGTGGAGCTCTATTTGGGAGAGCGTGGCGGCTCGATTGAGAATTGTGAGTGTCTAAACTCGGGGAGCGAGAGCGTGGCGGCTCGATTGAGAATTGTGAGTGTCTAAACTCGGGGAGCGAGAGCGTGGCGGCTCGATGCGGTCGTAGTCTGCTGTCTGCTCTGTGTCGAAGCTGTAGCGTCTTGGGTTGATTAGGACTGTACACGCCGAGTACTACATTGTTGACTGTGGAAATTGTAGTCTGGTACTAAATGATGTAGGCAGTGTGTGGACAAGCTCGGTGTAGCAGGAGAGAAGAATGTGCATAATTGTTGCGTCCTTGGGTCGCTGGTGGAGCATTTAGATCCGGGGCGGATGGGCTCGGGCACCAGGACAATAGGAGGTAATGTAGGCACGTAGTTAGGACAACGAGGGAATCACTGCTAGAGCTGAATTGTCCTGGAGGCGACGAAGAGTCGGAAACGCAAGCTGTAAGTCCTGTACTGCGCAAAGGGCTTGAGTCGGCAGAGTATCAAAATGCAGTGAACGTGTAGATGAATCTGACGAAAGAGCAGTTTTCGTGGGCGCCCCTGTAGAACAAGCAGCGCCCTGGCAGCGACGGAGAGTCGGCAGGGCAGGCTGTAGATCCCACATTATGTAGTTACTGATGAAGCTGCCAGATGAGTGAGTAGTGATCGTGGAGCAGCAAACCGTAGCAGATGAAAATGCAGAGATGATCGCGATGAAAATCATAGCTGTGGCAAGGGTGTTGGCAACGTTCCACGACAGGTGGCTGCGGTCCACAGCAAGCAGCAGCAGTGGAGGTCCAGTGAGAGTCCATGTTGTAGTCTATCGTGGCTGGGTATCGTCGAAACTCTCTGGGGTCACCAACGTAACGGTTCTATTGTTACATAAAGTATGGTGACAAATAAACACAGACACTAAGGTACTATATATATATTTGGTCGAAGATACAGAAGTACACGCCTGTCACCCACGGAAGAGAAGTACAGCACTTTTGATTGGGATAATCTACTCGCTACATATTTTTACCAGCCTTCAGGGTGATGGAAACACTTTAAATGGTGTCGCTCCATTGTGTGAAACAAATTTTTTTAATGCATTCATAAAAGCTATAAGCTAATGTAATAATTCAATAATTACTATTTGTAGTTTTATGTATTTAAAGCTATTTTGTAAATATTTTCTATACAATGCTAATACGCTTCCACCCCTGACAGAATCTTGTGGGACCACCAAGTCTATCTACAGGCCCAGTAAAATACCTTCCCCTCAAACTCCTAGACAAGACAGAACTGGTAAGCTTTAAGTAACTGGAGAAACATTTACATACACAGATAGTAACGTACTTGTGTATGATTTTAATGTAATATATTTTTACCAGCCTTCAGGGTGATGGAAACACTTTAAATGGTGTCGCTCCATTGTGTGAAACAATTTTTTTTAATGCATTCATAAAAGCTATAAGCTAATGTAATAATTCAATAATTTCTATTTGTAGTTTTATGTATTTAAAACTATTTTGTAAATATTTTCTATACAATGCTAATACGCTTCCACCCCTGACAGAATCTTGTGGGACCAGCAAGTCTATCTACAGGCCGAGTACAAAACCTTCCCCTCAAACTCCTAGACAAGACAGAACTGGTAATCTTTAAGTAACTGGAGAAACATTTACATACACAGATAGTAACGTACTTGTGTATGATTTTAATGTAATATATTTTTACCAGCCTTCAGGGTGATGGAAACACTTTAAATGGTGTCGCTCCATTGTGTGAAACAAAATTTTTTAATGCATTCATAAAAGCTATAAGCTAATGTAATAATTCAATAATTACTCTTTGTAGTTTTATGTATTTAAAACTATTTTGTAAATATTTTCTATACAATGCTAATACGCTTCCACCCCTGACAGAATCTTGTGGGACCAGCAAGTCTATCTACAGGCCCAGTAAAATACCTTCCCCTCAAACTCCTAGACAAGACAGAACTGGTAAGCTTTAAGTAACTGGAGAAACATTTACATACACAGATAGTAACGTACTTGTGTATGATTTTAATGTAATATATTTTTACCAGCCTTCAGGGTGATGGAAACACTTTAAATGGTGTCGCTCCATTGTGTGAAACAAAATTTTTTAATGCATTCATAAAAGCTATAAGCTAATGTAATAATTCAATAATTACTCTTTGTAGTTTTATGTATTTAAAACTATTTTGTAAATATTTTATATACAATGCTAATACGCTTCCACCCCTGACAGAATCTTGTGGGACCAGCAAGTCTATCTACAGGCCCAGTAAAATACCTTCCCCTCAAACTCCTAGACAAGACAGAACTGGTAAGCTTTAAGTAACTGGATAAACATTTACATACACAGATAGTAACGTACTTGTGTATGATTTTAATGTAATATATTTTTACCAGCCTTCAGGGTGATGGATACACTTTAAATGGTGTCGCTCCATTGTATGAAACAATTTTTTAATGCATTCATAAAAGCTATAAGCTAATGTAATAATTCAATAATTACTATTTGTAGTTTTATGTATTTAAAACTATTTTGTAAATATTTTCTATACAATGCTAATACGCTTCCACCCCTGACAGAATCTTGTGGGACCAGCAAGTCTATCTACAGGCCCAGTAAAATACCTTCCCCTCAAACTCCTAGACAAGACAGAACTGGTAAGCTTTAAGTAACTGGAGAAACATTTACATACACAGATAGTAACGTACTTGTGTATGATTTTAATGTAATATATTTTTACCAGCCTTCAGGGTGATGGAAACACTTTAAATGGTGTCGCTCCATTGTGTGAAACAAAATTTTTTAATGCATTCATAAAAGCTATAAGCTAATGTAATAATTCAATAATTACTCTTTGTAGTTTTATGTATTTAAAACTATTTTGTAAATATTTTCTATACAATGCTAATACGCTTCCACCCCTGACAGAATCTTGTGGGACCAGCAAGTCTATCTACAGGCCCAGTAAAATACCTTCCCCTCAAACTCCTAGACAAGACAGAACTGGTAAGCTTTAAGTAACTGGATAAACATTTACATACACAGATAGTAACGTACTTGTGCATGATTTTAATGTAATATATTTTTACCAGCCTTCAGGGTGATGGATACACTTTAAATGGTGTCGCTCCATTGTATGAAACAATTTTTTAATGCATTCATAAAAGCTATAAGCTAATGTAATAATTCAATAATTACTATTTGTAGTTTTATGTATTTAAAACTATTTTGTAAATATTTTCTATACAATGCTAATACGCTTCCACCCCTGACAGAATCTTGTGGGACCAGCAAGTCTATCTACAGGCCCAGTAAAATACCTTCCCCTCAAACTCCTAGACAAGACAGAACTGGTAAGCTTTAAGTAACTGGAGAAACATTTACATACACAGATAGTAACGTACTTGTGTATGATTTTAATGTAATATATTTGTAACGATTCTATTGTTACGTAAAGTATGGTGACAAATAAACACAGACACTAAGATACTATATATATATTTGGTCGAAGATACAGAAGTACACAGGTGATACTTTGGTGTGAGTTGAGCGCACTGAGCGTCGGTACAGTATCTCGCAAGTGTCTGCTCTAGACCACACTTGAAAGTAGACTCTGGTTAATGTTTGCTATCCTGCTGCTTATATGCCCGGGCAACGCCTCACCGTGTTGTCCGGGCAACGCCTCACCTCATTCATCTCCAAGGGTTGACAGGAATATTAACAAAGCATTTGGAGCGAGTATATTATTGGGATAATCTACTCGCTACAGAACTCCCCCTCCCAGGGGATGAAAGGAAAAATACTTTGATCAAGGAACTTAGCTGGTCGGTGAATTGTACGCCCTGCTCGCGTCACATAACCATCAAAGTTAATTTTCCTCCTCTTCGCTGATGTCATCTAACTGGGGTCGTAGGGTGGGAGGTCGCACAGGATCATCCGTTGTCGTAGGTGGCGGCGCTGCTGGTAACTGTGGTCGAAAAGTGAACTGCGTAGTCGGCGGATGTGTCTCTGGATTTAGCAGTGTCGCAGACGTTTTGAGACGAAGCCTGGAGCAGAGCAGAGAGCTGAGTGAGGCCGGAGTCGTGGAGCTCTATTTGGGAGAGCGTGGCGGCTCGATTGAGAATTGTGAGTGTCTAAACTCGGGGAGCGAGAGCGTGGCGGCTCGATTGAGAATTGTGAGTGTCTAAACTCGGGGAGCGAGAGCGTGGCGGCTCGATGCGGTCGTAGTCTGCTGTCTGCTCTGTGTCGAAGCTGTAGCGTCTTGGGTTGATTAGGACTGTACACGCCGAGTACTACATTGTTGACTGTGGAAATTGTAGTCTGGTACTAAATGATGTAGGCAGTGTGTGGACAAGCTCGGTGTAGCAGGAGAGAAGAATGTGCATAATTGTTGCGTCCTTGGGTCGCTGGTGGAGCATTTAGATCCGGGGCGGATGGGCTCGGGCACCAGGACAATAGGAGGTAATGTAGGCACGTAGTTAGGACAACGAGGGAATCACTGCTAGAGCTGAATTGTCCTGGAGGCGACGAAGAGTCGGAAACGCAAGCTGTAAGTCCTGTACTGCGCAAAGGGCTTGAGTCGGCAGAGTATCAAAATGCAGTGAACGTGTAGATGAATCTGACGAAAGAGCAGTTTTCGTGGGCGCCCCTGTAGAACAAGCAGCGCCCTGGCAGCGACGGAGAGTCGGCAGGGCAGGCTGTAGATCCCACATTATGTAGTTACTGATGAAGCTGCCAGATGAGTGAGTAGTGATCGTGGAGCAGCAAACCGTAGCAGATGAAAATGCAGAGATGATCGCGATGAAAATCATAGCTGTGGCAAGGGTGTTGGCAACGTTCCACGACAGGTGGCTGCGGTCCACAGCAAGCAGCAGCAGTGGAGGTCCAGTGAGAGTCCATGTTGTAGTCCATCGTGGCTGGGTATCGTCGAAACTCTCTGGGGTCACCAACGTAACGGTTCTATTGTTACATAAAGTATGGTGACAAATAAACACAGACACTAAGGTACTATATATATATTTGGTCGAAGATACAGAAGTACACGCCTGTCACCCACGGAAGAGAAGTACAGCACTTTTGATTGGGATAATCTACTCGCTACATATTTTTACCAGCCTTCAGGGTGATGGAAACACTTTAAATGGTGTCGCTCCATTGTGTGAAACAAATTTTTTTAATGCATTCATAAAAGCTATAAGCTAATGTAATAATTCAATAATTACTATTTGTAGTTTTATGTATTTAAAGCTATTTTGTAAATATTTTCTATACAATGCTAATACGCTTCCACCCCTGACAGAATCTTGTGGGACCACCAAGTCTATCTACAGGCCCAGTAAAATACCTTCCCCTCAAACTCCTAGACAAGACAGAACTGGTAAGCTTTAAGTAACTGGAGAAACATTTACATACACAGATAGTAACGTACTTGTGTATGATTTTAATGTAATATATTTTTACCAGCCTTCAGGGTGATGGAAACACTTTAAATGGTGTCGCTCCATTGTGTGAAACAAATTTTTTTAATGCATTAATAAAAGCTATAAGCTAATGTAATAATTCAATAATTTCTATTTGTAGTTTTATGTATTTAAAACTATTTTGTAAATATTTTCTATACAATGCTAATACGCTTCCACCCCTGACAGAATCTTGTGGGACCAGCAAGTCTATCTACAGGCCGAGTACAAAACCTTCCCCTCAAACTCCTAGACAAGACAGAACTGGTAATCTTTAAGTAACTGGAGAAACATTTACATACACAGATAGTAACGTACTTGTGTATGATTTTAATGTAATATATTTTTACCAGCCTTCAGGGTGATGGAAACACTTTAAATGGTGTCGCTCCATTGTGTGAAACAAAATTTTTTAATGCATTCATAAAAGCTATAAGCTAATGTAATAATTCAATAATTACTCTTTGTAGTTTTATGTATTTAAAACTATTTTGTAAATATTTTCTATACAATGCTAATACGCTTCCACCCCTGACAGAATCTTGTGGGACCAGCAAGTCTATCTACAGGCCCAGTAAAATACCTTCCCCTCAAACTCCTAGACAAGACAGAACTGGTAAGCTTTTAGTAACTGGAGAAACATTTACATACACAGATAGTAACGTACTTGTGTATGATTTTAATGTAATATATTTTTACCAGCCTTCAGGGTGATGGAAACACTTTAAATGGTGTCGCTCCATTGTGTGAAACAAAATTTTTTAATGCATTCATAAAAGCTATAAGCTAATGTAATAATTCAATAATTACTCTTTGTAGTTTTATGTATTTAAAACTATTTTGTAAATATTTTCTATACAATGCTAATACGCTTCCACCCCTGACAGAATCTTGTGGGACCAGCAAGTCTATCTACAGGCCCAGTAAAATAGCTTCCCCTCAAACTCCTAGACAAGACAGAACTGGTAAGCTTTAAGTAACTGGAGAAACATTTACATACACAGATAGTAACGTACTTGTGTATGATTTTAATGTAATATATTTTTACCAGCCTTCAGGGTGATGGATACACTTTAAATGGTGTCGCTCCATTGTATGAAACAATTTTTTAATGCATTCATAAAAGCTATAAGCTAATGTAATAATTCAATAATTACTATTTGTAGTTTTATGTATTTAAAACTATTTTGTAAATATTTTCTATACAATGCTAATACGCTTCCACCCCTGACAGAATCTTGTGGGACCAGCAAGTCTATCTACAGGCCCAGTAAAATACCTTCCCCTCAAACTCCTAGACAAGACAGAACTGGTAAGCTTTAAGTAACTGGAGAAACATTTACATACACAGATAGTAACGTACTTGTGTATGATTTTAATGTAATATATTTGTAACGATTCTATTGTTACGTAAAGTATGGTGACAAATAAACACAGACACTAAGATACTATATATATATTTGGTCGAAGATACAGAAGTACACAGGTGATACTTTGGTGTGAGTTGAGCGCACTGAGCGTCGGTACAGTATCTCGCAAGTGTCTGCTCTAGACCACACTTGAAAGTAGACTCTGGTTAATGTTTGCTATCCTGCTGCTTATATGCCCGGGCAACGCCTCACCGTGTTGTCCGGGCAACGCCTCACCTCATTCATCTCCAAGGGTTGACAGGAATATTAACAAAGCATTTGGAGCGAGTATATTATTGGGATAATCTACTCGCTACAGAACTCCCCCTCCCAGGGGATGAAAGGAAAAATACTTTGATCAAGGAACTTAGCTGGTCGGTGAATTGTACGCCCTGCTCGCGTCACATAACCATCAAAGTTAATTTTCCTCCTCTTCGCTGATGTCATCTAACTGGGGTCGTAGGGTGGGAGGTCGCACAGGATCATCCGTTGTCGTAGGTGGCGGCGCTGCTGGTAACTGTGGTCGAAAAGTGAACTGCGTAGTCGGCGGATGTGTCTCTGGATTTAGCAGTGTCGCAGACGTTTTGAGACGAAGCCTGGAGCAGAGCAGAGAGCTGAGTGAGGCCGGAGTCGTGGAGCTCTATTTGGGAGAGCGTGGCGGCTCGATTGAGAATTGTGAGTGTCTAAACTCGGGGAGCGAGAGCGTGGCGGCTCGATTGAGAATTGTGAGTGTCTAAACTCGGGGAGCGAGAGCGTGGCGGCTCGATGCGGTCGTAGTCTGCTGTCTGCTCTGTGTCGAAGCTGTAGCGTCTTGGGTTGATTAGGACTGTACACGCCGAGTACTACATTGTTGACTGTGGAAATTGTAGTCTGGTACTAAATGATGTAGGCAGTGTGTGGACAAGCTCGGTGTAGCAGGAGAGAAGAATGTGCATAATTGTTGCGTCCTTGGGTCGCTGGTGGAGCATTTAGATCCGGGGCGGATGGGCTCGGGCACCAGGACAATAGGAGGTAATGTAGGCACGTAGTTAGGACAACGAGGGAATCACTGCTAGAGCTGAATTGTCCTGGAGGCGACGAAGAGTCGGAAACGCAAGCTGTAAGTCCTGTACTGCGCAAAGGGCTTGAGTCGGCAGAGTATCAAAATGCAGTGAACGTGTAGATGAATCTGACGAAAGAGCAGTTTTCGTGGGCGCCCCTGTAGAACAAGCAGCGCCCTGGCAGCGACGGAGAGTCGGCAGGGCAGGCTGTAGATCCCACATTATATAGTTACTGATGAAGCTGCCAGATGAGTGAGTAGTGATCGTGGAGCAGCAAACCGTAGTAGATGAAAATGCAGAGATGATCGCGATGAAAATCATAGCTGTGGCAAGGGTGTTGGCAACGTTCCACGACAGGTGGCTGCGGTCCACAGCAAGCAGCAGCAGTGGAGGTCCAGTGAGAGTCCATGTTGTAGTCCATCGTGGCTGGGTATCGTCGAAACTCTCTGGGGTCACCAACGTAACGGTTCTATTGTTACGTAAAGTATGGTGACAAATAAACACAGACACTAAGGTACTATATATATATTTGGTCGAAGATACAGAAGTACACGCCTGTCACCCACGGAAGAGAAGTACAGCACTTTTGATTGGGATAATCTACTCGCTACATATTTTTACCAGCCTTCAGGGTGATGGAAACACTTTAAATGGTGTCGCTCCATTGTGTGAAACAAATTTTTTTAATGCATTCATAAAAGCTATAAGCTAATGTAATAATTCAATAATTACTATTTGTAGTTTTATGTATTTAAAACTATTTTGTAAATATCTCCTATACAATGCTAATACGCTTCCACCCCTGGCAGAATCTTGTGGGACCACCAAGTCTATCTACAGGCCCAGTAAAATACCTTCCCCTCAAACTCCTAGACAAGACAGAACTGGTAAGCTTTAAGTAACTGGAGAAACATTTACATACACAGATAGTAACGTACTTGTGTATGATTTTAATGTAATATATTTTTACCAGCCGTCAGGGTGATGGAAACACTTTAAATGGTGTCGCTCCATTGTGTGAAACAAAATTTTTTAATGCATTCATAAAAGCTATAAGCTAATGTAATAATTCAATAATTTCTATTTGTAGTTTTATGTATTTAAAACTATTTTGTAAATATTTTCTATACAATGCTAATACGCTTCCACCCCTGACAGAATCTTGTGGGACCAGCAAGTCTATCTACAGGCCGAGTACAAAACCTTCCCCTCAAACTCCTAGACAAGACAGAACTGGTAAGCTTTAAGTAACTGGAGAAACATTTACATACACAGATAGTAACGTACTTGTGTATGATTTTAATGTAATATATTTTTACCAGCCTTCAGGGTGATGGAAACACTTTAAATGGTGTCGCTCCATTGTGTGAAACAAAATTTTTTAATGCATTCATAAAAGCTATAAGCTAATGTAATAATTCAATAATTACTATTTGTAGTTTTATGTATTTAAAACTATTTTGTAAATATTTTCTATACAATGCTAATACGCTTCCACCCCTGAAAGAATCTTGTGGAACCAGCAAGTCTATCTACAGGCCGAGTACAAAGCCTTCCCCTCAAACTCCAAGACAAGACAGAACTGAAAGCTCTCCTTTCGAAAAATCTAGTAAGTACCGATTTATTATGTGTTGATTCTTTATTTTTTGTTATACATACAAGACAATACATTGAGGGAGAGTACAGACTTGAAATTTTACATTCTTGTAAAGCAACTAAGTAGATAATGGTAGTATCATCAAATAATACAGGTTTAATCATGTTAGAGACATAAAGCAGATCATTGATGTATATAACAAATAGGAGGGGGTCTAAGGACGCTGCCCTGTGTCACCCCTATCATAGAATGGGAGAGGTTACATAATTGAAGGCTACATGACAGTAGCCCATTTGACAGTGACCTGACACCAATGTGTCTGTCACTAAAATAGGATCCACTAAGGATCAATACATATATCATATATATGCAACACTAAATGCTTGTTCTAGTAAGCCTTTTTTTTGCAGTAACAGAAAAAATGGAATACATAATGAAGGAATTATCAAAATTGACTGTTTTATCAGGGGATATCCTGAATATTGTCAAAATGACGGAAACCCATATGTCAAAAATACATGGAGATATACCAATCCTGGAAGACATTCTTCCATCCCCACTTGAAACTGTTGAGCAGGTGGAAAGTCTGTCACACGAGCTAAAATTTAACAGTGAATATAAAAAGAGTATGGTAAGTGTTGCTTAATTCTTTTAGCCTGAGTATGGTAAGTGTTGCTTAATTTTTTTAGCCTTGTACATATGTCTTTTGATTAGTTTTTTTGCGAATGAAGGAAGGTGGGGTGGCACATAATTGATTGTTCAGTGTTATGTTTAAGGTACAAATAAAACAAAAGCAAAAGTTACTCAAATTCGTTGATTTTTGTAATAGTTAAGAAGGAAAATATTTTAATGCTATTTATTTAATACAGTTGGAAATTAGAAAATCTAATGTTGAGATTGAAAGATATATATTATTCTCTATTACCTTACAGCTTATGCATTATTTTAACAGGTCCAGACGCTGTCTCAAATGGGCGGTGCAAGCTGTGGAGACACAGTGAGACGAATGATGAGGAGGATAGGGACCTATGGGGTCTGGTCTCAGTATTCACTCGTTGGGCGCAAGAGGAAACGTGTCTTCAAAACCTTGGATATTTGTAATGTAATAATAAGTACGTAAATTTGACATTTTTTTGGATTATATATGTCTGCATGTATTATGTATTATACTTGCATGCTTGGTAATGACTTGTATTCTAGTTTTGTGGGTATCTCCTTTCTCCTACGGGCCAACTGCTTTGTTCTTACCTAGCATTTTGCTTTGTTTGGGTATGAATGTTTGTGTACCTTCATTGTATATTTTGCAAAATTTGCCATATATCTCATTATTTACTCCTCTGCCTAGCAACAAGTCTGTCTAATTATACTCATTAACTATTTTTCAAAGTTCCCCATAGTGTCCTTTATTGAAATAGAGTTCATGAACCGTTTCAATGTCCTTATTTTCTTCTAGATTATATCTTAAAGTATATTTAAATGTTATTGTTATTAAATGTTATTGTGACATTGCATTGCAATTGAGCTGCGTTGTTAACCATTCTGTTCATTTCATGAGTATATTTTATTTTCTATTTTTTCATATCATTTTTTTTAGCTGTTTTTATTTTTCAGTGATGGGAATATCAGATCATTTGATGTTCCCATCAGAAAATTGGGAACGTCAGATCATTTGATGTTCCCAATTTTCTGATGGAAGCATCAGACCATTATGGAATGCATCGGATGAGGTAGTTTAGAATGGTGGGGAGGACGAGAGGGGGGATGGTGGGGAAGACGAGGGAACAGAGGAGAGGGTAATGGTGGGGAGGACGAGGGGACTGGGGATGGTGGGGACAGGGGAATGGAGAATGCTGGGGAGGACAAAGGGGACGGAGGAAGACTGGAGAACAGGGGAACACCTAAATAAACCCCAACAATGTTATTACTCTGTGGCTTCTTGTCTCCTGACAAAAAGAATTATAATTATATATATTAATTAATTCTTATAAATTTCCAGAAGCCTGTATCAACACCCACACTAATGCAACTGAAAGAGATGTTGAGACAAGTATTGCTGATATGATGAAGAACGCCCCAAACAAACACGGTGGAAACAGATACAAGGTAAAGTTTGCCAATTTGCTGTAGTCTAATTCAATCTCTTTTTAGTAATCTTTGTAAACATTTATGCTATGAATAAGATAAAATAATGTAATTGATTTTGACTAAATATGTAGATATATTTAATTTTCTGAGCACTAATAATGAAAGAAAACCAAAATAAGAGGTGGCTACTATCTCTAATAATGGGCTGGAATAATGCAGGATATAATAATATATATATATAAATATATATACATATATTTATATATATATATTTATTTATATAAATATATATATGATATATAGATTCTATATAGATTCTATTCTATTATTCTATTCTATAGTTTTATATAGATTCTTGTTTTAGTTTTTTTTCTATAATATGGAAAGGGTTTTTAATTAATAAATTAAATATTATATAATAAAATAATGTATTATTGAAAACAATTAGTAACAAACAATATTTCATTACAGGGTGGTGAAGCAAGAAGACATGTGCATCACACAGCAGACTTGGATATGACGAATACTGAAAATGGTGGCGAGCCTGGTGCATGGCATACCGCTGAATCTTCTCTAATGTCTATATAGAAGAATCTTTGTTTCTGTGTGTATATATGTATATATATATATATATATATATATATATATATATATATATATATATATATATATATATATATATATATATATATATATATATATATATATATATATATATATATATATATATATATATATATATATATATATAACCTATATATATATATATATATATATATATATATATATATATATATATATATATATATATATATATATATATATATATATATAACCTATATATATATATGTGTGTATATATATATATATATATATATATATATATATATATATATATATATATATATATATATATATATATATATATATATATATATATTAGTATATTTTGGTAGCAGTCTTTCCTGTAGACATATTTTATTAAATATGACCGAAAAAGTAAGATTAATAATTCTAACACGAATTTTCTCAATCTTTCGTACATTATGCTTCACTGTTGGAGGTAAATCAAAAATCACTTCTCCAAAATTCATTTTTATTTCTAGTCTGACGCGACACGGGCGCGTTTCGTAAAACTTATTACATTTTCAAAGACTTCACAAATACACAACTGATTAGAACTTGCGTTTCCCTGATTTTATATCTACATTTGAGTGAGGTGGGAAGGGTGATGTGGCATTACATTTGAGTAAGGTGGGAAGGATGATGTGGCATTAGAGGATATTAATAGGGTATTAAAAGTATCAACACAAGACAGAACACAAAACAATGGATATTGAATAGAAGTGTTTGTAGAAAGCCTATTGGTCCATATTTCTTGATGCTTCTATATTGGAGCGGAGTCTTGAGGTGGGTAGAATATAGTTGTGCAATAATTGGCTGTTGATTGCTGGTGTTGACTTCTTGATGTGTAGTGCCTCGCAAACGTCGAGCCGCCTGCTATCGCTGTATCTATCGATGATTTCTGTGTTGTTTACTAGGATTTCTCTGGCGATGGTTTGGTTATGGGAAGAGATTATATGTTCCTTAATGGAGCCCTGTTGTTTATGCATCGTTAAACGCCTAGAAAGAGATGTTGTTGTCTTGCCTATATACTGGGTTTTTTGGAGCTTACAGTCCCCAAGTGGGCATTTGAAGGCATAGACGACGTTAGTCTCTTTTAAAGCGTTCTGTTTCGTGTCTGGAGAGTTTCTCATGAGTAGGCTGGCCGTTTTTCTGGTTTTATAGTAAATCGTCAGTTGTATCCTCTGATTTTTGTCTGTAGGGATAACGTTTCTATTAACAATATCTTTCAGGACCCTTTCCTCTGTTTTATGAGCTGTGGAAAAGAAGTTCCTGTAAAATAGTCTAATAGGGGGTATAGGTGTTGTGTTAGTTGTCTCTTCGGAGGTTGCATGGCTTTTCATTTTCCTTCTTATGATGTCTTCGATGAAACCATTGGAGAAGCCGTTATTGACTAGAACCTGCCTTACCCTACAGAGTTCTTCGTCGACTTGCTTCCATTCTGAGCTGTGGCTGAGAGCACGGTCGACGTATGCGTTAACAACACTCCTCTTGTACCTGTCAGGGCAGTCGCTGTTGGCATTTAGGCACATTCCTATGTTTGTAACAAACATAGGAATGTGCCTAAATGCCAACAGCGACTGCCCTGACAGGTACAAGAGGAGTGTTGTTAACGCATACGTCGACCGTGCTCTCAGCCACAGCTCAGAATGGAAGCAAGTCGACGAAGAACTCTGTAGGGTAAGGCAGGTTCTAGTCAATAACGGCTTCTCCAATGGTTTCATCGAAGACATCATAAGAAGGAAAGTGAAAAGCCATGCAACCTCCGAAGAGACAACTAACACAACACCTATACCCCCTATTAGACTATTTTACAGGAACTTCTTTTCCACAGCTCATAAAACAGAGGAAAGGGTCCTGAAAGATATTGTTAATAGAAACGTTATCCCTACAGACAAAAATCAGAGGATACAACTGACGATTTACTATAAAACCAGAAAAACGGCCAGCCTACTCATGAGAAACTCTCCAGACACGAAACAGAACGCTTTAAAAGAGACTAACGTCGTCTATGCCTTCAAATGCCCACTTGGGGACTGTAAGCTCCAAAAAACCCAGTATATAGGCAAGACAACAACATCTCTTTCTAGGCGTTTAATGATGCATAAACAACAGGGCTCCATTAAGGAACATATAATCTCTTCCCATAACCAAACCATCGCCAGAGAAATCCTAGTAAACAACACAGAAATCATCGATAGATACAGCGATAGCAGGCGGCTCGACGTTTGCGAGGCACTACACATCAAGAAGTCAACACCAGCAATCAACAGCCAATTATTGCACAACTATATTCTACCCACCTCAAGACTCCGCTCCAATATAGAAGCATCAAGAAATATGGACCAATAGGCTTTCTACAAACACTTCTATTCAATATCCATTGTTTCGTGTTCTGTCTTGTGTTGATACTTTTAATACCCTATTAATATCCTCTAATGCCACATCATCCTTCCCACCTTACTCAAATGTAATGCCACATCACCCTTCCCACCTCACTCAAATGTAGATATAAAATCAGGGAAACGCAAGTTCTAATCAGTTGTGTATTTGTGAAGTCTTTGAAAATGTAATAAGTTTTACGAAACGCGCCCGTGTCGCGTCAGACTAGAAATAAAAATGAATTTTGGAGAAGTGATTTTTGATTTACCTCCAACAGTGAAGCATAATGTACGAAAGATTGAGAAAATTCGTGTTAGAATTATTAATCTTACTTTTTCGGTCATATTTAATAAAATATATATATATATATATATATATATATAGGTTAGATAGGTTAGGTTTGGTAGGGTTGGTTAGTTATCATATATCTACGTATAACTAGCTAGTTTTAACTTTATATATATATTATTTAAATATATATTATATAAAAAGTTTGTGAGTAAGACCTCTGGTGCCAATGTGGGGACCCATAGCCTCGGAGAAGAAAATAAAAAGTATTCAGAGGAGACCTTGTGGTCACTCACTAAACACTAATATTATATTCTACCACCCCCATTCTTTTGTATGTACACATATATATTTGCTTTATTTGAACTTTGTTACAAAGAGGGAGTTACATATAGGTTACAAAGAATGGTTATCATATATATATTATATATATATATATATATATATATATATATATATATATATATATATATATATATATATATATATATATATATATATATATATATATATATATATATATATATATATATATATATATATTTATATATATATATTATTTATATATATATATTATTTATATATGATTATATTATTTATATATAAATATATTATTTATATATGAATATATTATTTATATATTAATATATTATTTATATATGAATATATTATTTATATATAAATATATTATTTATATATAAATATATTATTTATATATAAATATATTATTAATATATAAATATATTATTTATATATAAATATATTATTTATATATGAATATATTATTTATACATAAATATATTATTTATACATAAATATATTATTTGTATATAAATATATTATTTATACATAAATATATTATTTATACATAAATATATTATTTATATATAAATATATTATTTATATATAAAAATATTTTATTTATATATAAATATATTATTTATATATAAATATATTATTTATATATAAATATATTATTTATATATAAATATATTATATATATATATATAAATATATTATTTATATATAAATATATTATTTATATATGAATATATTATTTATATATAAATATATTATTTATATATAAATATATTATTTATATATGAATACATTATTTATATATGAATATATTATTTATATATAAATATATTATTTATATATAAATATATTATTTATATATAAATATATTATTTATATATAAATATATTATTTATATATAAATATATTATACATATATATAAATATATTATTTATATATAAATATATTATTTATATATAAATATATTATTTATATATAAATATATTATTTATATATAAATATATTATTTATATATAAATATATTATTTATATATAAATATATTATTTATATATAAATATATTATTTATATATAAATATATTATTTATATATAAATATATTATTTATATATAAATATATTATTTATATATAAATATATTATTTATATATAAATATATTATTTATATATAAATATATTATTTATATATAAATATATTATTTATATATAAATATATTATTTATATATATATATATATATATATATATATATATATATATATATATATATATATATATATATATAATATATATACTATTACACTACACCCTTATATATTACACTAATATATATATATATATATATATATATATATATATATATATATATATATATATATATATATATATATATATATATATATATATATATATATATATATATATATAATATATATTATATAAATTATTTATATATATATATATTATTTATATATATGTATTATATATATAATTATATAGGTCATATGTTTTTGTATTTTTGCTGATTTGTTAGTAAATAATAAAAGAAATATAAATTATTTGATTTTTTTACCCTTAAATTAGTTTTAATATTTAAATTATGAACAATAATATATAATATAACAAAATATAAGAAAAATAATAATACATAAAATAAAATATAATAAAAATAATATAATATTATATAAAATAATATAATTTAATTTCAAGAAATTTAACTTTAAACACAAAGATGTGAAAAGGGTTCAGATTAGGCTCAAACCTTTCACAAGAGATTCATATTGGTGTATAAATGGATTATGAATGACTCATGTTAGGAGTGTAAAGTTGCCACAACATCTCAAATTAGTGTTAGATACATATGTCTTGGTTATAAGTTTTGGAAACCTATTTAAGTCCACACACAATATCGTATCTGATACGATAAAACAAACGTTTCCAATCCTTTTAAATACTTTCCAGATATGTTGTGGCAACTTAAAATTGTTTGCTGGGTAGACATCGACGAGAATGGAAAGGACAACAACAGAGAACAAGGAAGAAACAAAGGCGAAAGAGCAACACAGCACGTTAAAGAATATCAGGGTCAGCAAAGTCAGGGTTAGAGGGCATGGGTAAACTGAGCAAAGATGGAGGGAAGGAAGCGGGAGAACAGACCAGAGGTGGGCGGACGGGGTCCGGAGGAGGAGGAAGAGGAGGAGACAACGAAGAGGAGCAGTCAAGGACAGCAGCAGGAAGAGGGGGAGTAGAAACAGGGGAGCGCACCTCAGCAAGAGCAGCAACCAAAAGGGAAGCAGGGGCCAAAGAAACTTCCATAGCAGGAACAGGGGGTGAAAGCACAGAAATGGGAGGGAAGGAGCAACAGAGCCAGAAGTAGGGGCCAAGGAAGAAAGTGAAGCCTTCTTACCTGCCGGGGAGGAGGAAGGAGAGGAGCCAGGCTTACGCTTCTGACTTAAAGAGACCGGTGTCCCAGCAACTACGTACCGGGCAACGGATTCCAGTGTCTCAACAGGAGAAGCTGAACGAGAGCACACACGACGGCCGTTAGGAGAGCGATGGACATCCGCCTGCACCGACAGGCGGCGGGGACAGCCAGCAGATGGAGAAAGAGGATGGGAAGGAGGATCGGAGGGAGACGAGGAAGAAGACACAGGAGACACGACAGACCGGGTAGAAAGAAGGGGAACCCCAGACAGAGGACTAGGAGGGGGACCCATCGGGACAGAACTCAAAGGAACAGAGGAGGGGGCAGTGGGCGTATCAGGGTCCAAGGCCCGGAAACGGTTGTGATTTTGAGGAAGGAGGGAAGGACGAGGAGAGGAAGAGCGCAACACGCGAGCATAAGAGACGTTAGCATAAGGCGGGAGCCGGCGAACCTGGCGCCTCGCCTCAGGAAAAGATAAACGCTCCCGGTGCTTCAAGTTGAGGACGGCCGCCTCAAGCTTGTAATGGATACAGGCACGGGAGAAGGTAGGATGGGCCTCACCGCAGTTGAGGCAGCGAGCTTGGGGAGAAGTGCACTCCGAGTGACCTTCACCCCCACACAAAGGACAGAGAGAGACAGTCCCAGAGCAGCGGAGGGCACCATGCATAAACCTCCAGCACTTGTTACACAGCCGAGGAGATGGAATATACTCCTGGACAGAGCACCTAGCACCAGCAAGGATGACAGAGGATGGAAAGGTCCTACCATCAAAGGTGATCTTCACAACACGAATGGGTTGACGGCGACGACCACGAGGGGGACAAGTAAACGAGTCAACCTGGAGGACAGAATGGCCTTGGGCATCAAGGATATGCCGAATATCATCGTGGGAATCCTGCAGATTCCGAACACCGGGTGCAACATGGGGTGGGAGGAGAATAGTGCCAACACTGGCATTCATCTGAACATTCTTGGAGACCCGAACAGGGATCTCGCCAAGGCAAGACAAGGCTGCCAAGCGGGAAGCTGCATCCTGTGAAGGAGCAGCAATGACACGTGTACCGAGACGAGTGGGGTTGAAGGTAACAGACGCATCCACGGAATCAACAAGATGCCGATGGAGGGAGAAATCGTCAGGAGGCGCAGAACCAAGAGGGAGGAGATCAAAGTATTTGACCCATGAAGCGGGACCAAACAAGGCCTGATACGCGGCAGTACGGGAAGGAATCGATCGTGTGCAGCCGGGGCGCGAACGGCGTTGAGAACCCCCAGAGAGAGAGGGGTTAAAAGACGCAGTAGTCACAACGAGAGACTTAGCCGCACCAGGGGACGAAGTGGTCACCACTGGGGGCTGGAGGCTCGACCCAACCACAAAGGAGGGAGGGGAGCTGGGGGAAGAAGTCAGGATGGTCAAAGAAGGAGCAAGGTCGGGGCCCAACGCAGCAGGAGCTACAGAGCCTGGTCTTCCAATACAGGCCGACTCGGGGGCTTGGTCGCCCACCCCACGAGCCTGAGAGGGTACAACGGAAACATTTATCGACATAGAGACGAAGAGAAAGAAATTCATTTACGAATGTGCCCCCATACCCACCATGGAGCCACAATTAGAGGCAGGACACCCAACAGGAAGCTATCGCCGATCATGCCGGGGCCCCCTAGGGGTGCGTCGTGAGTATACGCCCCACAAACGCCACCTTAAGAACTGTCAGTCCGTCGAGATCGGGTTCAGAGACAAAAGCAGGGATTGACAATAAAAGGTTCCCCTCACTTGAGACGTCAGGTACAACAGTTCTACGGGTGCAAGAGTATGCCTCCTCAAGCACCCGGGCGTCAAAATAGAAGAAGTCCAAAGAAAGATCCAAAACAAGCAAAAGGTCGGCAGGAAACGACAAGCAGATAGGAGAAGAGGGGGGAGAAAAACGAAACAGAAGGAAAAAGAAAAGGTGCTCAGCACAATTGGAGAGGACGGCAGCAGGAGCACAAGGCTAGAAAAGGACAGAGGACTGCCCCAAGGAGCATCACACTCCGGCAGCCGCCCACTAAGCCCCCCTCACGGCCAATGGAAATTTATAACTCCTAGAGCACCGTGGCAAGGAGGATTTTATGAGCGCATGGAAGGCACTGTGAAGAAATACTTAAGAAAATCTTTACACAGTGATACGGTAAAATGACTAAGTGCAGTGGATTAGGGCAGATGAAATGCCACGAACATAAAAACGAAAAAAAGGAAACAAATTAAAATACAACTGCTATGGTGACTTCTTCACGGTGTGGTAAATGTGGGATAAAATACAGGAAACTGGAAAAATTTAATTTCTTTAATTACGAAAAAATTCATCTTAACAAACTGACAAAATTAATCAAAATAAGCCATCAATCAAAAATCAAAATAGAAAATAATTAATCAAGCAAGTTAACCTTACATTAAAGTACTTAAAATAAATGGTGCTGAAAATACTGAGTACTGGCTGCGTAAATCTACCAGCACTCAGGAAAGTGTGGGAGCAAGTCTAGCAATTTGAGCTCTGAGGAGTATTCTGCTGGTGGTGGTGGTCGGCGTCTATTTATATGGGACTGGACCAATGTAGGTGGCGCTGGTGTGACGATAACTGGGAGCCGGCTCAGACAAACTAGCAGAGTGCTTGTTCCACGCCGGTGGTGTGAGCTGGCCACAACCAGGTGTGCTGGGGGTCACGGGTATTGGAGAGTAGGGTGGAGTAGACGTCTGAGCACTAGTTTGTTGCTCTTGCTGTAAATTCTTGAATATGCAGACGTGGTGGTAGAACAAGTGATGATGGAACAGGCTCAATCTTCTTCTCTAGGGAGAACCTTGTGACAACTCCCCCTCCACCCAAAGCCTGGTCCTATTGCTTGTTCGACTGCAGTAGAATGTTGAGTGAAAGTTTTTTTTATTCATAGATAAAAAAACAAAGTACAAAAACTGGGAACAAGTACGAAATAACAGATAGATACAAACAATCGTTCTAATACATGAAATAAAGCAAACACCAGAAAAACAGACATTAAAATACAAACAAGAGGTCACAGGAAAGCACAGAGGACACAAGCAAAGAAACCCACAAGCAGCATGGGACATAAAATGCATACAATACCCAACAAATAAATGACATAAGTACAATAACAAAAATGTACAAGAAAAAATACACAAAAGTTACAACAAATGACCAGGAAATCCAAAAACTACACATAAGAACATAAAGAGCATAAATTACGTACAAAGAATAAAGCAATTTCAAGGACAAAAAAATAATCACACACACACACACTTAAGGCAAGAAACACAAGGCAATAATAAAAAAAAAAGAACTACACAGGGAACTGAAAAGACAGAAAAACAAAATGCACAAAAACCATGCCAACGACCAAAAGGCCGTACGAACACAAGTACATAATAGAAACTATAGACAAAGCTAAAAGCAATACAAGACACATACCCAAGGCAAGAAACACAAGGCATTAATAACAAAAAACAGAACCACACAGGGAACTGAAAATACAGAAAAACAAAGCCCAAATACATGGAAACGACCAAAAGGCCATAAGGATACAAGTACATTAAATAAATGATCACCACACGAAACACACCACTACAGCAGCACAATAGCACAACCAGCCACACATAAGACACACAAAGCTGCAAGTATAGACCCACACCCAACCACATAGCCAATCACACAGAACACACAAAAACAAAAGTCAAACAGGAGGATATTTCTCAGGGTATGTATACAGTGGATACGGCCGCTATAAGCCTCCCATACCAAATACTCCAATTCCGTAGGGGCACGGCCCTCACGAACTCGCGGGTACTCCATATGTTCGGGGATTACCACATCCGGCGGAAGCGGGCGCCACCGACCCAACACGGAAGCCCGGGACATCGCCGCCGAGGAAGCAGGAGATACCGGATCAGCGGGCGGAGGCCGCCCATCGGGCCCCACACGAAGGTGCACACTTCATTCTATAATAAACCCTCAATGTCCCTTTTGTTATCACCCTGAAACTTTCAATTGTAACCCTTCTCTGTACTCTGTGAACAACTCTCTCTTCGCTCAATACCCCAGCTTAACTCTGTTACAGTCCAGTATGACCCCTCACTGGACGGCCACGAATATAAACTGAATATTAAATGAGGAGGACATAACAAGGATAGAGGTTATTAATTTATTACTAATTATAAAATAAAAACATTAAACACTGCCACCACCTTCCAAACATAAATGAATGTGTCTAAAATTATTGAGACCCTAGGAAGGAAGGAACTCAAAGTACATGACTCTTAATGAATTAAACCTGTAGTCTTACGGAACTGAACGGGAGATTCTAGAGCGACTTTACTATTCATAAGATGGAGAACACAGGGCAATTTCTAGCACAGCAAATGAGAATCACAAGAATGAATAACACAGTCATTAATCAAAGGGAACAGATAACTAAACAAAAATTATGTTAATATTTTTTTATTTATTGGAACCAGTATATTTAAATCAAAATTGAAACATAGCCAGTAATACCAGTGTTACAACTCAAGTGCACTTTACCTTAAATACTGCAGCTTGCCAAAGGATGTTGATTGGCTGCCCACAGGTCAGTTGACCTGTATGTACCTCAGCCGAGGTCCCCAGACACACTAACACTTCTTTCTTAAAAACGCTCACCAGTAGGACAGGCTCCACCCCCTAGTTCCTTGGCCCACATTAACTCCGCCTATCCCAAGCCTATGGCCAATGGATTTTACCAAGACTAGGTGCTCTAGAAACCAGGCCAATGGCATGGGCAGGCACTACCCTGTAAGGCCCCGCCTCCCCAGGCCTACATGTGTTTAACCAATCCGGATCAGGCTTGACCATAAGGGTCAATTCCTCTTGACAGAAAACTCCAAAAACTGGGAAGACACCAACGACTTTCCTGGCTGGGCACCCACGTGTAACTTGAGATCACATGTTTATTAGCCCTGGGGTAATATACCCAAATTCGTCACTGGCCCGGAGGACAGGAGAGAGAGGGGAGCAAGTGGCTCCAAGCTGTTTATGACCCCCGTGACAAAAGACAGAAATGACCCAAGGGAGAGTAGGCAAGCGAGAGAAGGGAAGGGGAAGATGAAGGAGAAGAGAAAGGGGGAAGGGGAAAGGGGCTATGGTGTGCATATACCATTACAACTCTCCCTCTTCGGAAATTAAGAAATTTGTGTGTAAAGAAGTTTAAGGCACAAAATTCTTATCCAGAACCCTGCCCTATCATAATCATTAAGTCCAAAAACAACATTTAACTCAACAATAAATGACCCAATGCCTCAAAACAACAGAAATACTTATCTAATCCTAGTTAATTCCATACAATCCTCCAAAACAAAAATGGCACCCCTAAAAGGTGTGTCCCAGCATGTATACATACATAACAAACACAGTAATAATACATAAAACATAAGGACAGAGACCGCCCCTATAATCCTGACTGTCCACTTGGGTGCAGCCCTGTACCCTTCCAACTACCTGGAAGACAAAACATCCTATACCTGTCTTGATATAGTAACAAATAACTGGAGAAATCCAAACCTAACAATTACTAACTAGCTAAAATCAGCTGATAGCCTTCAGCTATCCCAGTATTCCACCTGGAATAAAGATCAAACACATTATACAAAGACATTAAAAAAAATCAGTCATTAAAAAAAAAAAAAAAAAAATTACATCAAAATCGAAGAACACTACGTCTCAGGGGCCTAGTGTTCCACTCCACCTCTGTGACAACTGCCCACCACAGCGCATCCCAATCTTAAAATCTAAAGAAAAGACACAATTTTTTTTTTATTAAAAAAAAATCAATGTCCACAGACATGTCTCATAACCAACAACAACATACTGGATATAAGTTCCTCAAACTCCTAATATCCCAGAGTTCATACTCAAGTCCACAACAACAGCGGGTGAACACATTTTTCAGACTGTGTACCACACCCTTATTGTTCAGTAAACCACAAAAAAAAAATATATATATATATAACTATCAGTATCTAGGGTCTAGAAAAATCTAGATAAAGTTCCCCACTGATCCACGATTCTAGAGATCCTACTAGATGGTTCTCAAACCAGTTCACTCCTACAACTTATCTAGAGACAGGGTAATTTTCTAGTAACAATTTTCTAGATGTTCACTTTCTAGATTTATTTCTCTATTTCACTAGTTCTAGTTTTCAACATTTAATACTGGTCCAGAGAACTTTCCGAAGGTGTATAGGTGCTTACTATCAGATGGAAAATTTAAAAAGTTGAACTAACTGTTCCGAGTTAACAGTTTGCTATATTAATAGGATTTATTTTTATATGAAACTTTTCTATAAATATCTTCTATCATTCGTTCCTGTTGCCATTTCGGTGCTGTAGATTCCGGCGACTACCTCATGTTGCTTGAAGATCCTGGTCGTCTGGAAGTTCCATTTCCGGCCTCGGCCAACAACGGACAGTACAGGGGGTCTCGTACTACCCGCACCTGACTTGAGTGACAGCTGACAGCTGGCGGCTGTCAGCTCAGGTGGACTCCGCTAACAGGAACCCGGGTTTACCTCTTCTTATCGCTCCCCAAACATTCTTGATGGATTGTTGTTAACCATGGCTGCCACAGTAGAGCACAGCTTCGACGTGTCACGATGTCTCGCGTTGGTAGTGAGGTCCGAGTGGCGTTGAAGAGGGTGGCATGGTGACAGGACAGGTGGGCCCTGCCTCAGCTCCTGGGCGACGTAATCTACCGGCGTTTACTTGTTATCCCGGTACTACTGGGCCGGTACACCTTTCCCTGCAACCCCTCGTGCAGCTGAGCTTGGGCCGATGTACAGGGTTGTACCTCTTCTGGCGATTCAGCAGCACTCTGTAGAGGTAGTGCTGTTCGTACCCGGGACCACCGCGTTCCCTCTTTGTGTTCCACAGACGACGCAACCGCAGGTTTTGAGAGAGCTGACAAGTCGTTGCAATTAGCGTTCTTTTCATAGACCACTCGTCTTCCACTTCCGGTTTTCCCGCTGTCTTGACTACGCGGCTGGTGGGCTTGGTTGGTGACTTTGAGACAGCTTGCCCATGGTTGTGATGGTGACTGGGACAACCTCGTTAGTGACGTGAGGTGTCGGCCGGGTGACTGTACGCCAGTCACCCCTTCCGGATAACCAATTGACGAGTTACCGGGTACAAGGGGGAGGACTTTATGTAACGTGCCTCAGACCCCAATCTTATCAGCCAGGTGGGTCATCCCCAGACCTGCTGATCTCGATCACGTGTGACTGGGAGGCTGCAACTGGTGTACCATTAGACCTGAGAGAGATAGTCAACAACAAATGGCAGAAGCATGGATATTACTCAGAGGTATAGGTAGTTGGAAACCCCAGAGCAAGGCAAGTATGCTACCCGAGTCATGCACATCAGTAAATACACACCAGTGCCTCTACAGGATAATTATTATGAAATTACTAAACCTGACTAGGGGAGATCATTAACAATTTACTGTACAGCTCGCGACCTTGTTACAATGAGGTGACAAGATTGAACTTGACTACTGATGAGATCTGACAGAAGGTTATCCTCATCATCTGACTCAGCACTTGGATCATTAGACAGGTCAGGAATTAGACTTGCTGAAGGCAGCTCTAATTCCTCCCTCGCGTGATAAGGTTTTAACGTATTAATGTGAATCTTGGTCAACTTGGTCTTCAAAAATACCTTTAATAACAAAATTAACCGGACCTTTTCTTTCAAGTACTCGGTAAGGGCCCCGCCATCTAGGTGCAAGTTTCCTACTCTGATTGGCAGGAGCCGCCTCATTAACTCTCAACACAAGACCCCCGACTTTCAACTCAAGAGGTCGTACCTTTTTGTCATAATGCTGAGCATAGCGGTCTCGTGCTGTCTTGGAAGCCCTGGCTGCAATTCTCCATGCATTTTTCATCTTATTTATAACTTCTGATGGGTAATCTTCCGCATATACAATATTATGTCTGTTAAGCAGACCTGATGGGAAATTACATGAATGACCTGTGAACAGCAAAAGGGGTTGGGTGTTAATGGACTGATGGATGGCAGTGTTCAAAGCCAGCTGGACAAAGGGGAGTTGTTCGTCCCAGGCGTTCGCATCATGCTCTGCAAGAATTGCAAGCATATCTTTAACTGACCGGTTCATCCGTTCTGTCATACCGTTAGCCTGAGGGTGATAAGCCGTAGTGAATGCTGAAGTGGTTTCTACAATTTTACATACTTCTCTAAAAATATTCCCATTAAATTCCTGACCTCGGTCAGAAACTAACACTTTAGGGGGACCGACTACAGTGACGAACCTATCTAAGAACGCCTTTGCAACAGTTCGTGAATCCTTCTGAGGCAATGCAATCAGTGTGGTGTACCTGGACTGGTGGTCTACCAACACCAATACGTAACGGTTTTCTGAATGACTGTGATGCAGATCAATCAGATCAGCCCCCACCCGATCTAAAGGTTCCAAAATTTCTGGGAATTCTTGCAATGGAGCTTGTACCTTAAGGGTACCTTTCCTCCTTTGACAATGACCACAGGACTTAACGAAGTTAATGACCTCTGTTAACATACCGGGGAAGAAAAAGAGTGACTTTGCTTTCATGTGAGTTTAAAAAATCCCCGGATGACCTGCAACCTTAGACGCATGTGCGAGTTTCAACGCCGACTTCTTCAATACCTCTGGGATAACCAACTGTAAAACTGCACGATCCTTCTGTCCCTTTACATAAAATAAGACCCCATCCTTCATTTCAAAATCATGAATTGCTAAATTACGTTTCTTCGACGGATATTTTCCTCCCTCCAAATGTTCAATAATTTCCTTCCACCTTGGTTCGTTCATCTGGAATTCTCGCATTTTCTCACTGGAAATATTTGCGATATTAAGATTTACGTTAATAGTAGCAATGTTTCTACTCGAGGTGTCTGGTACAACATGTGATGGACCCGGCTTGTAAAGTATTTGGAATGAGTGAGCAGCTAGTTCATGAGACCAACGTGACATGCGAGGGCACTTAGTTCTTTTCTTAAAAATATGAGTCAACGCCCTGTGATCTGTATAAATGCCATAGTGTCGTTGGAAAAGATACGGTTCAAAGTACCTGACACTTTCTACCAAAGCCAAAGCTTCCCTATCCGTTGCAGAATAGCGGACCTCCGGACCCTTCACCTTCCTGCTGAAATATGCTACTGGGTGAGGAAGATTGTCATTGTCACGTTGCATTAAGCACCCACCAATAGCTATGCCACTGGCGTCAGTGTGTACTTCCCACTCCTTATCAAAATCAGGTACTGCCAAGACTGGGGTGGTAATGAGTTGGCTTTTTAATTTTGCATAAGCGTTATCATGCTCAGGTTTCCAAACGAATTTAACATTTTTCTTAGTAAGCTCAGTTAATGGTGCTGTTGTACCTGCAAAACCCTCAATGTGGCGACGGAAATATCCGGCTGCCCCCAGAAACCTTCGAACATCCTTTGCTGTCTTAGGTGTAGGCATGTCAGCAATGGCACGACAGGAGTCGGGGTCAGGTCAGATACCATCTGTGCTCACCTGGAATCCCAGAAATTTGAATTTCTGAGATGCCAGAGTGCATTTCCCCACATTGAGTTTGAAACCCGCCTTATCTAACAGTGTCAACGTCTCAGTCAAATCTCGTAAGTGCTCATCAAACGTCCTGGAATAGATGACCACATCATCCAGGTACGCTAATGAGTGCCTTCCCAGAACTGGGTTTAGTATATAATTGATAGCCCTCTGAAATGATGAAGGCGCTGTCTTTAACCCGAAAGGCATCTGCTTGAATTGATATTTATGAACCCCATCAGAAAAGGCAGTCTTCTCTCTATCTTTCTCAGCAACTGGGATGGCCCAATACGCAGATTTCGCATCCAGAGTGGAAAAGTATTTGGCTGCCCCAAACTGATCTATTATTTCTTGTATCCGTGGCAAGGGATACACATCACCTTTAGTAATTTCGTTTATCTTTCGGTAGTCAACACAGAACCTATAACCACCATCCGGTTTACGTACCAACACTACTGGCGACAACCATGGTGATGTACTAGGCTCTATCACATCCTGTCTCAACATTTTCTGACACTCATCCCTAATTACTTCCTTCGCCCGTTCCGGAAGCCTCCATTGACGGGTGTAAATAGGAGGGTTATCACCTGTAGGAATAACATGCTCGATCCTATCCAGAAGCCCGACCTGATCGTCTTCTGTTGCAAACAGTCTAGGGAATTTACGTAAAATCCCTCTCAAAAGTTTCCTATCTGACTGTTGCACATGTTGCAACTCCAGAGCCGAGATTAACTTATCAACTTCTTGAGTATTACTACTTTTTCCTGTCTCGGTCTTGTGTTTACCCTGTGTACTACTTTCTGTAACATTAAGCGCACTACATTGTGCTGTGGTGGCTGGCATCTCCTGGCTTTGATACTGAAAAATTCCTGTATTTTCTACAATTGTAGCCTGAGACACCCTATCACCTGCCCTGAAACGATAGGTTTTGTGCGAGAGATTGACAACTGGAATAAGGGCACCTTTATCATGCACTGTGATCAAATGATGAGGGATCAACAACCTGTCACATCTCCCAGCCACCTGAAGGGTGGTACCTGGTGCAATGTGACGTCCCACTGATACTTTAATGAATTTAACTGAATGTGGTGGGCAACATTGTTTCACCAAGGCATGTAACCCACATGATCTCTTATCTGTGTCTGGAAGAGACTTAAACAACAACTTAGGGTAGTGACATTTGTATTTCTGTTTCTTACTAATGGAAGCAATTACTGGTGGATGATCTACCATTTTAATGGGATAAACTACCTGGCCCAACTTCAATCTGCACTTCCTTGCTCCCTCTTGAGCAGACAAAGAAAAGTTAACTCGTCCCAGAAAATCCATTCCCAACAAAATCTGATCAGGGAATGCAAGATTCTCGACAATCGTGCAATTGTGTGGGTAAGCTTCTCCCTTACCCACTTCAAAATTGAGAGTGGTCTGGCCCAAGATATTAATATGTTGACCATTCACTGCTGTTAAATGCTTCCCACAATGCTTAAGGCGTGTCTCTTTAAGTGTGCTGAAGGCTGACTTTTTAATGAGAGTTGCTTGACTTCCGGTGTCCACAAAAAGTGTCAATCTCACACGTTCAACCGTCATCTCAAACGTAGGTCTGCCAGCCAACGTACTGACCTGTTCTGGGTCACCCTTGACCCGTGTGCACTACCTGTAATGGCCTCGGCCATAACACCTCCAACAAATTTCATCAATTTTTCGCGACCCAGAAGCCCGCTGGCTACATTCCCCAGCAACTTCTGTAGAGGCGACACTAGGAATGGGGGTAGGGGGGGAAGAGGGGTGGAGGGGAGGTGAGGAGCAAGAGCTAGGATTAATGGAGGGGGTAGGGTGGGTAACAGGAGGGGTTGGTTGGATGGGTTGGGGGGATAGGTGGGAGGGTGAGGGCAGGCCGGGGGTGGGTTGTGGAGGGGGTTGTAAACAGGGGGTTGTAAGGGTGGGGGTTGAGCGGGAAATGTAGTTTTCCACAATTCCAATAACGCGTCGACAAGGGTTTGGGTGGTATTTGGCTGGGGTTGGTATGGGTCTGCCAGGGATTGGGGTGGACATGGGTTTGCCTAGAGGTAGGTTGGAGAACGGGGTTGTAGGTAGGGAGGGTTTGAGGTTGGAGGTTGTAGGCAGGAAGGGGAGCCTGGGTAAGGATGGTATGAGGTTGAGGGTTGTAGGCAGGGAGGGGTGCTTGGGTAAGGATGGGGTATTGGGGAGGGTGCGTATGTATACATTGTGCATTCATTGATAAAAACCATTTTCACCCCAAAACGTAACTTCACGACCAGTCGTCGGATCAGGGTGAAATTTTAACACACGATTTGGTTTCATCAATAACACCTAGCAAAACACAAAATGTTTCTTAACCTCAATCCTTGGAAAAAATGTTCCGTGTGACCAAACCGGAAGTATCATATATCGCCACCCTTCCTAATCGATTTCTCGAGCCCCAGTGAGGACCGTCGCCCGTTGACAAGGCAATGACAGCTGTCGGTGTCAGAGTCTCGCTGACTACGCTACACCAATGAATGAATTCTTTAGTCCTATTATCCTCTTCTCTCATTCGTCAAATTCATATGCGGACAGATGGAAATACGCAACCGGCATCGACTACTAATCATCACTTGTGAAACAAAACACTGTATAAGATGTTGAATAAACTATATATGCGCACTTATAAACCACATAAAAAGGTTATGTTAATTATTAAATGATCAGACTACTAGAATAAACTTGAAAATATGTAATTAATTTCCACCATATTTATTAGACACTCGACGTGGAATGGTAATGCAAATATAAAAAGAATTATAGTAAGAATTTTTTGTCTCTAAATGCAAATCCAATATAAATCTTAGAAAAATTTATAATTACCGAATTCTTGAACAAAATATACTGAAATTATACCATTAATATTTACGCGAAAGGAACTACACTGAATTTACTGTAAATAATTTAGTTTCAACTCTGTTTTAGTTATCGAAAATAATCAAAGGCTTGACTACCAGCGCACAATAAATACAACACTTTACGTTAACTGAATTTCTTAAATTTTTCTTGAAAATCTTAGGCGCACTAGGAATGAATGACGTTATCGTTAATTTAACACTGGCGCGATGTTCATATCCTCAACAATTATTTTTAATTCCGGAACGCCCGACGCTAACAACGGCGCTCGGACATAATTATAAGTATTATTAGTTAAACCAAATTAATGTTAAATTACTTATTTACGTTACTGCATGAACTCGATGTTTACATAGCATACACTTGTTCACCGCCGGTCGCGTTGTAGACTACTGAGAAATATACACTGATATCTGCGACGCACACAGCTACAGAGTCGCGCTGAACATAAAGTAAAAATTAGTAATTAATTTCCCAAAATTATAATTTAATTACTGGCGCGTAGTTGACTTGTTACTTTAACCGCCTATAACACTCGCTAACCACTTGGACACGTTGGTAAGTATACAAAAATTGAAAGCGCGCTCACTGTCACGAAGCAGAATCCTCAGAAAGTAGTCTGCTCACTAATTCTTAATTAACCAAGTATTTCTTTTCTCAAAATTATAAATTAAATACCGACGTGTAGTTCGCTTATTACTTGAACTGAATATACTACTCCCGAGACACTTAGACACTTGGTTGAGCGCAAACAATTACTGAGCGCTGTCACACTGGGCGCTGAGTAAAACTGCTAGAAAATTCAGAGTCCCCAACGCTAATTCACTTAAATGACTAAAATTCGACTTTGGTCTCTCAAAGTTCTAACTCGGATTACTTTAATCGCACACTTGAATTAACACTGACGACCCGATGATCGTATAGCCAGGCACAAAACTAGAATTTATTCCGAAATTGAGATTTTCCAAGCGACCTTGAAAAATGTCATCACAAAAATTTTCCACGATTTCACTGATTTCAACTCTTTCACTGATTTCACTTCACTTGAGAACAGTAAAACCACTCACCTTAGTAATTCTCTCAGAGAAATAAGACTGCACAATACGAAAACAAAAACTCCCGACTTAAAAATGTAAAACAAATACTTAGAAAAATAATAACACTTATATACGAGAATACGTAAACAAGGGGGAACACTTAACTAACGGAGGGATACATAACCTGAAAGGGAATTAAATATACAGGGAACTTAATTTAGTACTTAAGGAAATCTCAATTTAACCTATAACCGTCCCGCCCTGTCGCTTCTCCAAGCCTAGGTAACCACATCCACCTAGATCCCGACAGTACCAAATAATCCTGTCCTTCGCGGTCAATGGTTAGACTAGATAGCGGAACAACCGACGGATCTAACTGTCCGACACCACCGTAATTCCGTTGCTAGAGAATCTACTAGGCCATCCCTCATTGAACTCTTGGTACCTTCATGGCTGTACCGTAAAAATCTAGCGATTGGGTCGCCTAACACGCCCTCGAGGATAATAATTAGCATCCTAATACTTCTCCGCCCCGACAATTCGAAACCGAGAATTGTTGCTGCGAAAACCACCACGCAGCACCCTTGTCCGTAGTTGCAGAGGGTCGAGTAAATAACACCCTTTCCAACTACCCAAGGCGGCCTCCACTATAAACTGCCTGCTTAGCCCATATGCTTACTGCATATAATTAAACTTCCCAGCCCTTCACGACACTAGAATCGCCTACTCTATGCGAATCGCACCACATAGGATTACCGTCGAAACTCTAGAACGTTGCACTAGGCTGACTCTCACCACACAGCATAACCGAACAGACAGACGCGTGAGGCTTCAATAATCGTCAAGAAATTATTGAAAACACCGCTGCTACCATTGTAATAAACCCTCAATGTCCCTTTTGTTATCACCCTGAAACTTTCAATTGTAACCCTTCTCTGTACTCTGTGAACGGCTTTCTCTTCGCTCAATACCCCAGCTTATCTCTGTTACAGTCCAGTATGACCCCTCACTGGACGGCCACGAATATAAACTGAATATTAAATGAGGAGGACATAACAAGGATAGGGGTTATTAATTTATTACTAATTATAAAATAAAAACATTAAACACTGCCACCACCTTCCAAACATAAATGAATGTGTCTAAAATTATTGAGACCCTAGGAAGGAAGGGACTCAATAATCAGGGAACTCAAAGTAAATGACTCTTAATGGATTAAACCTGTAGTCTTACGGAACTGAACGGGAGATTCTAGAGCGACTTTACTATTCATAAGATGGAGAACACAGGGGAATTTCTAGCACAGCAAATGAGAATCACAAGAATGAATAACACAGTCATTAATCAAAGGGAACAGATAACTAAACAAAAATTACGTTAATAATTTTTTATTTATTGGAACCAGTATATTTAAATCAAAATTGAAACATAGCCTACTCTAATAAAAAATTAAAATCTCCTATGAGGCACGGCCTGTAATACCAGTGTTACAACTCAAGTGCACTATACCTTAAATACTGCAGCTTGCCAAAGGATGTTGATTGGCTGCCCACAGGTCAGTTGACTTGTATGTACCTCAGCCGAGGTCCCCAGACACACTAACACTTCTTTCTTAAAAACGCTCACCAGTGGGACAGGCTCCACCCCCTAGTTCCTAGGCCCACATTAACTCCGCCTATCCCAAGCCTATGGCCAATGGAATTTACCATGACTAGGTGCTCTAGAAACCGGGCCAATGGCAAGGGCAGGCACTACCCTGTGAGGCCCCGCCTCCCCAGGCCTACATGTCTTTAACCAATCCGGATCAGGCTTGACCATAAGGGTCAATTCCTCGTGACAGAAAACTCCAAAAACTGGGAAGACACCAACGACTTTCCTGGCTGGGCACCCACGTGTAACTTGAGATCACAAGTTTATTAGCCCTGGGGTAATATACCCAAATTCGTCACTGGCCCGGAGGACAGGAGAGAGAGGGGAGCAAGTGGCTTCAAGCTGTTTATGACCCCCGTGACAAAAGACAGAAATTACCCAAGGGAGAGTAGGCAAGCGAGAGAAGGGAAGGGGAAGAGAAAGGAGGAAAGGGGAAGGGGAAAGGGGGGAAGGGGCTATGGTGTGCATATACTATTACAGTTCTATGCCGGTCATCGCACCGAGCCCAGCGGAGGGTGGCACCGCAGGCGTCTCAGGGCCTCTGCCAACAGGAACAGGAGCAGAGTACCCCTGTCGCACATCCTTCGACAACACCACGACGAGGTCGCGGTCACAAGGGGCAACCGCCCACTGAGGAGAGCTACCAGCAGGGGGCACAGTGTCCAACACGGAAGGCAGCACATCGCTGCCCACAGCATCATCATCCATGGCATCACGCTCTTCTGCCCACGTCCGGTGAGGTGACGCATCCCGAGCCGAACGACGGCGCATAGAAATAGGCAGTTGATCGTCGGAACTGTCACCCCCTTACAAGCGGTGCCCCAAAAGAACCATTGGCAGGCGGCCCCAAAGCCGGGGCAGCACGACCACGCAGAACAGCAGCCTCAACGACGCAGGGCAAAAAGCCACTACCATCTAAGGAGACCCGATTCGGAGAAGGAAGAGACACAGCAGGCGGAAGGGTAGACTCCAGCACACGTGAGGTATCCAGCGAGGGCGACGGAACCGGCAGAGGAGAAGAGGCACGCGTCAACGAGGAAACTACAAGAGGCGACGATGCAGAGGGCATGGGCGGAGTCATACTCACCACCGCCCAGACAAGCACATGTTCTTCTGCAGGAGATGCAGCCGCCACTCGTGCAGCACCATCCAAGGCCACCACGGAAGCAACCGGATGAGGATGCACCTTCACATCCACCGAACGGCGAAGGTCCAAAGCAGGCGCCCATAGGTCCCCTGAGCTCACTGGTGGGGCAGACAGATCAGGTCCAGACGGAGTGACAGCTGGAACCGCCGCAGGAACCACACCAGGCACCTGCACAGAACGAGGATCCGTCGGGAAATTCCCACGCACAGACAAGCGGAGAAAGTCATCCTCCAGGAAAACTGAAGGGGCCTCAGCACGAGGAGCGTCGCAATCGGCCGCTACATGGCCCTTAGCACCACACTGGAAACACGTGCGGGTTTGACCTTGATAAAAGATCCTTAGACGGAGCGCCCGCTAGTCGGGGCTCTGCCCCGACTAGCGGGCGCTCCACACCTCCCACAGCAAACCACCACTCAGCAACGGCAAACGACAACTGACCTGTTGAGTTGAATTGGAAGAGTCCACCTAGTGGATTCTGGAGAGCGCGTTGGCGACGACGTTGTCGGAGCCCTGGATAAAGAAGATGTTGACATTCTGCATATACATGGCCCAGCGAAGCAAATGTAGGTGCTGGTTGGTGAACTGTGTATGCTGCAGGAACTGAAGAGAATGGTGCTTGTGGAAGATGTTGAGGTAGCACTCCAGGACTCAGTGAAGTACAAGTTTGTTGTACAGACGAGCCTACTGAATGGATCAGCGAGAGTGGTGATCCGAGGAGATGGTGAGATGGTTCATCAGATGCAAGGTCCAGCGTAGCAAGTGCTGATTGGAGAACTGGGTCAGCAGTAGGAACCGAATGAGGTTGTGATACAAGATGTTCACATGGTGCTACAGGAGTCAGCGTAGTTTCGAGAACTGATCCTAATGTAGGGACCGACGAATGTGGAGGTCCTAGAGGATGTTGAGGTTGTGCTGTAGAACCCAGCGAAGTACTAGATTGTTGTTGAACTGGGGCGTCTGCATGGACCGAAGAATGTTGAAGTCCGGGGAGATGAAGTTGTAACCTAATAGATTTGATAGTTCGTTGTGCTGCACGCCTGGCAGGATGTTATGTGGCTCCTCAATGATGATTGTAGCTGGAGTGCATGATCCCATCTCGCTGTGGTATGATGGTGTTCCTATCGCTAGGGTGGAAGACTGAAGGTTCTCTAATACCTGGCAGGGCGAGAATGGAGTTAGTACAAAACAAGGATTTACGCCTTTCAAATGCAATAAAAGGTAAATTTGTCTAACAATATTTTAGCTGAGGGCTGGTAAAGTTGTCTGGAGGAGCACGTTTATTTGGATTAGGTTCGTATAGAGCAGGATCTTTCCTGGTGGTGGAACAGATCGAGAATTTAGAACCATTGCAGTCAGGCAAAGTACAACAAGAAGGACCAGACAATACCTTAGAGACATTGATTGTCTTACACATGTCGTTAGAGAAGATGTGATCACATTTGCTCTGACTTTCATGGGCATGTCTGCACTGCTTCCTGAGGTGCTTCACAGTTCCTGGACGGAAACGGCTGTGGAAAACCTGGTGGTAGAACACGGGATATTACTTATATGTACGTTACCTGAGCTTGTCTGAGACAGAAGCTCGTCATGGTTGTTGATGGAATGGCTGAACGGCTCAGAAGACTCTGATACCTGCATTAGTGGTGCCTTGAATAGAGGAGCGTTCGGCTTACCTGTCATCTGAGACTTTTTGCAATTTTTCACTAAGTTTTTCATATCACGAATCATTCCATGCCGGTAGTAATCTTGTTTCAGGGTCTTGTAGGTCTTGTAGAAACTGCAGTGTGAGAGAAATCCATGGACCAGATGCAAGATATCTGACCGTAGGCTGGTGGGAACTACTAGTTGTTTGACATTAGCCCGATTGTTGTCCTCCTTCACTTTGCCGGGTATATAATAGCGGTAGAGCACTTTATTCACCACAAAGAACCCAGGGATAGAGTTAGGTTGTGTCTCAGCCTGTAAGAATAAAGATGTTAGCGAGAAATCCTCTCTGCAACTTACGGAACTCCAGCATGGTGAGACTCGGTGGGAGGCTCCGTGAATCTTGAGGTACAGCTGAAGCAGATAGAGCAGCTGGTTGCAGGAGTACGGATTGTGCACGTGTCGTCACCAGGACTGGATGGGAGACATCATCAGAATCATCTGTTGCTTGTATCTCTTCTTTAACAAACTGTGAGATAGGATTTTCCATTGATGATTCACATACCTGGGTTTTTTCTTTGATGATTAGATTTGTAGGTTATTGATCGTCTGCCAAGTCGTTGCCCAGGAGGAGTTGAACTGACATGGGAAAAGGCTTTTCCTGTTTGGCGATTTGAACTTTACCTTATATAAACGGACAATCCAGGCGGACTCTGGCAAGTGGATAAGGGGTAGTTGCAGTGCGATCCGTAATGAGGACAGTCTCTCGGGTGTAGGTGACGTTGGGTTCAGTTGACTTCAGAAGAATAGATTGTAAAGCAACTGTGTTCCTCAATATATTCACTTTCAACCTTCCCTCCGAATCTCCACCGCTGGCAAAGAGTTCCGGAGTACAGGTGTGTTACGACCCTAGACCTCTGGGTATGGTTCCTCTGTTGCTGTTGTTAAACATATGTAATAATACGGCCTAGCCTCAATAATTGTCTAGGGGTAAAAACAAACTGCTTACGTAACAAAGCAATATACTTAAAGCAAGGGTAACAAAGAACATACAAATAACATAATTGGAAAATGCAGGTAGCCAGAAATATTAATACACCAGTAATTAATATTACAATATCCTTATATAAGCACCGGTCATTTCTTTACAACATAAATGAATAGATGGGTTTGCACATAATGGTCTAACCAGGAAATTAGCTATGTTACTAAACAATAAACAAATACCACAGACTTAGCTCAACACATGTCTCCACCCGCCAGCTCTACCAACGGGACTAGCGTTCCTCCAGCATTCGCAGCATTGTGTCTACCAAAAAGACCAAACTAAAACCCACATGAAACCTCATGATACTCAGCTAACAAAGAGAAATTAAGCTAACAAATTAAGAACAAAGCTAACAAATTTAGAACATAATTATAAGTAAACTTATGTGTATATAACACTGCTAAGGTGTAAAAAGAAATTAAGTACAATCAATAAACAGGAATAATTCCAAAGGTGAAACATTGACGCTAGCTTGATACATGGCCCGCACACTGGAACATACCAAATATGGTCATCCCCCCAATGGGACGCCACCGACTCCCCCCACAGGAATAAACATGCAAATAGCCAAACAAAATATTCAATACAGGCACACTACAGCATGCTACAATTACATTAAACATAATTATACTGGAACACAACTGGATATCATGTTATATTTACTTAACAGGTAAAAGAAATAATGGACATACATATTTATCATGATGAATGTTAGAATGAAACACAGATTCGCAACAAGGTGTCTGTTGAAGAGAGAAAGATCAGTGGATGAAACAAAAATATTCATCACAGGCTTAGGACTTTTATGAATTTTAGGAGGAGGTGATTTGGGCTTTGTCTTACTGCTGACTTTACAGTGAGGACTGGTACACTCTTCTATTGTATGTCTATAGGTTCTGCAATAATGACAATACAACGCGGAGTTTTCATTACTGGTACTCACTTTGGCTGGAGTAAACCAAGACGTCTTACTAGAAGGTGTGTCGGATGGTACTCTGTGAATGAGACTGTAGGAGTCAGCCAACTGTGCACATCTAGTAGGGTCGGTTTCTTCCTTGTCTGCTAGGTAGGACGTATGGAATTAGGTACACGCCTAAGGAATTCTTCCATCAGGATGAGGTTGATGAGATCTGTAAAGGTGGAGACTTGTGCTGCTTCCAGCCACTTCATGAAATATCTCTTTTTGTTATTTGCAAACTCTAGGTAAGTAGTAGCACTCGCTTTAAGGTAATTCCTAAACTTACGTCTGTAGTTCTCGATAAATAGGAGGTAGGCATCTAGCACTGCCTGTTTCAATACCTTGTAGTCGGTTTCAGACGCCATAGTACTGAGAGTCACGGCAGCCCCTACATGTCAAATGACACCTGAGAAGTACAGACCACTGATCCTGAGGCCAGCTGAGTTGGTTAGCTAGAGCCTCAAATGAAGTAAATAATATATAATTTTCTGTCTCGACAAAAGATGGCATCAACTTAATTGCATGAGAAAGATCGAAACGTACCTGGAGGTTAGCTTCCGCTTCCTTGTGCTGAGTGTGGTGTGTAGTTTCCAAGTCAAGCTCTTTTCTACGGTTTTCTAGAGCAAAGCGGCTTGTTTTTCAGCATGTTCACGTTGGAGTTCACGTTCTCTTTCTCTTACTTCAAGGGCTTCCTGTTCACGCTCACGTTGGAGTTCAAGCTGTTCCCTCTCACGTTCACGTTGGAACTCTAGTTGTTCCTTCTCACGTTCACGTTGCAGTTCAGCTTGTTTTTTTTGTAGTGCAAGTTGTTCCTTCTGTATCTTGAGAGTTTTCTTCTGACGTTCGCGTTCTAGAGTGGAAAGCTCTATCTTCAATTCAATGGCTGCTAAGGGGCTCTTCATGAGATTCGGATGTAATATTATCATTGTCTAATAAGTGGTCAGGTATAAGGTTATGGAGATAAGTTTTAGTGGTTCCATGGGGGGCAGTATTGTGGTACTCATTTACAAGAGTTAGCAACTCCGCCTTGGTGGCACGAATTTGTGTGCCCCACTTCATCGTTTGGATTCTGCCTGAACGCTGTTAGACGAAACATGGTGAATAGAATGATAGAAAATAATGTGCAAAGAAAATACCTCAGTTGATATACCAAAATATGAGATGTCAGACTGACAGGATGACATGGCAACTGTAAACTATCCTGTTTAAACTTTATAGTCAAGTTTACAACAGTTAACTTTAGTAATTGAATTGATTACTTAGATCGAAAGTGAAACGAATACGTAGGGAATCTTGTACCCGGTACTCTATATGATGAGGACAAGGGCAAGAGGGATCCTACTGGAATTGTGAAACATAATTGTCTCGAATGTAGTCCAAAAAATTTAGGGATTTCTTACCGGGTCTCTAATTGACGAGAACAAAGGTAAGAGGTTTCCTACTAAAACTAAATAGTACTTACAGAGTTATCAGTCATTGTGCTCTGGAAAAAAATGCTAACTCCCTACCTGTGTAAATACCATATCTTTGACCAACGCGTAGGGGTGCGGAAAGTGTTAATTTATGACGAGAACTGCTGTATGGGTCCTAACCGTACAATGTAGTCCGTAATGCTAGAGGAACTATGGCCCCCTGTATCCTCCTATGTTCGGGTTGTAAAGACGTGGGCGTATTAGCCCGGAGACAGACCAAAGTACCAGGGGTACCAAAGTGGGTGATCTGCCGTAATGAGAAATTCTCCTGTAGGGACAAGAATATGGTGGAAATCACAGGATATAGCAAAGATTATTAAACAACCAATTACGAGTATGACTCGTGCCATAAGACACCACGTAATCCAAAGTCATCCAACAGTCATATAATGCTACATCTGGAATGTCTACAGTATTAAGCACCATCAAAATCACTCAAAATAGTAGCTCTGAAAAGACAAAGGCAAACTTGTAATAAAGTCAAGTACACTTACCACAACTTTAAATGAAGCGTCTAGGAGCATACCTGAGTGAGGCTCCTAGGACAGGTCCCCAAATATATGTTACAGTAAAATGACTAAGTGCAGTGGCTTTGGGCAGATGGAATGCCACGAACATATATAAAAAAAAGTAAAAACAAATTAACATAAAACTTCATGGTGTGGTAAATGTAGGATAAAATACAGGAAACTGGAAAATTTTTAATTCTTTAATTATGAAAATAATCATCTTAACAAACTGACAAAATTAATCAAAATAAGCCATCAATCAAGAATCAAAACAAAAAACAATCAATCAGGCATGTTAACCTTATGTTAAAGTACATAAATTAAATGGTGCTGAAAATACTGAGTACTGGCTGCATAAATCTACTAGCACACAGGATAGTGTGGGAGCAGGTCTAGCAATTTGAGCACTGAGGAGTATTCTGCTGGTAGTTTTTATTTTTTTTATTTTTATAAAAGAAATATATAAAGTATAGCACAAGACACAAGACAAGAACATAATAACAAGAACATAATAATAAGAACATAATAATAATCACAGGTACAGAAGAAAACAAAACATCACGAGAACCTAGAAACTCCTGGTACATGAGGCTGAATACAACGTTAAACAAAAAAAATGGACACACAACAAACACATGTACATAGAAAGACACAAAATAACGGTCACATAATAAACCAATACACACGCACTCACACAAGACGCACACAATCACATAAATAACACAAAGCAGAGTCACACTGCACACAAAACATATAAGCAACATAAAACAAATTACGGCCAAGGCCCAGGTACAACAACTTGACAACCCCAAGAAAGAACCAGGGGCGAACAGCAAAACACCGAGACACACGCACCACAAAAACACTCACACTAGGAAGAACATCAATTTAGCACCAAAACAGCAGCACCAACCCACACAGGGCACAAACAACGGCCCACACAGGAGCCAGCAAAGAAGCATACCCACACCCCCACACACTTCCACACAACAAACCGAACACACAACCACAGGAGCAACCACTCACACACCCAGCCCAACCCCCTCCAAGGAGGCCAACCGGAGGGCCGGGGACTGAAGACAAAAACGAAAAAGCCCAACCCCCCAACCCACAACCAAAAGCCAGACCCACGACCACTCACCCAAAAGCAACCCTACGCAAACACCCACCCGTGAACCAACCACAAAACTCGCTCGGAAACGCGCACTACACCCACCACCACGTGAAACACAAACGGCCTCTCAAAAATCCTGAAAGCCTAACAACCCCATAACCCTCCCTCCGACCCACCCACACACAATACACATAGTCAGCAACGAGAAGACATAACGTACTGCACACCCGGCACAACCCCCGCAGAAAGGACATAAACAAAAACCTCAAAAGGCCATCCCGACACCCTGGCCCATAAACCCCAACCAACACGTCCCAAAACCAATCAAGCAAGCCCCTCAACCGCTCACAAAAATAAAAAACATGCAACTGAGTCTCAGGGAGGCCACAGTGCACACACGCATCAGAGGCACGCAAACCCAGCATGCACAACCGCGCATTCGTCGCCAACGACAAATGCAAGAACCGAAACAACAATTCCCGCTGTTGCGGTGCCAGAAACCGAGCCCCCAATGCCACCCCCTAATCCCAACACGGGAACAAACCCTCCACCCGTGGCGGAACACGACAAAATAAAACCCTATACACCGCCTTAAACGACAAGGACATGAAACCCGGACAACGGCAAACCTCCCGAAGAATGGCCACTGCCCAAGAGTAAACAGGAGGGGTGCAGAAGGCCGCCTCCTGACAAACACCAAAATTCACCAAAAAGCTAAACCGAACAGAGCAATAATAAATACCTAAAGCATTGAGCCCCCCACCCAACTCGAACCCCTGACACAACGAGACCCAGAACAGCGCCCGAGCCCTAGTAAACACATAAGGAATGCCCACCCCACCCTCCCGCACAGCCAACACCAACGTCGACCGACGAACCGGGTGGTAACGACCGCACCACACATAACGATAAACCTGGCGTTCCAACCCGAAAGCCAGCTTGCGATCCAGGGGGAAGCACTGAGCCACGAACCAGACAGCTAATAGGAAACGAACCAGGTAAGCCCCAAAACCCACATAGAAGCGACAACTGGAAACCATGACCCCACCCACACACGGCGAGAGGACCACCCACCAAGACCCAGAAGACCGGACTTCTCACAGTTAACCCGGGCCTCAGTGGCCAACTCAAACCTCTCAACCACGACCTGGACAGCCCCAACCAACCCCTCCATAGCCACGAACAGGACGGTATCATCCGTATAGTCGCAGATGGGCAACCGAAGACCCGACCGCAGTCGGGGAGGGGGGGACGATCAATGGACACTCCTTGATCGCCCGAAAAAAAGGCTCCTTTAACCCTTACACTGCTCAGGTGTCCTGGGGACATTTACACCCCTGTGTGCAAGAAAAAAAATAATTCAAATTTGTTTTTTCGTCTGTTCCATCTTTTCGACTGTTACATCTGTTTGCAAACTTCTACATGGGTACCATCGAGCAAAAAGTCTTAGTCGAAATGAACTTGAAACCGGCCATATACTGCATGTATGTTGACGACATTTTTACACAGGTACCTGATGTCAGACATCTGCAGGAGCTGAAGGAGGCATTTGAGCAGAGTTCCGTGCTGCGTTTCACTTACGAGATGGAAAAGGATGGGAAGCTGCCCTTTCTAGATGTAACAGTCATGGAAAAGAGCGGAGTTTTCCACACTGCAGTCTACACTAAGGAAACGAACATAGGAATGTACCTAAATGCCAACAGCGACTGCCCAGACAGGTACAAGAGAAGTGTTATTAACGCATATGTCGACCGTGCTCTCAGCCACAGCTCAGAATGGAAGCAAGTCGATGAAGAACTCTGTAGGGTAAGGCAGGTCCTAGTCAACAACGGCTTCTCCAATGGTTTCGTCGAAGACATCATAAGAAGGAAAGTGAAACGCCATGCAACCTCTGAAAAGACGACCAACACAACACCTATACCCCCTATTAGACTATTTTACAGGAACTTCTTTTCCACAGCTCATAAAACGGAGCAAAGGGTCCTGAAAGATAATGTTAATAGAAACGTTATCCCTACAGACAAAAATCAGAGGATACAACTGACGATTTACTATAAAACCAGAAAAACGGCCAGCCTAATCATGAGAAACTCTCCAGACTCAAAGCAGAACGCTTTAAAAGAGACCAACGTCGTCTATGCCTTCAAATGCCCTCTTGGGGACTGTAAGCTAAAAAAAAAACAGTATATAGGCAAGACAACAACATCTCTTTCTAGGCGTTTAACAATGCATAAGCAACAGGGCTCCATTAAGGAACATATAATCTCTTCCCACAACCAAACCATCGCCAGAGAAATCCTAGTAAACAACACAGAAATCATCGATAGATACAGCGATAGCAGGCCGCTTGACGTCTGCGAGGCTTTACACATCAAGAAGTCAACACCAGCAATCAACAGCCAATTAATGCACAACTATATTCTACCTACCTCAAGACTCTGCTCCAATATAGAAGCATCAAGAAATATGGACCAATAGGCTTTCTACAAATCACTTCCATTCAATACCCATTGTTTCGTGTTCTGTCTTGTGTTTAGGAATTTAATACCCTATTAATACCACCTCACCCCATCCACCTCACTCAAATGTAGATATAAACAAATCGAAGATGTCTAAGTTCTATTCAGTTGTGTATGTGTAAGCTAAAGTCTTTGAAAATGTAATAAGTTTTACGAAACGCGCTCAAGTGTCGCGTCAGACTAGAAATAAAAATGAATTTTGGAGAATTGATTTTTGAATTACCACCAACAGTGAAAAGAAACGTACGAAAGATCGAGAAAATTCGTGTTAGAATTATTAATCTTACTTTTTCGGTCATATTTAATAATATATGTCTTCAGGAAAGACTGCTACCAAAATATACTAATATATATATATATATATACATATGTCGTACTTAGTAGCCAGAACGCACTTCTCGGCCTACTATGCAAGGCCCAATTTGCCTAATAAGCCAAGTTTTCCTGAATTATTTGTTTTTCGACTACCTAACCTAACCTAACTTTTTCGGCTACCTAACCTATAGAGATAGGTTAGGTTAGGTAAGGTAGGGTTGGTTAGGTTCGGTCATATATCTACGTTAATTTTAACTCCAATAAAATAAAATTGAACTCATACATAAGGAAATGGGTAGCTTTATCATTTCATAAGAAAAAAATTTGAGAAAATATATTAATTCAGGAAAACTTGGCTTATTAGGCAAATCGGGCCTTGCATAGTAGGCTGAGAAGTGCGTTCTGGCTACTAGGTACGATATATATATATATATATATATATATATATATATATATATATATATATATATATATATATATATATATATATATATATATATATATATATATATTAATCTCTTTCAAGAGAGATTTAGCCTGCTCTTTCCTATATCACGTTACTTCTATACGTCTGCAACATCAAGTTACCACATTCAAGAATATATTATAGTGGAATAACAGACGTCTTTACAGGGAGAACACTACCTTACTCTCACTCGTCACCCCCCTCCCTTACTGTCGGTGCACCACCTCGTCGATCACCAAACGACCACTTCAAACCAACACTCTCCCCATTGGTGAATCAGCGACGCCAGCGCCCTTTGCATCGCCTATATATAGTCTCCTATGAGCAGTTGGCCTCAGAATATTCTTGTGCTCTAGAGCTGACATTTCTATCTAAGCATATGTCATGTATATTAGTAGAGGTCTCAGCCAGCTCACTATTCTCAGCACCGTTAACTAATTTTTGTCCTGTTTATTGTAGAGTAACGTAATCATTATTTTATTTTATATTGTGTTTTGTCTTTGTCTCTAGTTTTTGTACTTGTCACAAGTAGTAGAGCTCTTCCAGATTCCAGATGGTGGGCAGGATCCATGAACGCAGTGAGCATTTCCTCTATGATCGCCACATTAAGGCGCTGAAAGAGAAAACTGGCAGCTCTAGGATCTCTAGTAGTTTCAATTAGCTTGGACCCCAACTCCTTCAAAAAAACTAGCAGCACTTTTACCCCAGGCACCAAGTGTCTCTGAGACAATGGGGAAAAAATTGTAGTGGTGCTCAAGGTCTCTGTGTTTACGTGACTTGGCTGTTTCTCGGTGATTGGCAGCACCTCCTGCTTGTGTAGCACTGAAGTCAACATAGGTGTTGGCTAAAGTTGAAACGCAAGTGTAGTCCCACACCAACTGTTTACCATTCTTACAGTGGTTCTCCGTGATTCCATCTGGACGACCGACAGGCTCATCAGAGTTGCGGGACATTAGGTAACGGGGCTCTCTCTCTGCTGGACAACCGGCTGTGGTAAGGTTTCTCTTAATAATATCGTTAACCTTGCAATGTCTTGCATGCCATCCTCCGGTCCTTTTGCAGAGAAGGCCATGCCGTCCGTACCTGTCGGCCACTGCCTTGCCGCAAATACACCTGTATTCGGTGTGGATTGGGGCAGCGAGGCGGAGAGCCACAGCAATTCGAAGGGGCTGCAGTGTGAGACGGGTGCCGGTTGCTGACTTTGAGGTTGCTAATAGGAAGTCACCTGCATGGGGAGTTGCTACAGCTCTAAGGCGGGCAGTGGCATGTGGTGTTGTCGCAGCTTCTAGCAAAGTCGCAGCTTCTTGGTCGGCAATGGGACAATCCCAGCTGGATTGCTTATGGGATTCAGAAGGCAGTGGTTGGGGTGCTGGTCCTGCGAGAAAGACCCATTTGGTTGTGCACTCTGTGAAGATGGGATCATGTATCCCTGCCCGTTGAGCTAGGTGTTCAGGTAGGATTTCCTTGACCAAGTTGTCGGACGCCACTGAAGAGACTGGAACGCTGGTACAGCAATTTGTGTTGCTGTGCGCACGCCAAGACCCTCGGGTCTGACAGGAAGGGAGACCTGTTTCCACTGTGAGTCGCTGAGAGAAAGGTTGAGGGCTTTTTCTAGCATTGATTTCAGCAAGTTTTCGTACTCTTCTAATTTAATATTACTGAAAGATGGCGAACATCGTAGAAAGTAGGTCAGCCTGGGGAGGGACAAGCATCTGGTGATGAGGCAAAGTGCATCATGAGCATCGATGTCTTCAATCCTCTAGTTCATCCTCTTCAGGTCAGTGATTTTCTTACCAAGGACCTCGTCGATGGCCTTCCCTCCAAGAGGAGCACCTAGGAGTGTGCTGTCCTCAGGGATGGTTGTATGAATATCAGGCAAAACAACCTTTATTCGCTCTATTATGTGCTGGTTGGTGGAGGTTATTTCGCACTTGGAAAAGTTCAGGGTGAGGCCTTGACTTGCTCCTGAATTATTCTTATGGCATCCAAGAGTGAGTCTGGGGGAGCCAGCTTGAGTACCATCGTCCAAAAACAAAATATTGAGCTCACTCGACAGGTTATCGGTGTCTTCCTTGATGACTAGGCAGAAAAGGAGCAAGGGGGTCACCCTGTTGGACACCTTCTAGTGATTCAATTTCATGTTCCCCAAATAGCAGAGTTAGATTCCTGCTGTAGCATGAGTTTACAAATGGGTAGAGGGAAGGAAAAAGGCGATGAACCGCACTGAGTACTGCATCCCTTCTAACCAGATTGAAACCATTTTTGAAGTCCAGCTTTATCAAGGCTTTTTCATCCGTAATGTTGGCAATGTAGGCTCTAGCTGCATGAGCCGCTGCCTCACACCCTTGGGGAATGCCAAACCCAAGCTGTTTTGGCTTCAGCATGTCGGCTGCTGCCTGACTAACTGTTCTAGAAGCAGCCTTAGCGACGAGGCGCCGGAGTGAATTGCCCACAGCTATCGGTCTGATTCCTCCATCATTTTTCCTCAGGACACAGAGGGTAGCGCCAAAAAAGAGAGGCCGTATGGTCTCTGGTATGTTACCACTTAGACACGTGTTGGAGAATCTAGTTAGTTCCACCAGGAGGCCCTGTGCAATGTTTCCCAGTGCAGGGTTGAACATTTGTTTGATGTGGTTGGGTCTTAGTCCTGTGAACCCACCTGCTTATCCCGGTGGGAAGAATAAAGCTGCTTTATGCACCACGGATTCGAGCACACACAGGGGTTCCGCTCTGTTGGCACCGACTAGGGGAACACTGTCATCACGAGGAGCTCTGGGTTAGTGTTTTTCTCTCAGGGCTTGTGCTGTATTGGCATTCCTGGTGGCAACTGTGTCTTCACTGATGATGACACTTTATTGCCCCTATTGTGTTGCCGTCTTCTATTTTCTTGCTGACAGTAGCTCTGATTTTGGATGCCTCGGTTGTACTGTTGATATCTTTCCTGCAGTGGGTGTTTTTGGCACGGGTGGGGAGGGGTGCCTGGTTGTCCTCTCTAGGAAAACAATTTAGAATAGAATCTCTCTAGGAATCTCTCTAGGATTAGAATCTCTCTAGGAATCTCTCTAGGATTAGAATCTCTCTAGGAAAACTATTGAGAATGCTCATCAAACTTGCAAATCCCTCTGTTAAGTTTGACCTCATACAACCAGCAGCTAAGCAAAAAACCAACCTCTATATAAATGAGTTCCTTACAAAGCAGCGTGGATCCCTCCTCTTCAGGCTGCGTAAAATTCGCAAACAAAACCCTGGTCTTATCAAGCAGTGCTACACTAGAAATGGAACGATCATTGCAAAGAAGGAAAGTGCAGGAAAAAGATATGAAATAAAGTGTGACCAACAACTACTGGCCTTCTTTAGTGATTGTGGTATATCTGAAAACCTGAACCCGACCAATGCCAATACTTAAAATAACTCTTTGAGTGCCTGAGCCTAACCTAACTTAATCTAACCTTGTCCAAGGTGCTGTCTCTGCCTTACCATTTACCTAATGTTCTCTCATTCATATAATTTCCTAAGTAATCAGTCAAGTCTCCATGCACTTATGCAAGCATCTACCTCATTATCATTGTAAATTTTTACTCTTAAATCTAATTTTACCCTATTCTTTTTAAATTTTAAATTTAATTGTCCTGATTTATGTCATTTATTGAAATTAATTATTCGTCTCATTTTGTTCTCTTAATTAAGTTCATACTAATTATAGGTTAAAAACTAAGCTAATATAGATAATTATCTTTAAGATTATTTTACTTTACATTCATCATTTGTCAATTTTTTTATATATTCATCTTGACAGTCTCTACCGATTTTTTGTTCTCTCCACCAAACTTGTGTATCCTTCATGGCTATCTAGTGATCTTAATTCTGCTTCTAATTGTTTCAATTTTTTTGTTTACTTGCATTTATTGTTGTGTTTTGCTATAATTATTCTCAAATTATAGCAGACTTAGTATTTGTGTAAGCATTTACCTCAGTGTCTTAGTAAAATCGTGCTCATAAATATAATCTTACCCTGTTATTTTTTTTTATTTTTTTTAATTGCAATTTGATTTATACATCATTTATTATAATTAATTATTGAGCTCATTTTGTTTTAAGTTCATACTAATTATAGGTTCACAACTAAGCTTTATTAAATAATTTATTCTTAAGATTATTTTCACTTTACGATTATTAATTGTCTATTTATTTTTTGCTATATATTATTCTTGTCAGTCTACTGATTTTTTCTTCTCTCTTAACCTAACTACTGTATCCTTCCTGGCTATCTATGGGGATATTTACTCTACTTCTAATTGTTTCTATTTTTTGTGTATCTACGTTTATTGTTGTGTTTTGCTATAATTACTTTCTATTTACAGCAGATCTGGTATTTAACTATTCCTGTAAATGCTTATCTTATTGTATCGTGACATTATTGTATCTATATGCTTACTGATATTGATTCTGATCGAAATCTTCTGTCCCATACCCACACAAATCAGCACATTAATCATCATTATTGTAGGTATTACACAGCAAATCTTGCAAAAAACAAACTCCTAAATAGCACCTGCTTATCAGTTTACAACCAAAATGTTAGGTCACTTGGTAAACACTTTGATGATATAAATGCACTACTCACAGCACTAGGTACTAAATTATCATTCATCATTTTAGCAGAAACTTGGCTAAGCAATGACTATATCCAACTCTACAATTTAGCTGGTTATAAAGTCATTCATAACTGCAGGCCTAACAAAAAAGGAGGTGGCACAGCAATATATTACAAAGATACCTTCATCTGCAATAATGTCATTAGTGATAGAGACGACTATTGTGAATATACCTTTGCCAAGTTCTCCAGTAAATCCCTTAAATCCTCCCTGACTATCGGTGCCATCTATAGATTTCCTAATACCAACGTAGCTTCATTCTCAGACAATGTAAGGAATCTTATCATAAATAACAATCTCAACAAAAATCACATCATTCTGGGAGGTGATTTCAATATTTACCTGGGTCTTCAAAACAACCCTCAAGTTGACTATTTCCGTAACAGCATGCACTCCTGCATGCTAATCCCCACAATCACCAAGCCCACCGGAATCACTCAAACATCTGCAACTACCCTGGATCACTTATGGACTAATATAACAGCTCCCCTTACATCTGGGGTAATCTATGACAGAACAACTGACCACTATCCTACCTTCCTCATAGCAAACATGGACACAACACCACCAGAAAGCAAGAAACTCTCTTTCAGGCTACACAGTGAATCAGCTTTAGGCAATCTCTTTAATGCACTTCACAATATTAACTGGGAATCTGAATTTAGTAATACACAGGATATAAACTCATTAACAAACCTCTTTCTCTCCAAAACTCTTAGCCTCTACAACACTCACTGTCCCCTCCTTACCAAACAAGTAACTGATAAAAGAAAAAATAACCCGTGGCTCACAAGTGGCATAATTAAATCAATCAACAAAAAACATGAATATGAAAAGAAATTTAGGATTGGCCTAGTTACAAAGGAAATAGTTAAGAGGTACTCATCAGTGCTTACCAGTATCATAAGAAAAGCTAAACTTTCATATTATGAGACTAGATTCAAAGAAGCAAAAGGCAACATGAAAAGCACATGGAAAACCATCTCTAATATCCTAGGAACTAAACAACACTCCCACAACCAGATAACACTCTCTAAGGATGGCCTTACCTGGTTACCTGGTTGATACCTGGTTGATGGGGTTCTGGGAGTTCTTCTACTCCCCAAGCCCGGCCCGAGGCCAGGATCGACTTGTGAGAGTTTGGTCCACCAGGCTGTTGCTTGGAGCGGCCCGCAGGCCCACATACCCACCACAGCCCGGTTGGTCCGGCACTCCTTGGAGGAATAAATCTAGTTTCCTCTTGAAAATGTCCACGGTTGTTCCGGCAATATTTTGACGGCCTTACACCGTCATCTGATTTAGAAATGACGAATGCATTTAATAGCTTCTTTTCATCGGTTGGTGCTAACCTTGCCAGTAAAATCTTACAGACTCAGACACATATCAACACATATCTCTCAGGCAGCTATCCAAACTCTCTTCTCCTCTCATCAGTCAGCCCGACAGATGTTGTGTCCATCATACACTCACTAAAAACCAAAGCTGGGAACATCAGTGAAAACCCATCTATTGTATACAAGAGCGCCTCCCACGCCCTTGCGCCACCTATAGCTCTGCTGTTAAAAAGATCCCTTGAGTGTCATACCTTCCCTGATATCCTTAAAAAAGCACGAGTAGCGCCAGTTCATAAAGGAGGTAATCCGGCAGACATAAACAATTATAGACCAATATCAAACCTACCCATACTATCAAAAATATTTGAAAAAATTATCTACAAACAGCTCTACTAATATCTCGTAAAATTCGACATTCTTAGCCCCTGTCAGTTTGGCTTCCGCTTCCAAAAGAGTACCAACGATGCAATTATTAGTCTCCTTGATATAATTTACTCAGCCCTTGACAAAAATGAGTTTCCGATTGAACTCTTCATTGACCTGAGAAAGGCCTTTGATACTGTTAATCACAATTACCTCTTACGTAAACTCCATCATTATGGAATCCGAGGCCATACACTGGACTATATCCAATCTTATCTTAGTGATAAACACCAATGTGTAGCCATCAATAATATAACCTTTCCCACTCTACCAATAACCGGTGGAGTGCCACAGGGCAGCATTTTGGGACCTCTCCTATTTCTTAAAAACATCAATAATCTGCCTAATGTCTCTAACATTCTGAAAGCCATTTTGTTTGCTGATGATACTACCCTCATCTACTCTAACCCCAACCCACACACACTAAATAATATTGTTAATAATGAACTAAAAAAAGTCCACTTATGGATGTCAACCAACAAACTAACTCTTAACATAAAAGACCTACTACATCTTATTTGGAAGCAAATCTACAAATGCAATTCAGCTTTAGATAGACAATGTAAACATTAACAATAATAATGATGGAAAGTTTCTCGGCCTATTCCTAGACAAGAGACTCCACTTCAGTACCCACATCCAACACATAACTAAGAAAGTCTCTAAAATAGTTGGTATACTCTCCAAAATCAGATATTATGTACCTGACTCTGCTCTTATCTCTCTATATTATGCACTAATCTATCCCTATCTTAATTATTGTATCTGTGCATGGGGGTTCAACCACTGCAAACCACTAGTAATAATGACTGAGGAAGCTAGTGATTTGTCTCTCCTAGCAGGGACAGCTAGGCATATGTTTCCAAACAGGAGAAAGTTGTGCCAGGCTTGGATGGTTCCGGGAGAGTCAATGACCTTCTTCAAGAGGCTGGATAGTTTGGCTGCCGCTTGGGGGCGGACAGCTTTGGGGATGTGCTGCAAGGTTCCAACCGATGTTGCTTTGATAGCTTCTAATAGGTTCTCAGTCGAAATGAAGCTGTTGAAGGTGTTTTCCTTGACTGCTGGTGTGGGATCCTGATTGATACTCTCTTTGGGAGGGCGCCACATACCCGAACAATCGGTTCCGTTGTGAGCATGCTTGCGCACATCTCCGTTACGCTTGAGTCTCCACACCTTGTCACACACTTGGCATGTGCCGTACCTGTCGGCGATTGATGGCTCCTCTTGGCTGAGAGAAGCCTGGCTGTCAGTCGTGACCTGCGACATCGGCGGGCGTTGGGCGGGTGCTAGGCAGGTGCTGGGTGGCCGCTGGGCGGTAAATGGGTGGGCGCTCGTCGGATGGTGGGTGGGCGCTGGGTAGACGCTGGATGGGCGCTGGGCGGGCGTTGGGCGGGCGTTGGGCGAACGTAGCGTGGGGGGTGGACACAGGGAAGTAGCAGTTGTGGTTGGGTGGGGCTGGGGGGGGAGACCGGCACCTCTCGACTCGTAGGTTGGGTGACGGTACACACTTGAGGGTATGGGAGAGGGGGGAGGAGGGGTGGCAGAGGGGTGACACTAACACGTTTGTATAATTTCGAGATATATCACTGCACAATATTGTACACTTGTAATCTGGTTCACTGTGGACTCGATGCACTTAAAACACGATACCTGTTTCCTGAGAGCTGAGGTATCTAGTTTTCAGGGATGTTTTCATAAACACTTACACACGGGACACCCCCGTCGTCTGACCGCAAACATCCCATCGGCCCCCCACCCACCAACCCCCAATCATAGCTGAAGGAGCCCCTCAGGGTGCGCTTGTTGGCCCTCACTGTAGTTCAGACGCTTCCACGCTGCCTATCCACTTCTTTGATCATCAGAGTTGCGCGGCATTAGGTAACGGGGTTCTCTCTCTGCGGGACAATCAGCTGTGGTAAGGCTCCTCATATTAAAGTCATTAACCTCGCTGTGTCTTGCATGCGAACCTCATGACTTTTGGCAGAGAAAGCCATGTTGTCAATACCTGTTGGTCACTGCCTCGCCGAATATAACTGTATTGGGTGTGGATTGGGGCCGTGAGGCAGAGAGCCACGGAAAATCGGGGGGCCTGCAGTATGAAACGTGTGCCGGTTACTGACTTTGGGGTTCCTAATGGAAGTCACCTGCATGTGGAACTGCTACACCTCTAAGTCAGGCAATGTCATGTTGTCACAGCTTCTAGGCATGTCACAGCTGCTTGGTCGTCAATGGGGCAATACCAGCTGGATTTCTTGTTATCTTCACAAGGTGGGGGTGAGGTGCTGGTCCTGCAAGAGAGGACCAGCACCTCACCACCACACACACACACCCGTAATTACATAAGTGTAATTACCTAAGTGTAGTTACAGGATGAGAGCTACGCTCGTGGTGTCCCGTCTTCCCAGCACTCTTTGTCATATAACACTTTGAAAATACTGACGGTCTTGGCCTCCACCACCTTCTCACCTAACTTGTTCCAACCGTCTACCACTCTGTTTGCGAAAGTGAATTTTCTTATATTTCTTCGGCATCTGTGTTTAGCTAGTTTATATCTATAACCTCTTGTTCTTAAAGTTCCAGGTGTCAGGAAATCTTCCCTATCGATTTAATCAATTCCTGTTAGTATTTTGTAGGTAGTGATCATATCACCTCTTTTTCTTTTGTCTTCAAGTTTTGCCATATTTAATGCCTCTAACCTCTCTTCGTAGCTCTTGCCCTTCAGTTCTGGGAGACACTTAGTAGCATGTCTTTGCACCTTTTCCAGTTTGTTGATGTGCTTCTTAAGATATGGGCACCACACAACCGATGCATATTCTAGCTTTGGCCTAACAAAAGTCGTGAACAATTTCTTTAGAATATCCCCATCCATGTATTTAAAAGCAATTCTGAGGTTAGAAAGCGTGGCATAGGCTCCTCGCACAATATTCTTTATGTGGTCTTCAGGTGATAGTTTTCTATCTAGAACCACCCTGGTCTACCACTCCGTCTACACTCTGTTTGCGAAAGTGAATTTCCTTATATTTCTTCGGCATCTGTGTTTAGCTAGTTTAAATCTATGACCTCTTGTTCTTAGAGTTCCAGGTCTCAGGAAATCTTCCCTATTGTTCACGACTTTTGTTAGGCCAAAGCTAGAATATGCAGCGGTTGTGTGGTGCCCATATCTTAAGAAGCACATCAACAAACTGGAAAAGGTGCAAAGACATGCTACTAAGTGGCTCCCAGAACTGAAGGGCAAGAGCTACGTGGAACTTTGGTGAGTCTGGTAGGAGCTCTGAGAGCAGAGATGGATTCCCTGCGGGAGGAGGTACGACGGCTGAGACTTCGGGAGGAAACGAAGGAGGAGGCCAGTGTTGACGGGACCTCATTAAGAAGGACTGACGGGACCAGTATTAAAAAGACCTCGTCTTAGCAAGTTGTGAAAGACAGGGGTCTTAAGAAGACCTTGGCAAAACCGACAACTAATAGCCTACACCTAAGGACTTTTAATGCATTTGACGTATTAGAGGACGAGTGCTGTGGTGAACCTGTTGTTCAAAGAGGAGGCAAAGCAACGAGGAGCATTGAAACGCAGGTCCCTCAAACTGCTCGAAAGGAAAAGGGAGAATCGAAGCGAATTTTGGTTGTGGGAGATTCCCAGGTGAGATATTTAGACAGAACGTTTTGTGCCAGAGATAGGGGGAACAGATTAAGGGTTTGCTATCCGGGAGCTGGAATTGGTGATATTGTTGGAAACATGAATGATATTATGACGGGAAATGGAAACAAACCCATTATTTGTATTAGTGCAGGGGTAATGATATTGGGCGAGTTAGGAGTGAGGAACTAATACAGAGATTCAGGACAGCCATTGAACTAGTTAGGAGTAAGGGAGGAATCCCGACCATATGTGGCATTCTTCCAAGAAAGGGAGTGGGAAATGAATGGATATCGAGGGCACTTGGTGTCAATTGCCGGCTGGAAAGATATTGCAAATCAAATGCAATATCTTTCATAGACAACTGGGAACACTTCTATGGAAGAAATTAAATAAATGCTCGTGATGGGGTGCATCTATCGAGAGCTGGGGTTGTTGCTGTTGCGAACTCGTTGGAAGAAGTTTTTAGAGGTGTTTGTTTGGGTTTAAACTGTTAGTAGATAGAAGTATGGGAATTGATTTGGAGGAAGGAGGTAATAAAAGTATGTGTTTGTGGGAGAAATGAATTGGCAAAATGATCAGGGAAAGAGAAAGGCCTCAAAATAACAATTAACTTAGGGTATATTACACTAACAGTAGAAGTCTAAGAAATAAAATTAGCGAATTAAATGCTCTTGTCTGCACAGAAAAAATAGATATTATTGCACTTACCGAAACGTGGATGAATGTAGAAAATAAAGAACTATTAGCTGAATATAAAATAAATGGATTTAAACTATTTCACACAGATAGATATATTAGACGAGGAGGTGGAGTAGCCATATAAGTTAGGGACAATTTGAAATGTAGTCTCAAAGAGGGAATCAAAACTGAGCCACACACAGAAACTATTTGGATAGAATTAAACGAAAAAGCTAATAATATTATAATAGGAGTTATATATAGGCCACCAAATTTAGACCGAATGGAAGCAAAGCTTCTATGGGATGAAATATCTAGAGCATCTAGATCTAACAGTATTTATGTCATGGGTGACTTTAATTTTAGTGGAATAAACTGGTTGAACAAAACAGGGAATAGTGAAGCAGAAGATTTTCTAGAATTAATTGACGATTGCTTTCTTAGGCAACACATTAAGGAACCAACACGGGAAAATAATATTTTAGATTTAGTGTTAACTAACAGGGAAACACAAATTAATGACATCGAAATAAGGAGTGAACTAGGGAACAGTGATCACAAAGTAATCAGATTTAGCATAGAATGGAATAGACCTGTAGGAGAAAATTCTGTTAAAGTGCCAGATTTTCGAAAAGCTCATTTTAATAGCCTAAGAAATTTTTTGGGTCAAATTGATTGGAAAGTCTTGGGTATGGGGTGTGGGCCGGTCTTGGAGCGAGACATGAACCCAGCGATAGGTGACTTAAATGGGGATTTCGATGTGGATTCAATATATAACTTATTTAAGAATATTCTAAACAAAGCACAGGAACGTAGTATACCATACAAATTGAATAGATCGAATACTAATGACCCAAAGTGGATAACAAAGAATTTGAAGAACCTTATAGGTAAAAAGAGAGCTTGGTACAAAAGGATTAAGAATGGGAAAGTCAGTTTAGAACAGGAATTCGTACAACTGGTTAGAAATGTTAAAAAAGAGATAAGGAAAGCAAAAAGAAACATAAGAACAAAGGCAACTGCATAAGGCCTATTGGCCCATACGAGGCAGCTCCTATTTATAACCACCCAATCCCACTCATATACTTGTCCAACCCACGCTTGAAACAATCGAGGGACACCACCTCCACCACGTTACGCGGCAATTGGTTCCACAAATCAACAACCCTGTTACTGAACCAGTATTTACCCAAGTCTTTCCTAAATCTATACTTATCCAATTTATACCCATTGTTTCGTGTTCTGTCTTGTATTGATATTTTTAATACCCTATTAATATCCCCCCTGTTATGTCTATTCATCCACTTGTAAACCTCTATCATGTCACCCCTAACTCTTCGCCTTTCCAGTGAATGCAACTTAAGCTTTGTTAATCTTTCTTCATATGAAAGATTTCTAATTTGGGGAATTAACTTAGTCATCCTACGTTGGACACGTTCAAGTTAATTTATATCCATTCTATAATACGGCGACCAAACCTGAACTGCATAATCTAAATGAGGCCTAACCAGAGCAAGATATAGCTTAAGAACCACACCAGGTGTCTTGTTACTAACGCTTCGATTAATAAATCCCAGTGTCCTATTCGCCTTATTACGAACATTCATGCATTGATCCTTTTGTTTTAAATTCTTACTAATCATAACTCCCAGATCCCTTTCGCAATCCGACTTCGCAATCTCAACACCATCTAACTCGTATCTTGTTAGATACGAGTCATTACCTATCGAGTCATTACCTATCGATACGAGTCATTACCTATACGAGTCATTACCTATCATCATTACCTAGCCTCAGAACTTTACAATTATCAGCATTAAACTGCATTTGCCAATCCTTTGACCATTTCAAAACCCTATCTAGATCAACTTGAAGTGATAGTGAGTCCTCCTCCGAATTAATTTCCCTACCGATTTTCGTATCATCGGCAAATTTGCAAATGTTGCTACTCAAACCTGAATCTAAATCATTTATATATATTATAAACAACAGAGGTCCCAGGACAGAGCCCTGAGGCACTCCACTAACAACATTATCCCACTCTGACTTAACCCCATTTATACTAACTCTCAGTTTCCTTTGGAATAGCCATGCCCTAATCCAAGTTAATATAGCACCCCCAATACCAAGAGCTTCTATTTTTTTAATTAGTCTTTCATGTGGCACTGTATCAAAAGCTTTGCTAAAGTCAAGGTACACAACATAACAATCCTTACCACTATCAACTGCCTCAACTATGCTGGAATAAAAAGTTAGCAAATTTGTTAAACATGAACGGCCATTTGTAAAATCATGTTGCGACTCATTTATTAATTTATGTTTTTCAAGATGGAGACGAATTGTATTTGCAATTATTGATTCAAGTAACTTTCCCACAATAGACGTTAGGCTAATTGGCCGATAGTTTGACGCAAGTGATCTATCTCCTTTCTTAAAAATTGGTACCACATTAGCTACCTTCCGTGACTCTGGCACTCTGCCTGACTCTATTGATTTATTAAATATGGTAGACAGTGGCTCGGAAAGCTCCTCTTTGCATTCTTTAAGCACCCTGGCAAACACTTCATGAGGCCCTGGGGATTTGTTTGGTTTTAGTTTTTCTAATTGTTTAATTACATCCTCCCTGGTAACTGCTAAACTCGTCAACCTGTCCTCATCCCCACCCACATAGACTTGTTCGGCTGAAGGCATATTGTTAAGTTCTTCTTTAGTAAATACAGATATAAAATATCTGTTAAAAATACTACTCATCTCCTTGTCATTATCCGTTATTTGACCTGTCTCAGATTTTAATGGACATATCCTTTCCCTAGTCTTAGTTCGATATAACTGAAAAAAACCCTTAAGGATTTGACTTTGCTTGCTCTGCTTTGCGAACTTCATAGTTTCTTTTTGCTTTCCTTATCTCTTTTTTAACATTTCTAACCAGTTGTATGAATTCCTGTTCTAACCTGACTTCCCCATTCTTAATCCTTTTGTACCAAGCTCTCTTTTTACCTATAAGGCTCTTTAAATTATTTGTTATCCACTTTGGGTCATTAGTATTCGACCTATTCAATTTGTATGGTATACTACGTTCCTGTGCTTTGTTTAGAATATTCTTACATAAGTTATATATTAAATCCACATCGAAATCCCCTTTTACGTCACCTATCACTGGGTTCATGTCTCGCTCTAAGACCGGCCCACACCCCATACCCAAGAGTTTCCAATCTATTTGACCCAAAAAATTTCTTAGGCTATTAAAATCAGCTTTTCGAAAATCTGGCACTTTAACAGAATTTTCTCCTACAAGTCTATTCCATTCTATGCTAAATCTGATTACTTTGTGATCACTGTTCCCTAGCTCACTCCCTATTTCGATGTCATTAATTTGTGTTTCCCTGTTAGTTAACACTAAATCTAATATATTATTTTCCCGCGTTGGTTCCTTAATGTGTTGCGTAAGAAAGCAATCGTCAATTAATTCTAGAAAATCTTCTGCTTCACTATTCCCTGTTTTATTCACCCAGTTTATTCCACTAAAATTAAAGTCACTCATGACATAAATACTGTTAGATCTAGATGCTCTAGATATTTCATTCCATAGATGCTTTGCTTCCTTTCTGTCTAAATTTGGTGGCCTATATATAACTCCTATTATAATATTATTTGCTTTTTCGTTTAATTCTATCCAAATAGTTTCTGTGTGTGGCTCAGTTTTGATTCCCTATTTGAGACTACATTTCAAATTGTCCCTAACATATATGGCTACTCCCCCTCCTCGTCTAATATATCTATCTGTGTGAAATAGTTTAAATCCATTTATCTGATATTCAGCTAATAGTTCTCTATTTTCTACGTTCATCCACGTTTCGGTAAGTGCAATAATATCTATTTCTTTTTGTGGCTATTCCAAAGGAAACAGAGAGTTAGTATAAATGGGGTTAAGTCAGAGTGGGATAATGTTGTTAGTGGAGTACCTCAGGGCTCTGTCCTGGGACCTCTGTTGTTTATAATATATATAAATGATTTAGATTCAGGTTTGAGTAGCAACATTTGCAAATTTGCCGATGATACGAAAATCGGTAGGGAAATTAATTCGGAGGAGGACTCACTATCACTTCAAGTTGATCTAGATAGGGTTTTGAAATGGTCAAAGGATTGGCAGATGCAGTTTAATGCTGATAAATGTAAAGTTCTGAGGTTAGGTAATGATGATAGAGTTACAAGATACGAGCTAGATGGTGTTGAGATTGCGAAGTCGGATTGCGAAAGGGATCTGGGAGTTATGATTAGTAAGAATTTAAAACAAAAGGATCAATTCATAAATGTTCATAATAAGGCAAATCGGACACTTGGATTTATTAATCGCAGCGTTAGTAACAAGACACCTGGTGTGGTTCTCAAGCTATGTCTTGCTCTAGTTAGGCCCCATTTAGATTATGCAGTTCAGTTTTGGTCGCCATATTATAGAACGGATATAAATTCACTTGAACGTGTCCAGCGTAGGATGACTAAGTTAATTCCCCAAATTAGAAATCTTTCATATGAAGAAAGATTAACAAAGCTTAAGTTGCATTCACTGGAAAGGCGAAGAGTTAGGGGGTGACATGATAGAGGTTTACAAGTGGGTGAATGGACATAACAAAGGGGATATTTATAGGGTATTAAAAGTATCAACACAAGACAGAACACGAAACAATGGGTATAAATTGGATAAGTTTAGATTTAGGAAAGACTTAGGTAAATACTGGTTCAGTAACAGGGTTTTGATTCCCTCTTTGAGACTACATTTCAAGTTGTCCCAAACATATATGGCTACTCCACCTCCTCGTCTAATATATCTATCTGTGTGAAATAGTTTAAATCCATTTATTTGATATTCAGCTAATAGTTCTCTATTTTCTACATTCATCCACGTTTCGGTAAGTGCAATAATATCTATTTTTTCTGTGCAGACAAGAGCATTTAATTCGTTAATTTTATTTCTTAGACTTCTACTGTTAGTGTAATATACCCTAAGTGAATTGTTATTTTGAGGCCTTTCTCTTTCCCTGATCATTTTGCCAATTCCTTTCTCCCACAAACACATACTTTTAATACCTCCTTCCTCCAAATCAATTCCCATACCTCTATCTACCAACAGTTTAAACCCAAACAAACACCTCTAACCACTTCTTCCAACGAGTTCGCAACAGCAACAACCCCAGCTCTCGATAGATGCACCCCATCACGAGCATACATTTCATTTCTTCCATAGAAGTGTTCCCAGTTGTCTATGAAAGATATTGCATTTGATTTGCAATATCTTTCCAGCCGGCAATTGACACCAAGTGCCCTCGTTATCCATTCATTTCCCACTCCTTTTCTTGGAAGAATGCCACATATGATCGGGATTCCTCCCTTGCTCCTAACTAATTCTATGGCTGTTTTTTACCTCTGAATCAGTTCCTCACTCCTAACTCGACCAACATCATTTCCTCCCACGCTAATGCAAATAATGGGATTGTTCCCATTTCCAGCCATAATATCATTCATGTTGTTTATAATATCACCAATGCCAGCTCCCGGATAGCAAACCCTTAACCTTTTCCCCCTATCTCTAGCACAAAACGTTCTATCCAAATACCTTATCTGGGAATCTCCCACAACTAAGGTTTGCTTAGGTACTTCCTTTACTCTCTGAGGGGCCTGCGCTTCCTTGCTCTTCGTTGCTTTCCCTTTTGCGCGATCCGCAGTCTCACCACAGCACTAGTCCTCCAAAACTTCAAATGAATTAGAAGTTGCTATGGCGTTTGAAGGCGGCTTTATCAAAGTCTTCTTAAGGCCCCTGTCTTTCACAACTCTCCAAGACGAGGGCCCTTTACTACTGGTCTCCTCCTTCGTTACTTCTCGTTGTTCTTTCAGCTGACGCACCTCCTCCCGCAGAGAGTCCAACTCTGTCCTCAGGGCAAATTTACACGTCCAAAAATCTTCTGTTTTAGCTTCATATGCTTCCCAGTCTATGGATTTCAAGTTGAAGTTGCCAACTATCAACAGTCGTGAACTATCGTTATCCGCTCTCGCTATGATCTCTCTCATTATTGTTATAAGACCTTCTCGTTTACTATCTAGCTCCTCCTTTGACCATGTGCTGCTTGGTGGTGGACTATATGCATTTATGATAATAGTTTATCATCCTCATGGCAGATCTCAAGTGCTATTATGTCAACTTCTTGTGGATTGGCAGTTATTATTTCCTTCACCTTTAGGTGTTCTTTCACCAGCACAGCAACGCCACCTCCTTTCCTAATTTTTCTGTCCCGTCTCCAATTTGAGTAGCCCCATGGGAATATGACCTCATTTAAAATAACATCTTCAAGTTTTGTCTCCGTGAGTGAAAACAATGTCTGGTGTCTGGAGTTGTATTACATCACTTAACTCCAGTATCTTCGATCTTACTCCATCTATGTTGGGTTATGCAATCTTCAGGAACTTGTTCCCCCTATTCTTATTTATTCTTATTAGTGTGTATGTGTGTACTCACCTATTTGTGCTCGCGGGGGTTGAGCTTTGGCTCTTTGGTCCCGCCCCTCAACTGTCAATCAACTGTTGTATAGATTCCTGAGCCTACTGGGCTCTATCATATCTACATTTGAAACTGTGTATGAAGTCAGCCTCCACCACATCACTGTGTGTGTGTGTGTGTGTGTGTGTGTGTGTGTGTGTGTGTGTGTGTGTGTGTGTGTGTGTGTGCGTGTGTGTGCGTGTGTGTGTGTGTGTGTGTGTGTGTGTTTGTGCGTGTGTGTGTACTCACCTAGTTGTACGCACCTAGTTGTGCTTGCAGGGGTTGAGCTCTGGCTCTTTGGTCCCGCGTCTCAACCGTCAATCAACTGGTGTACAGTTTCCTGAGCCTACTGGGTTCTATCATATGAAACTGTGTATGGAGTCAGCCTCCAGCTTGGAGTCATATCACTGCCTAAGGCATTCCTCGGGTTAACTACTCTGACACTGAAAAAGTTCTTTCTAACGTCCCTGTGGCTCATTTGGGTACTCAGCCTCCACCTGTGTCCCCTTGTTCGCGTACCTCCCGTGTTAAACAATTTATCCTTTTCTACCCTGTCAATTCCTCTGAGAATTTTGTAGGTTGTGATCATGTCTCCCCTTACTCTTCTGTCTTCTAGTGTCGTGAGATGCATTTCACGCAGCCTTTCCTTACAACTCATGCCTCTTAGTTCAGGGACTAGCCTAGTGGCATACCTCTGAACTTTTTCCAGCTTAGTCTTGTGCTTGACAAGGTACGGGCTATATGCTGGGGCCGCATACTTCAGGATTGGTCTTACATATGTGGTATACAATGTTCTCAATGATTCCTTACTCAGGTTCCTGATGACTGGTTTTGATGCTAGCCAGCCTCGCGTATGCCACAGATGTAATTATTTCTATGTGGGCTTCAGGAGACAGGTTTGGTGTGATATCAACTCCTAGATCTTTCTCTCTGTCTGTTTCATGAAGTGCTTCATCTCCCATTCTGTATCCTCTGTCAGGGCTCCTGTTTCCACCGCCTAGTTTTATTTTCATACATTTACTCTGGTTTAACTTTAGTAGCCATTTGTTGTGCCATTCATTCAGTTTGTCTAGGTCATCTTGTAGCCTCATACTATCTTATTCCGTTTTAATCCTCATATTTTTGGCATCGTCAGAAAACATTGAGCGAAATGATTTTGTATCCTCTGGGAGATCATTTACATATATCAAAAACAGTATAGGTCCAAGGACAGACCCCTGCAGCACTCCACTGGTGACACCTCTCCAATCTGAGACCTCACCCCTCAAAGTGACTTGCTGTCTTCTGGTGCTTAGGTACTCCCTTATCCAATGGAGTACCTTCCCTTTCACTCCTGTCTACATCTCCAGCTTTTGCACCAGCCTCTTGTGTTGCACTGTGTCAAAGGCTTTCTGGCCATCCAAAAATATGCAGTCTGCCCACCCCTCTCTTGCCTGATTTTTTTTTGCCTTGTCGTAGGATTCAATTAATCCTGTGAGGCACGACTTGCCATCCCTGAACCCATGTTGATGCTGTGTTACAAAGTTCTTTATCTTCAGATGATCCACTAGCTTTTTATGCACAAGCTTCTCCAACAGCTTGAATGTTATGCAAGATAGGGACATTGGCCTGTAATTCAGTTCTTCCTGTCTTTCCCCTCTGTATATCGGGACTACAATATCCGTCTTCCAAATTTTTGGCAATTCCCCTGTTACCAGTGATTTGTTATACATTATGGTGAGTGGAAGGCACCGTGCTTCTGCTCCTTCCTTTAGTATCAAAGGGGAGAGTCCCTCTGAGCATATAGCCTTTGTCACAACCAACTCTAGTAAAAGCTTCCTTCCATCCCCACTGGTACTCTCACACTCTTCTAGTTGTGCCTGGTTAACTATTTCCTCTCCTATCTCTGGTACTTCTTCTTGCTCTAATGTGATGACCTTTTTGAATTTGAATTTCTTATTCAGTTCCTTGCACACTTCCTTGGCTTTTGTAGTGAATCTGTATGCCCCAATCCTCATTTTCATTACCTGTTCCTTTTCTGCTCTTTTCTCCTGATGTGGCTGTGCAGCAATTTCGGTTGAGTCTTTGCCTTGCTTGTGATGTCATTTTCGTATAGCCCTTCTGCCTCTCTTCTCAACCTGACATATTCATTCCTGGCTCTCTGGTATCTTTCTCTGCTCTCCAGTGTCCGGTTATTTCTGTTGTTTCTCCACGCCCATTTACTTTGCTGCTTAGCTAGCCTGCATCTCTGATTAAATCATGGGTTTCTCATCTTCATTTCATTGTTATCCTTTTGAACCGGGACAAACTTGTCTGCTGTCTCCTTACACTTCTGCGTGTTGTATTCCATCATGTCTTGGGCCGTCTTTCCCCTGAGCGCTATTTCCCATGTAACATCTGTTAGGAATTTTCTTATCTCTTCATAGTTTCCCTATCGGAATGCCAGCCATGAAAAATTTGTTTCAGTTCCCCTACTCGAGTTCATTAACCCTTCTTCAACCAGATACTCAATCGTCAGTACACTGTGGTTCCTCATTCCTACTGGGGCCTTAAAACCGATTTCCCTTATGTCGGAGTCGTTCAGAGTGAAGACTAGTTCGAGTCTCGCTTGTTCATCGATTCCTCTCACGCTTGTGGATTCCCTGACATGCTGGCATAAAAAGTTTCTTGTCGCTACCTGTGTTTCTTGTGTATGTACTTACCTAGTTGTGCTTGCAGGGGTTGAGCTCAGGCTTTTTGGTCCCCGCCTTTCAACTGGTGAACAGGTTCCTTAGCCTAGTCATTCAATCATATCTTCACTTGGAACTGTGCATGCAGTCTGCCTCCACCACATCACTTCTGTCACGGACCTTGGCGCCATCTACGATCCAGTGGCCGAACTACAGCAGTTGACCCTTCCATTAATCAGTTTCCCATCTTGTAGTCGGCCAGGCTGAAAGATGACGAGTAACACGGACGAGGGATGGTAGTCAGTGAAGTCGGGACAGTGGAAGACTTGGGTCGACCTGAAGGTGCTAGCTAAGTGGGCTAGTTGAGCGCTGCTCTTGAGTGTTATAGACTTCTCTCCTGGAGGTGCTAGCCAGTGAAGCTAGGTGAGCACTGTGGTTGGGCGCTGTAGACTTCGATTCTGGAAGGTACTAGCCAAGTGGGGCTAGTTGAGTGTAGCTGATTTTACTGATTGAGCGTCCCAGCGAGTGTGCAACGGACGTGGAGCATCGAAGACTTCATCAGAGGCACTTTGTGTCCGTCATCCGTGAAGCAGGCGAGCGTAAGGGCTAGCAACGCCGCTCCGGTTGACCTTGCATAGACTTGTATATTATAATGGTGATGGGAAATAATAACGGGTTATTTTAAGTCTAATTCTTTTCATTTTACCTTTAAACATTACACTATTTTTCCCACCAAGATTAGGGTTCTCTGAACTAGAATCGGATCATAGTTTAAAAAGAACCCAGTTACGAAGGGTTCGTAACAACTTCCTAATGCATTCCCTTTGTCTACTATTCTGAAACTGAAAAAAAATTCTTTCTACTGTCTCTATTGCTCATTTGGGCACTCAATTTCCACCTCCCCTTGTGCAAGTGCCCCTTGTGTTAAATAGTCTGTATTTATCTACCCCTGTCAATTCCCTTGAGAATCTTGTATGTGGTAATCATGTCCCCCATAACTCTCCTGTTTCTCAGTAACGTGAGGTTTAATTTCCGTAGTCTATCCTCGTAGCTCATAACCCTCAGTTCTGGTATTAGTCTGGTGGCAAACCTTCGTATCTTTTTCCAGTTTAATGTTTTCCTTGACTAAATATGGACTTCATGCTGGAGCCGCATACTCCAGGATTGGTCTGACATATGTAGTATACAAAGTTCTGATTAATTCTTTACAAAAGTTTCTAAAGGCCGTTCTTATGGTAACCAACCTGGCATATGCCGCTGATTTTATCTTGAGATGGGCTTCAGGGGACAGGTCTGGCATGATATCAACCTCCAAGTCTTCCTCTCTCTCTTTCTGACTTTTGAAGTATTTCATCTCCCACATGATACCTTGTATCTGGTCTCCTGCTGCCATCACATATCTTCAATACATTACATTTGCTTGGGTTAGACTCCAACAACCATTTGTTCTACTATTCCTACAGCTTGTCCAGGTTTTCTTGAAGCCTCAAGCTTTCCTCCTTTGTCTTAACCCTTCCCATAATTTTGGCGTCGTCAGCAAACATTGAGAGGAATGAGTCTATATCCTCTGGGAGATCATTTACGTAAATCAGAAACAGGATAGGTCCGAGTACAGAGCCCTGCGTGACTCCACTGGTGACTTCACGCCATTCTGAGGTTTCGCCCCTCACTAACTCTCTGCTTCCTATTGCTTAGGTACTCCCTTATCCAGTAGAGTGCCCTACCAGTTACTCCTGCTAGGTTTATGATGCTATATAAGCTATAGCATATAAGATGCTACCTTATGCATCAGCCTCATATGGGGTACTGTCAGGTTTTCCGACAATCCAAGAAAATGCAGTCTGCCCATCCTTCTCTTTCTTGCTTAATCTTTGTCACCTGATCGTTGAATTTTATTAAGCCTGTAAGGCAAGATTTACCCTTCTTGAACCGATGTTGATTGGTTGTTACGAAGTCCCTTCTCTCCAGATGTGTTACTAGTTTTTTTCTCACGATGTTGTCCATCACCTTGCATGGTATACAAGTTAAGAACACTGGCCTTTAGTTCAATGCCACTTGTCTGTCACCCTTTTTGTATATTAGGACTACTTTAGCCGTCTTCCATATTTCTGATAGGTCTCCCGTTTCCAGCGACCTACTATACGCTATGGAGAGTGGCAAGCAACGTGCTTCTGCACACTCTTTCAATACCTATGGCTAGATTTCGTCCGGGCCAACAGCCTTTCTCGCATCCAGATCCAACAGATGTCCCTTGACCTCATCTCTTGTAACTTCGAACCCTTCCAAGGCCGCCTAGTTTACCTCTCCTAGTGCAGTGACCTCGCCTCGTTCCATCGTGAGGACCTCTTGGAGTCTCTTGTTGAGTTCTTCACACACATCTTTGTCATTCTCTGTGTACCTGTCCTCGCCCTTTCTAAGTATCTTCACCGGTTCCTTCACTTTTGTTTTCCTCCTGATGAGACTGTGGAGCAGCTTTGGTTCGGTCTTGGCTTTATTAGCTATTTAATTTTCATAATTTTTCTTAGCTTCTCTTCTTACACTAACATACTCTTTCCTGGTTCTCTGGTATCTCTCTCTGCTTTCTGGTGTTCTGTTACTTCGGAAGTTCCTCCACTCCCTTTTGTTCAGTTCCATTGCTTCCATACATGCCCTATTAAACCACGGATTCTTCTTTTGCTACTCGGTTTATTCCTGTTGGGCTGGGATAAACCTGTTTACTACCTCCTGACACTTTTAGGTGACATAGTCCATCATGTCTTGCACGGACTTAGTTCTGAGTTCTGTGTCCCATGGTATATCCCCTAGGAATTTTCTCATTTCCTCATTTCCCTTTCTGTATGCCAGCCCTTTGTTTTCCAGTTCTTTTTTAGGGAGATAAATCCTAGCTCTACCATATACTCAAAGACTAGTACATTGTGATCACTCATTCGCTTCTAACATAACTTCCCTTATATCCAACTCATTTAGGGTAAATATCAGATCAGGTATAGCTGGTTCATCCTCTCTCATTTTTGTCGGTCCCTTGATGTGTTGGCTTAGAAAGTTTCTTGTTGCCACGTCCAGTTACTTAGCTCTCCAAGTCCCACCATGTGGGCCTCTGTTCTCCCACTCTATATTACCATGGTTGAAGTCTCCCATTATTAGTAGTCTGGATCTGTTCCTGCAAGCGTTAGAAGCTGTTCTCTCTTTAATATATTAATGGTGGCAATTTTGTTTCTATCCTATTCCTGTATGAGTCTTCTGTCGTTTGGTGCGGGGTTATATTTGACTATTACCATAATCTTTTGTCCTCCAATTGCTGTGTGTGTGTGTGTGTGTGTGTGTAAATTTATTCGGTATCAATAAAATACTGATCAATTGCTGTGGCCCCAGCATCGCATGTGCGTTGCTGAGCCACATCAACCTTCCCCTGTCTCCTAGTCCTCCCCACCATTCCTTCCCCTCCTCCCCTGTCTTCTCGTCCTCCCCCACTCTCCTCCCCTTGTCCTTCCCACCATTCCCCACTCCCTCATCCGATGCATTCCCAAATGATCTGATGTTCCCATCCGAAAATTGGGAACATCAAATGATCTGATGTTCCCATCACTGAAATATAAGAAAAACAGATAAAACACGAAATAAAAAAAAACAATGAAAAATTATAAAAAATAAACTATACACACAAAATAAATGGTATGGTAAATAACACAGCTCAATTCCAATGCAATGTCACACAAAATAATGAAACCAAAATGAAAATAAATAAAAATCGATTGAAAATTAAATTTATCAATGATATCAGAAATATTGAAAGTCATCATAACATATTTAGTATAGTGCATGTTGCTATTATGTGCAATAGATGGCACTGTTTAAAAAAAAAGTTTTTACCTGTCACAGGTGTGGCATCTATACATATACTCACAAAATGAATGGTATGGTAATCAACGCAGCTCAAATTCAAGCACTGTCACACAAAATAAATAAATTAAATTGAAAATAAATCAAAATCTATGAAAATTCAATTTATCAATGCAATCGTATACATTGAAATGGAATTGTACCATACTTAGTGTAGCATGTGTTGCTCTTATGTGCAACACATGGAGCTGTTTCTTAAAAAATTAATGTTTTTACCTGTCTCAGGTGTGCCATCTATACTTACACTTGAAAAATTTATGTTATCGTAAACAACACAGCTCAATTCCAACGTATGTATGAATATAGTATATAGTATAGTAGCATGCATATAGTAGGTATATAATATCACGCCCCTGTTTGAATGCATCGATGTGTCAAAATTTCAAAGCAATCGGTAAAGAGGTTTCGAAGATTTCCCTCACATGAAGAAAAGTTTTTCAAAAAAGCATGTTTTTCCCTGACACAGACGTGGCATCTATATAAATAATAAATGTATATAAAAAATAATATATGTATATAAAAAAAAACTCGGATGCGAATGAAACGTTGTTGTTAAATTTCAAAGCAATCGGTGAAGAACTTTCGAAGATTAGCGATTTTGAACAAACGAACATTTACATTTTTATTTATATAGATTTATCAGGTGTGTTGCTGATGCCTTAAGCTTGCATCGTAAGATAACTATTGGTGGTGTTTAGAGTGTCTGTGATGCTCATTATTAACTGATGACGACAACGATGTTCCTCATGCCTCAATCCGCCATTCTCATATATTATTAGTTACATGCCATTTATGATTATATCCCCCCTCCCCGTTCAGATTGTTGATACCGTGAGGGGGGCTTAGTGGTCGGCTGCCGGAGTGTGATGCTCCTTGGGACAGTCCTCTGTCATTTTGTAGCCTTGTGCTCCTGCTGCTGTCCTCTCAAATTGTGCTGAACAACTTTTCCTTTTCCTTCTGTGCCGTTTTTCTCCCCCTCTTCTCCTATCTGCTTGTCGTTTCCTGCCGACCTTTTGCTTCTTTTGGTTATTCCTTTGGATTTCTTCTATTTTGACGCCCGGGTGCTTGAGGAGGCATACTCTTGCACCTGTAGAACTGTAGTACCCAACATCGAGAGCGAGGGGGAACCCATTATTGTCAATCCCCGCTTTCGTCACTGAAACCTATCTCGACGGACTGACGGTTCTTAAGGTAGCGTTTGTGGGGCGTATACTAACGACGCAGCCCTTGGAGGCCCTGGCATGATCGGCGATAGCTTCTTGTTGGGTGTCCTGCCTCTAATTGTAGCTCCATGGTGGGTGTTGGGGCACATTCGTGAATGAATGTTTCTTTTTCGTACCTATGTTGTATTCTGTCCCTCCTTTACCTTCTCAGGCTCGTGGGGTGGGTGACCAAGCCCCCGAGTCGGTCCGTGTTGGAATACTGGACTCTGTAGCCTTCGCTGCATTGGGCCCCGACCTTGCTCCTCCTCAGTCCTCTCTGACTACTTCCCTCGGCTCCCCTCCCTCCTCTGTGTTTGGGACGAGCCCTAAGCCCCCAGTGGTGACTACCTCGTCCGCTGGTACGGCTCAATCTCTAGTTGTAACTACTGCACCTTTTAACTCCTCTCTCTCTCTGGGGATTCTCAACGCCGTCCTCGACACGGCCGCACTCGCTCGATTCCTCCCCGTTCTGATGCCTATCAAGCCTTGTTTGGTCCCGCTTCTTGGGCCAAATACTTTGATCTCCTCCCTCTTGATTCTGCTCCTCCTGATGATTTCTCCCTCTATCGACATCTTGTTGATTCCTTGGATGCCTCTGTTACCTTCAACCCCACTCGTCTCGGTACACGTGTCATTGCTGCTCCTTCTCAGGATGCAGCTTCCTGCTTGGCTGCCTTATCCTGCCTTGGCGAGACCTCTGTTTGGGTCTCAAAGAACGCTCATTTGAATGCCAGTGTTGGAACTATTCTCCTCCCGCTCCATGTTGTGACTGGTGTGTGGAATCTGCAGGATTGCCACGATGATATTCGGCATATCCTTGATGCCCAAGGCCATTCTGTCCTCCAGGTTGACTCGTTTACTTGTCCCCCTCGTGGTCGTCGTCATCAACCCCTTCGTGTTGTGAAGATTACCTTTAATGGTAGGACCCTTCCACCCTCTGTCATTCTTGCTGGTGCCAGGTGCTCTGTCCAGGAGTACATTCCTTCTCCTAAATAGGCTCTGTAACAAGTGCTGGAGGTTTGGTCATGGTGCCCTCCGCAGCTCTGGGACTGTCTCTCTCTGTCCTTTGTGTGGGAGCGAAGGTCACTCTAAGTCGGAGTGTGCTTCTCCCCAGGCTCGCTGCCTCAACTGCGGTGAGGCCCATCCTACCTTCTCCCGTGCGTGTATCCATTACAAGCTTGAGGCAGCCGTCCTCAACTTGAAGCACCGGGAGCGTTTATCTTTTCCTGAGGTGAGGTGCCAGGTTCGCCAGCTCCCGCCTTATGCTAACGTCTCTTATGCTCGCGTGTTGCGCTCTTCCTCTCCTCGCCTTTCCCACCTTTCTCAGACTCACAACCATTTCCGTGCCTTGGATCCTGAAACGCCCACTGCCCCCTCCTCTGTTCCTTTGAGTTCTGTCCCGAAGGGTCCCCCCTCCTGGTCCTTTGTCTGGGGTTCCCCTTCTTTCATGTCTCCTGTGTCTTCTTCCTCGTCTCCCTACGGTCCTCCTTCCCATCCTTCTCCTCCGTCTATTGACTCTCCCCGCCGCCTGTCGGTGCGGGCTGATGTCCATCGCTCTCCTAACGTCCGTCGTGTGTTCTCTCGTTCAGCTTCTCCTGTTGAGACGCTGGAATCCGTTGCCCATTACGTAGTTGCTGGACACCGGTCTCTTTAAGTCAGAAGCGTAGTGCCCTCATGGCTCTCGGGTCCTTTAATCCGGTTCATCCAGTGGTTGTCGCAATCCAGCATTGGCTGTTTCTTGTTCACAGTAAATTTAAGTCGGTTGAGTTTTGTTGGGTTTCCAGCCATATTTGTGTCTCTTTAAATGAGCGTGCAGATGCTGCTGCCAGGGAAGCTGTCCGTTCTTGTCCCATCTCTCGTACAGGCATTCCTTATTCCGACTTTTACCCGGTTATCCATTCCTCCATCCTTACCCGTTGGCAGGCTTGTTGGTCGTCTGTTACTGGTAACAAACAACATTCTCTTAAAGGATGTGTGTCCTCGTGGCCGTCCTCCTGCCACCGTAACTGGCGATGGGAAAAGGCTCTGACGAGGTTGCGTATTGGCCATACTCGGTTAACTCATGGTCACTTGATGGAGCGCCGCTTTGCTCCTTATTGTCCTAATTGCGTTGTCCCTCTTACGGTTGTGCATATCCTTGTTGAGTGTCCTGACTTCCGGGACGAGCGTGTGTCTTATTTTCCGACCATTCCCCGCAGTTGCTTGTCTCTCGATATTATTCTCGGTGACTCGGATACTTTTGTTATCGTTCGCCTGATGCGGTTCTGTTCTAGTATTGGTGTCCTTGGTGATATTTAGCGCCCTCTGATTATCCCGCACATTTGATGGTGCTACATTACCTTCCTGGTTTGGTGCCTTCTTTTTGATAATTACTTACTTATGATTATATTGGTTGAATGGTGATGGCAACAATGTTTTTCTTTCTTCGAACTAGTATTGCCAAGATTTTATTGCCAAACGTTTATGGTGTAGTTGTAGGCATCCATCAGTCTCAGGAGACAATGGAGTTGCGCTCTGGTTGTCGGTCTGGAGTGGCCTCACCAGGGTAGGTTGATTCGGGGGAGAAGCTGTTACCCAGGCAGCAGGTCCTCCTTCTCCACGGCGCTGAAAGTCTCCAATGGAAAGGCATACGCCAATACGATTAGTTCCAGCGCCGTCGCAGGAACTGCGAGTTACGGGTGGTGAAGGTGGTGAAGAAGGGCACAGGGACCTCCAACCCCAGAGACCGCCGTGGTCGGGGTCGGAGAAGAACCACCCCATCAAGGGTATGAACGACCCCAGCCTCCTGAGGCAGAGCCTGGGCTGCACAACCCTCGGGTGGTGGACGTCCCGGTCCCGCACCTACGGGTTCTAGACAAGGATCATCACAGCCCCTTTTCACCCGAGGCCGGCCTCCTTCAAGACCAAGTAGAAGGAAGAGTGATAATTATTAAATACAACAATTATTATTATGATAATTATAATAAAGGTTATATGGATTAACTGACGATGGCAAGACTGGAGCTGTTGGTTCACATTTAGTAAAGTCACTTATTGTTGGGTGCTGCATAATGCTCTTCTTCTTCTGTTAATAATAATAATAATAATAATAATTATTATTATTATTATTATTATTATTATTATTATAATAATAATAATAATAATAATAATAATAATAATAATAATAATAATAATAATAATAATATTTATTAGGGGAAAAGTACATACATACAATTAATACACTCAGCGTTTCGGGCATGACAATAGCACCCCTGTTGCTCTCGTCACAAGTAATTAATTATCAAATAAGAACTGGTGAAATGTCGAATATTTTAATGGTGATCTATTCTTAACAATTGTAAAATGGTCTTCCTCTCTAAAATTTAGGGTGAAAATAGTTATACATAAAGTTTAAAGTCGGAACACTTCACTAGTATATAAAAATGCTCAACTAGAACAACTTATTTCAATATTTTACATAAATTACTGGAATCGTGATGGTTTATGCATAATAACAATTGTGGTATCTGTTGACAGGCAGGAGAGCCCTTCACCACGCAGCCGCATATGGTCAGGACAACACTGTGAAGGTCCTCCTCGACTCTGCAGCAAACATCAACGCTGCAGATAATAACGGTAGGAGTCACGCTTATGCATCCCAACATTGTACAACACTCATGTCACACAATACACCACACTTATCATGTGTCAAAATGTAATATTTATATTTTATAATTATAGCATAGGGAAAAGTGTTTGTCTGTTCATAGTTGGTGGCTAAAGTTTTAAAATAAAAAAATTGTTATAGTAATCTGCACTTTAATTCTTTGATTTTGAAAAAGTTAACAGAAAATTTCTACTGTGAATAATTTGCCCATACTAGCATCAAACAGACAATTTTCCCACAGTGGCAAAAGTTTCTCAAGCAGCTTGTCTTTACCATGGTAAGGATAACTATTGTTTTTTAGTGTACTTCACACCACTGAACTGCTGTCAATGCCGACCACCCACACATTAGACAATTATATTATTTTTAAGACAGAGATTGACAGAGAAAAAGATAGAGACAGAGACACACATAAAGTCAGAAACGGAAACACAACTCGAGACAGACAGACAGACAGACAGCGAGGAAGAGACAACGATAGAGGAAGAGAATGAGGCAGACAGTAGAAAAAGGGATGGATGGATGGACAAATAGACAAATGAATAAACAGATAATCCGTAGGAACCTTATGCTGGTGTTTCCAGGCACATTCTCTCTGTGTATTGAAGGAGGAGCATCAGAGGTAGAACATTCAAGATGACAGAGCCAGAGTGCATGGGGGGGGGGGGATTGTGTGAAACTCTGGTTCGTGCTTCAGTGGAAGCCTCAAAAGTCCTAGAGGGTGCAGTAGTACCCCAGCTTGCAATCCTTTTTGACCTTGTCGTCGCTTACTTTTCTAGAGAGTGTGCCTGGGGACACCCAGCACATAGGTTCGAACCTATGTCACGATTCCTACGGATTTTCTCATTGATGCATCATGCGAGTGTGATTACTCTCTGTGTAATGAATAGGTAGATGCATGTATGGATAGATAGGTAGACATATGAGTGGTCGGATGGAGGGCTAAATTGATGAATAGATAGACAGATGAGTAGATGGGTGGACAGGTAAATGGATGGATAGATAGATGAATATATGGATGGACGTATAAGTAGCAAGATGGATATGGATTGAAGATTAATTACATGGGATAGATAAATAGAGAGATGATTGGGTGTATGAATGGATAGAAAGATGAGTAGGTGCATGGATAGATAGATGGATAGATAGAAGAATAGATGGATAGAAAAATAGATGAATAGAAAAAAAACCTGATGAATATAAACAAAGGCTAAAAGGCTGCATAGATGGATGGAGAGAAAGAAAGGTGGATAGATAGATTATATATATATATATTGTGACGGGAAAGTGTAGGAATGTTGATGTTCGGCAGTCCTCCAATGGCAGGTGTCAATGCCTAGACACACTTACATAAAAAAGATAGACTGCTTGCCTGTTTATCTGTAGTAAAGTAAGGGAAGACACGCAAAACACATAGTATGAACAACGAAACTTTAATTAATATAGAAAACAAATTATAAACAAAGACAATCCCTTGGCTATGTACAGTGCAAATAAACAAGTCAAAAACAATATAACATAAATTAATAATAGGGATGAAGTTACTCTACAATAATGTAAATACACAGTGAAAAATAATCAGGTGCTGAGAATATGGCACTAGCTGAGAAACATCCACCTGATACACAGCGTATATCAGTTAGTTGTTCACTGCTTCAGAGCACAAGGATATTCTGACTTCAATGGCTAGTTCAAGCCCAGACATCGACTCAGGTAGAGGGAGCTGAGGTGCAGGTGTGCAGTCGGCGAGTCACCAATCAGGAGCAGGCAGGCTGGGAAGGGTAGTTGGCTTGTTGATGACGAGCCAGCGTGGAGGGAGTGTGGAGGGGGGGGGGTGAGTCTTGGGTACGTTTTACCTCCTGGTCAAAACGTTTTATGCTACTAGTAGACGTATCTTGAAGGTAGCATCTTATTCTTGTATACTATACGTAACTTGATGTAGAGAAGAGCAGGCTCAATCTCGAAAGAGATTATCATCACAACTCTCCTTCAAAGCCTGCGCTTATGGGTGAAGTTACGTCTTCAGGTGGTAGAGTGGTAGGTGGAGCAGCCTCCACCTCATAGACTCTGGAGAGGGCGTCTGCTATGATGTTGTCAGAACCTTTGATGTAGAAGATCTGCAGGTTGAAATTCTGCAGATATAAAGCCCATCGTAGAAACCGTTGATTGTTGAATTGGGGTTACTACAGGAAGCGTAGGGGATTGTGGTCCGAGTAGATGGTGGTAGACCGAGCACCTTGCAGGTATGATTCAAAGTGCTGTATATTCAGGACGATGGAGAGTAGCTCCTTCTCGATTGTGCTGTAATTCTTCTGGTGTGGTTTTAACTTGTAGCTGTAGTAGCTAACAGGTAGAACATCCTCGCCTCGTTGTAGCATCAGGACACTCCCTATGTCGGTACCACTGGCGTCGACATGGAGGATGAAAGGCTTCGTGATATCTGGCGAGGCAAGAATAGGATTAGAACAGAGCAGGAATTTAAGTTGTTGAAGAAAAAATTGACTTTTTTACATTGTATTTATGCCCTGAAAAATAATGAACATAAGATAAATTGATTCCATAAAAATTCCATAAGATTCCATAAAATTTACTATGGAGACTGAAATTGATAAATGTTTGCCATTCTTAGATGTGCTTATTCATAGGGAAAACTCTTCATTAAAGTTTAGTGTTTACAGAAAACCTACGAACAATTTATCTTATGTTAATTATTTTTCAGGGCATAAATACAATGTAAAAAAGTCAATTTTTTCTTCAATGTATCTAAGAGCTCTTCGAATTGTGAGTCCAGAATTCTTAGATGAAGAATTTAAGAATATTGATTCGATTGGTCTTAAGCTTTGTTACCCACTGAATTTTTTGGAAGTTTGTCGTAACAAAGCTCGTCGTACATATTATAATAATGTATGCAGTGAAAGGATTCACCCAAAGAATGTGTTATGTTTACCATATTTCTCTGGGTTTGAGAATATTGTCAAGGCCTTGAAACTTTTTAATATAGATGTAATGTTTAGCTACGAAAACACTGTTGGTAAGCTATTAGTAAGGAACAGCCCTCGTAGTGATAATTGCGTCATTTATAAAATACCTTGTAAGGAATGTAATAAGTTCTATGTCGGGCAAACATCTAAAGATTTAAAATGTAGAATATCGCAACATAAATACTCTGTAAGACATGGCCAATTGTCTAATGCTTTGTTTGTGCATTTGTCAGAAAAAGCTCACCAAATTGATTGGGAGAGTGCTTCTTCAATAACAAATTGTAAAAGCACCTATAACAGAAACATAATTGAATCTGCTTTGATACAGATCACCAAAGAAAGTAATTTGAATATTAGCAGTGGTCTATATAACTTAGATCCATTTCTAATAGATCAGCTAAAGGGCGATTTAAGTAGAATCATTGAAAAACATTTGTCTCACTAATTTATTGTATATATTTACTTCTTTAAGTTATAATTACCTATATATTATGCTTGTATGTCTATTGTATCAGATGGGCCATTGGGCTACATCGGATGTGTCAATTGGGTGCATCTGATGGGCCAATGGGCCGTCTGCGTTGTCCAAGTATTGTACCTCACCTTACTTCACCACTCCTTCCTGCCTATTTATACCCATCACTCGATCTGTAAAATGACCTTCTGAAGATGTATTTAATATACGAAAGTACTTAAGGAAATTTCCTGTTTAATTTTTCCTCCGTGGTCTGACATTGTCACATTCTTAATCACGTGTTTATTTTCGTGATATACACACACACACATATATATATATATATATATATATATATATATATATATATATATATATATATATATATATATATATATATATATATATATATATATATATATATATATATATATATATATATATTTGAATTTAATACCCATTCAATACCCATTGTTTCGTGTTCTGTCTTGTGTAGGAATTTAATACCCATTGAATACCCATTGTTGAAAGTTCGTTTTTCACCTCATCCACATCACCCAAATGTAGATATAAACCTCGAAGATATGTAAGCTCTATTCAGTTTCAGTTGTGTGTTTGTAAACTAAAGTCTTTGAAAATGTAATAAGTTTTACGAAACGCGCTCAAGTGTCGCGTCAGACTAGAAATAAAAATGAATTTTGGAGAATTGATCTTTGAATTACCATCAACAGTGAAAAGAAACATAAGAAAGGTAGAGAAAATTCGTGTTAGAATTATTAATCTTACTTTTTCGGTCATATTTAATAATATATGTCTACAGGAAAGACTGCTACCAAAATATACTAATATATATATATATATATATATATATATATATATATATATATATATATATATATATATATATATATATATATATATATACATATATTAGTATATTTTAGCTACCAAAATATACTAATATATATATATATATATATATATATATATATATTAGTATATTTTGGTAGCAGTCTTTCCTGTAGACATATATTATTAAATATGACCGAAAAAGTAAGATTAATAATTCTAACACGAATTTTCTCTACCTTTCTTATGTTTCTTTTCACTGTTGATGGTAATTCAAAGATCAATTCTGCAAAATTCATTTTTATTTCTAGTCTGACGCGACACTTGAGCGCGTTTCGTAAAACTTATTACATTTTCAAAGACTTTAGTTTACAAACACACAACTGAAACTGAATAGAGCTTACATATCTTCGAGGTTTATATCTACATTTGGGTGATGTGGATGAGGTGAAGAACGAACTTTCAACAATGGGTATTCAATGGGTATTAAATTCCTACACAAGACAGAACACGAAACAATGGGTATTGAATGGGTATTAAATTCAAACACAAGACAGAACACGAAACAATGGGTATTGAATGGAAGTAATTGTAGAAAGCCTATTGGTTCATATTTCTTGATGCTTCTATATTGGAGCGGAGTCTTGAAGTGGGTAGAATATAGTTGTGCATTAATTGGCTGTTGATTGGTGGTGTTGACTTCTTGATGTGTAGTGCCTCGCCGACGTCTAGCCGCCTGCAGGCGGCTAGACGTCTGCGAGGCACTATGACTGTAACTCTATACTTCAGTATAAACACTCCTCAGCACAAGAATGGCAAACAATCACTCAACTTTCACTGCGTCTTGCACGCTAATGGCAACCAAAAACTCTATCACCTCCCTACAAATAATCATTTAGAACTTCCCTTCCACATCTGGAAGTTCACTACCCTGATCTCTTCAGGTTCTTCCGGACTTAACTACCAGGATCCTCTGCTGCACTTCTTGGCTGCTACACCATGAAGTTTTCCTTGGGCAACTATGGTGCTTCACCCCTCCTACTAGGGTCTTCCACAGCTCTCCTGGTTGCTACACCATGAAGTTCCCTCGAGCAACTATGGTGCTTCACCACCTCTACAGAAGCACGTGACACTCCTCTTCACTGCTTCTCCTCACAGCTCGAGGTCCTCTCCTCCACTACCTTGGAGTCTCATCAACTACTCCCTCTGTGCTGGCTTCGAAGTTCTCACCAACTTCTTCCCAAAGACAAACCTGCAACCCATTGGCACTCCAATAAAAATCTTTCTCCTTAAACACATGAACAAAAATAACCACACAATATGTTTGCCTCCAACATCTATCTGCTCTCTACATACTGTGAGAGTAGACTCCCCCGTTTTTTACTGGTCCATGCTCCGCCTTGCCCGGCGGTCCTCACTCACTCTGGGAAGGTCCTCTGCCGTCAGGAGCTGGGCTCTCTCAGTCACCTGCCAGCGCTCAGAGGAGACGGACGTCGCTCCATCATCCAGGACGTTTCTCCCTCTCCACTCTCTTATTTTAGGCCTTCTGCCTTATCAAAACATGTCTAACTTATCAATAAACATTGCTACGGTTGCTGGGCACACGACCAACTACAAGTAATCGCTATAGACTGGCTTAAAAATTGTGCTTACCACAGTTTATCTTGTCGAGGGTGCTCCTCTCTCTGACGGAGTCTGGTCAAGGCACTCCCACGGCCCACGATAATGTCTCTAGGCGGCTTAATAAACACTCCTCGCCGTCCAGGACTTGAGACCACAACGTTCCCAGCTCGATTCTACAACTGGAACGTCTGCACACTTCTTCTCTCTTGGAGGTATATCACTAGGGGTTCCTTTCTGACGGGAGCTCAAACGGAGCATGGCTTCCCCTTCGATGTCTGGCATGCAAGTGAGGTCAAAGCCCTCCAGAATCAAGCCTGACACCTCCAGCAAATTATCCACATCTCCTAACTTGTGTAGGTTGACTACCAACCCTGACTGGAGCATGGCCTCGAAGAAGTCCTCTAAGGTACGTAGATGGTCCTGCCAATTTACATCATATATTAATACATCATTGATGTAGACCAAGGTGTTTTCTACGTCACGCAACACAATACCCATCAGCCTCTGGAAGGTGGACGCTGCATTTTTCATCCCAAACGGCATCACCTGACATTCAAACAGGCCGTCGGGAGTCACGAACGCAGAGACGGGTTTGGCCCTCTCTGTGGGGGGGAACTTGCCAATAGCCCTTAAATAAGTCAAACTTAGTCAGGTAGCTAGCTTTGCCTATGGCATCAAGACATTCCTCTACTCTGGGGAGAGGATAGGTATCAGCTACTGTGACCTTATTCACCTGGCGATAATCAATACAGAAACAGTATCTCTTACCAGGTTTGGGCACTAGTAGTACCGGGGATGACCATGGGCTCATGCTTGGGGCTATCAGATGGTGTTGTAACATATATTCCACCTCATTTTCCACCACCTTTTTCTTCAGGGGATTGAGACGGTAGGGGTGTTGCTTTATAGGCTTGACTCCGTCATCCACCACAACATCATGCTGTAGGACAGATGTTAGTCCTGGAACATCTCTGAAGATTGTCTTGTATCTCCGGATCATTTTCAGCAATGATGGTTGATCCCCTCCGTTCACATGCGTCAGTTTTGCCTGCAAATTCCACAGAATCTCGGAATTAGTTAGTACATTCTCATCCTCCTCAATGTCATCTTTAGTTATCACCATGGTTGTTGGGAGCGTATCCTTGCCCCTCATATTTTTTAATCATGTTAACATGAACCAAAGTTTCTTTCCTGCTGCGATCTGGCGTGCTGAGAATGTAATAGTGACTAGTAACCTTTCTTAAGACCTGGTAAGGACCTACAAATTTAGCACTCAAACTTCCGGTCACTGTAGGAGTACATACCAAGACTAGATCTCCTACTAGAAAATCCCTTTGTTTGGTCCTCTGATCATACCTGCTCTTGGTGGTGGTCTGAGTCTTCACCAAGGTTTTCTTTGTCATCTCCCAAGCAGAGAACAACAGAACAACCTGCCTTTATTAGTAGACAGCCAGTCCACAACGTCTACGTCGGTCTCTTCGTCCAGCCAATGGTCTCGCGCCACTTCCAAGGGACCTCTCCCAGAGCGACCATAAATCATTTCGAATGGAGAGATTCCTATCGATTCATTAGGTACTGATCGTACCGCAAATAGGAGCTAAGGTAGGTCTTCAACCCACTTACTCTGCCGGTCATAGCAAAATTTCCTAAGTATGCCCTTCAGCGTCTGGTGGAAACGCTCCAACGCTCCTTGCGACTCGAGATGGTAGGCACTGGATGTAATCTGTCTGATTCCGAGGTCAGCGATCTGTTGGCGAAACAAACGAGATACAAAATTTGATCCCTGATCCGTCTGAATGGTCTTAGGGAGACCATATCGCGAGACGAACCAGAGTAGATGTTTCACCGAGACCTTGGCTGTTATGGTCTTAAGGGAGATCGCTTCTGGGTACCTACTAACCCGATCTAGTATAGTGAGCAAATACTGCACCCCTGATGTAGAAGGCGGAAGCGGGCCTGCTATATCCAGAATGAGGTGCTCGAAGGGCTCACCTATGGAAGGGATAGGGCATAAAGGAGCTTTGGGGGCAGGCTGGTTTGCTTTCCCTGCCATCTGGCAGGCGTGGCAGGATTTGCAGAAGCGATGCACGTTCTTCTTCATATGTGGCCAGTAGAATCACTTAGCTAGGCGATGAAAGGTTTTCGAAACCCCACCATGTCCAGCAAATCTATCGGCATGCGCCGTTTCTAACAGCTTAAGATTGGAACACGGCTGGGACGACTATCTGCTTACCTACCTCAGTTGACTGGGGGTATTTCGGTGGACACCTGCGACACAGTACTTCATTCGACAAGACGTACAGGTCACCTCCTTTCGTAGGAGACTCTATGGTACTTGCCAACTTTTGTACTTGAGGGTCCTTCCTCTGCTCTTCTAGCAGTCTGGCTCGAGTCCACCATTCAGGAACTGGCATCGGGACTGGCGGGTCTGGTGAAGGGCTACTCGTAACCTGTGGGATAAGAGGAGAGTCAAACAAAGTATTTAAAATTGAAGGTACCTGGAATTGAGCCTGAGACCTTATTTGCACTACCACAATTGGACTTGTCTCTTCACACACTGGATCTTCCATGACCAGGGGATGGTTAGGTAACAAACCTAGGGCTAAGTCATTGGCCAAGATAACGTCAATTCCTTCTATGGGAAGGCTGTCCACCACAGCTAATTTACACTCGCCTTTGAAGTGTTGGGACTCTAGATGCACCTTTATCAAAGGGGTAACGTACAATGTAGAAGGAAAACCACCTAGGATTACCTTCTGTTTCCCATTCGCTGATATACCTTCGGGTAATGACTTTTCCAAAATCAGAGACTGGGCAGCTCCACTGTCTCTGAGTACTACCACGGGCTTATGTTACGGCCCTACTGGGACGCAACCGGGTTCTTCTTTGATGGTAGTAGAGTTTGGGAATCCGGCCTCAAGTTAGTAGAGGCTTTCAAGGGGTGTGTTTCGTAACGCAAGTTAAATTAAAGGGGGAGGGATACAAATGTTCCAGTTTTTCTGATATATATTTCCACCACCATGTATAAATAAATAACAGTCACACACAGTGATTATAACTACACAATTATGTACAGGTTCGTCTTCCTCCGAAGACACTGGATGCTCAACGGTGCTCACTATGGGTATCCCTGGTTCCTTCTTCCGTGGCCCACGATGAATCCACTATGACTATGACGAATATACCCTGGCCACAGGCCAGCCAAATCACAGTCCCACTGGGTGCTTCGTCGTGGAGGCCCTCAGCCACAATCAAGCCTGTAGCTGGCAGGTACCGATCAGCTCCACTGTGTAGGCCACTCCACGACCGATACTAGGGTTGCGAGCCCTAGGCAGGAGCCTTGTGTGACCCGCTGATCACTCTCCTCATTAAGCACCACAGTGGCTAGTCTCTTCCACCAGCCAGCCCCGGATAAGGCGATTCCCGACACTGCCACGCCTCAGGCAGGCTATTACACTCTCAACAGAGTTCGTCCGGGGGTGACTCACAGCTTTTTCAGCAGACTAGTGAAGAGACCTTGGCTGCAGGTCTCCAACACAGCAGTCCCAGGTCGACTCTGCAATCAGACACATCATCAGTACTGGGGACATGACCTGGGGCCACCAGGAAACGTCACTTACTAGCTTAGACAGAAACGTCCACCTCTTCACTCCATAGATGGCATTGCTGTTCAAGCGCCACCTCACTAGAGGTCAGCAGCGGCTACGTCATGAGCTGACTAGGACAGGAATCCAACACTTATTGCTGGCCTATCCTGTCACCACTAGATGGCGTCGTCCATTTGGAGTGGGTTTCGGGAGCGAGACTCACGGATGGCGTTGTCGTCACTGCTCCATGCTCCGATGCTGGACTCAGGTCCGTAACACTTCCCTACCAAAAAAAGAATTTGGTTAGGGTTTCTATAAAAAAAGAAAACAAACCAAATTAGTACGTTGGTACAACTCGGAGCGGACTCATATAAACAATGGACTGGAGTGGCGAGGATGTCTTGTCCGCAAAACTGCCCTAATGGGAGATTCTGGCACAAGGAAAACTTGAGGATTATAGGTGATGTCCTGCCTGACGTGCCTTCCCACAACCTCACCGAGATGTTAATCAGGGGATTCATGATCTTACGCGCCTCGAGTAAGGATCGGCACAGGCGCAATGTGGGGGTGAATCGACACCTCCCTGTGTCGTGGCACCGTTGGTGGCTGGTCGCAGACGGCATTTCTTGTACCGGTCCGGTAGTCCTTCAGGGAGACGGGAACCTGAAATACAGGGGTCTGATAGTTTAGAGTAACAGCGATAGTTGTTAAGTCAGTACTTACAGCCTAACTGTCTACTAGGCCCACACCTAGTCCCAACAGGGCTGCTTGTACCTTGAAGATGGTGTTTGCTCTGCCACTGTCAGGTCGACCAACGTTCCGCATAACGCTGAATCCAGGTTCGGCAATTACGCGGGGGGTGTCAACCTGTCGGAAACAGTCACTCATAATATAATTTCTCACACCTCCTGTATCCACCATCACCTTCCAGGTCCCTTCTTCGACTGCAACACTCACAGTGCACGTCTCTAATCCTTGGAATCTCTTCACGATGTTCATGGGAGCCATCATCTGTCGGGTCGCCCACTGGTCCTTACTTAGAATGCACACAAGAATGAAACAAAATACCGCCAAGAAACATTTAGGAATAAGCGTCATGAGCCTATCACGTCCATAGCTGGCGATCTCCATTAGCCTGGCTTGGATCAAAGAGGGCACTAGAGCCTGCACACTTACCTCATATACCTCTGACGTCTGGGGAATCTCTGGTCGATTCAATGAACGTTGTACCTTGCCATGCCGCAAGTACTCATGTGCCTTCACTCCAGACTCTTGGGTATCCGTGGGTACTTGTACACGAGGCTTCTCCTCTTGTTCAGTTGCTTCTGTCACCATAACCTCATGTTTCTTGTCGGGAGAACAATCAGGAGACTCTGTCGGAATGCTGTCAATCCCTTGGTGAGAGGAAGGATCAAACAAGTTAAGTTGTTGTATGTCTGCCTGTACCTGGATATTACCAATTCCTGCTGTTACCTAAGCCCTTCTTGCTGTTCTGGCTGACTCGTCCTCAATCTTGAGATGGTTGTTGCTCCAACTTGTCACCAAATCGTTGGCTAGTATTACGTCAATCCCAGCTATAGGCAGGGTATCAACTACTGCCAACGCACATGTGCCGCTGAAGTAAGGTGAGTTTATATGTATCGGCACTAAGGGGGCAACGTACCGCGTCATAGGAAACCCAACCAGGACAACCTTTTGTCTCCCGTCTACACTCACTCCCTCGGGTAACGAGTCTCTCACGATCAGGGACTGCGCTGCTCCACTATCTCTGAGCACTACAACTGATCTACCAGTATGATCACTCGTTACATACCCGCCTGAAGTGTGAGGGGCAAACAATCCTGGTCCTTCCAGACTAGTCATCAGAGACTGGGTTCCTACTGGTGGTGTCACACAGCCCATCAGCATCGCCTCCCTACGTGGACCGCTACCTCTTCTGCCTCGGCACATAGCAGCAACGTGTCCTTTCTGCCCGCAAGTCCAACACACTACATTCCTCCTTGGACTACGGTGTTTCGGACTGCTAGGACGAGTCCTTCGGGGGCTACTTGGGGGCGTCTTCATAGTGCTTTGTGGGACGGGTCTCTCCTCTTCTTGACGAGGTTTGCCAAACAGACGTGGGTAATTCCTAGGGACATACCTAGTGGAAGACCTATGCGTTAGGATGTATTCTTCAGCCATAGTGGCTGCTGCACGTAAGGTCTCTACCTGTTGCTCTTCTAGGTATGTCTTCAGATCTCCAGACAGATATTCCTTAAAATCCTCCAACAAAACGAGCTGTTCGAGTTCTTCTTTTGTCCTCACCTTCCGAGAGGCACACCACTCCTGGAAAAGCCGTTCCTTGATGGTCGCAAACACGGTGAACGTGTGCTCCGAGGTCTTTTTCAGGTTCCTGAACTTCTGCCTGTAAGCCTCAGGTACCAATTGGTAAGCCATGAGCACTACCTTCTTCATCTTGTCGTAATCACTAGAGTCATTAAGGGACATCGTGGAGTAGGCAATTTGGGCCTTCCCAGTCAAGACGGACTGTATCATGACGGCCCAATTCTCCTTTGGCCACTCCAAAGAGGCTGCAACCTTCTCGAAAGCAGCGAAGAACTTTGAAACTTCCCTTTCGTTGAATTTCGGGACCATTTTTATGTTCCTTACCGGATCGAAACCACTCGTTTCCATTGTTTTCCTCTGACCACCTAATCGCAACACTTCTAACTCGTGTCTTCTTTCTTTCTCCTTTTCTTCTCTTTCTCGCTCTTCTCTTTCTCTTTTTTCTTCTCTCTCTCGCTCTTCCCTTTCTCTTTCTCGTTCTTCTCTCTCTCTTTCTCGTTCCTTTTCTCGCTCTTCTCGTTCCCTCTCTCTTCTTTCTTCTCTTTCTCGCTCTTTTTTCCTTTCTTATCTTTCCTTTTCAGTGGAAGCAACCACCTCACTTTCCTTTGTACTCTGTGCCTGGCTTTCCTGTTTTCCCCGGCCTTCAAATGTTTGTGGACCTTTGACAAGATCTCAACACGGGAATCACTTTCGTGTATTTTTATCTCCAGATATGTGCTTACTAGCACCAGTTCTTGTTTTCCCAGATATTTCAATCTGGCAAGACAGTCCTTCTTGTTCAGAAAGTCCTGAACATCGTCCAGATCTTCAAGGGTTACTTTTTCCGCCATTGTCACTTAAGTGATGCACGAGCACTTAATACACCGCTTCACTTGAGCACTTAACACACTGAGCACTGTACTTCGCCAATGTTGCACTTTATCGCACCTAGCACCGCACTCTACAATATTGCACGTAATCACACCGGGCACCGCACTCTCCAATATTGCACTAAATCACAGCGAGCACTGCACAGGACGTACAGCATCCAAAAAATTATAAACAGGGGGAATTATTTACAGGGGATTGCGCTACATCACCACCCCTGTCAAACATACTTGACAAAGGGTCGGATCCCGCTGGGGATTCCAATTATGTTACGGCCCTACTGGGACGCAACCGGGTTCTTCTCTGATGGTAGTAGAGTTTGGGAATCCGGCCCCAAGTTAGTAGAGGCTTTCAAGGGGTGTGTTCCATAACGCAAGTTAAATTAAAGGGGGAGGGATACAAATGTTCCAGTTTTTCTGATATATATTTCCACCACCATGTATAAATAAATAACAGTCACACACGGGGATTATAACTACACAATTATTTACAGATTCGTCTTCCTCCGAAGACACTTGATGCTCAACGGTGCTCACTCTGGGTAGCCCTGGTTCCTTCTTCCGTGGCCCACGATGAATCCACTATGACTATGACGAATCTACCCTGGCCACAGGCCAGCCAAATCACAGTCCCACTGGGTGCTTCATCGTGGAGGCCCTCAACCACAATCCAACCTGTAGCTGGCAGGTACCGATCAGCTCCGCTGTGTAGGCCACTCCACAACCGATACTAGGGTTGCGAGCCCTAGGCAGGAGCCTCGTGTGACCCGCTGATCACTCTCCTCATTAAGCACCACAGTGGCTAGTCTCTTCCACCAGCCAGCCCCGAATAAGGCAATTCCCGACACTGCCACGCCTCAGGCAGGCTATTACACTCTCAACAGAGTTCGTCCGGGGGTGACTCACAGCTTCTTCAGCAGACTAGTAAAGAGACCTTGGCTGCCTTGGGTAGACTGATCCATCGTCCAACACAGCAGTCCCAGGTCGACTCTGCAATCAGACACGTCATCAGTACTGGGGACACGACCTGGGCCCACCAGGAAACATCACTTACTAGCTTAGACAGAAACGTCCACCTCTTCACTCCATAGATGGCGTTGCTGTCCAAACGCCACCTCACCAGAGGTCAGCAGCAGCTACGTCATGAGCTGACTAGGACAGGAATCCAACACTTATCACTGGCCTATCCTGTCACCACTAGATGGCGTCTTCCATTTGGAGTGGGTTTCGGGAGCGAGGCTCACAGATGGCGTTGTCGTCACTGCTCCGTGCTCCGATGCTGGACTCGTGTCCGTAACAGCTTACTTAAGTGGTCACTTGATACATCCCCTTGAGAAGTATATGGGGCGAAAAACTCTTTCCTCTTCTCCAGGGTGGCCATCGGTGGTACTATACTACTTACCAGCATAACTTCCCTACGTGGATTGTTACCCGCACTGCTACGACACTTAGCAGCCATGTGCCCTTTCTTTTCACAGGTCCAACACATTATGTCCCTTTTTGGACTAAACCTCCAAGGACTATCTGGGGTTGACTTGGCGGCACTACGAGGGGCGGTCTTCTCCTCTGGTCTATGTTTTGCCGAATATCTTGAGTAGGTCTGTGGGACATACCTAGCGGAAGGCCTATGCGTCAAGATGTATTCTTCAGCCATAGTGGCTGCTGCACTTAAGGTCTCCACCTGTTGTTCCTCTAAGTATGTCTTCAGATCCCCTGATAGACAGTCTTTGAAGTCCTCTAGCAGTATGAGCTGCTCGAGGTCTTCTTTTGTCTTCACCTTCCGAGAAGCACACCACTCCTGAAAAAGCCGTTCCTTGATGGTCTCAAACTCGGTGAACGTGTGCTTCGAGGTCTTCAGGTTCCTGAACTTCTGCCTATAAGCCTCAGGCACCAACTGGTAAGCCATGAGCATTACCTTTTTCACCTTGTCGTAATACCAGCTTGGTTGTTCAATTAATATGAATGCAACATGTAGATACTCAAAGAGAATGTGTGTGTATATAGCCTCATAACAGCGCCACCAGTATAGTGGGATGAGGAATGTTGGGGAGTGAGGTAACATCGTTTGATGGCTGGGGTATTGATGACCACTATGTTGTTCGGACACCATACCAGATTAGTAGTACATTTGGGTCACACATTTTATTATATAAATATAACACTACACACTGTTGAATAATATTACTGCAAAAAAGTGAGAAAAATCAATTGTGATATTGAAATAATTAGATAATATACCTTTGTGGCAACTCCCGCCTGTCAGCGAGGGTGGAGCAATACACGACAGGACGCTTACTCTGTAAATGCTTCAATTTTGCCAAACTTCCCCGCCCTATTGTGGGCAAAATATGTCACCTACGATTTTTTTTTCTGTGATTAGGGAACTCAAATGAATACTTTTATAAGACGAAAAACAAAACAAATTTTTTTTTATTTTTTTACACCTGGCGGTGTTGAAGGCTATTAAGGCAAGCGCCTCCCAGAGCATAACAATTAAATCTACCACTTAATTATGGTAAGGTTCAAATGTAACCTCACCAAAATGTGTGAATGGATGTTTACTGGTGAAAACAGGTTATAAAATAAGTTATACTCTCTACTGAAAAGTAATAAATACAATTAAATAAAAAAAATTGAATTAATAATGAAATCAATCACCAGTAAATTTCTCCACATAATTTATGGTGCTTAAAACTGGATGAACCAGAAATGCTAAACTGGTTCACCATATACAGAAATAATGAAATTATTGGTTCTTGAACCAGAAATATAATTTATAATCCTCGAACCTAGATTGTTCCTTAATGATAATGGATCACACTGGTCCATCAAATTAAATAAACTAGTGCAATAAATCAATAATATATTAAACACATAGCATCAGTCACATACTGGTCAGTAGCCTAGCCTCACCGCAGTTTTGTGGAGTTTATCCACCAAATTCGTGGAGTGTGATTGGTACACCAGCCACCGTGGAGTGAGGACGTGTCGCCTGACCTCTCCGGCGGTTGGTGGTGGCTTGCCGCTTTGGTTGAGGGGTGTGGGTGTTTCTGCCCTTCCTGCATTCGCCATCAAGTGGTGTTTGGGTGATCGTCGGTGACTCTCCGTGATGGGGGGGACCTCTTCCCCCCCTGTTGTCCGTGTGCACTCTGTAGGCCTGGAATTTTCTGGTCGTGACAGGTATCTGGAGGTTGAACTTGTAATGTGTGACATGCTCCGTGTCCCTGTGGATGTGATTTACGGTATTGAACTGGTTACTGCTCATCGAGTGGTTGTTAAATTTGTGGGGGACGCGGAGTACCGGCGTTTCTCCAGCTCTGCCCCTGCCGGGTGTTGCCGGCACTGTGGAGATTTCCGATCGGAGTGGTGCATTGACGTACATGAGTGTTCATGGGGCGTCCTTGGAGATTCTCGAGGACGTCTTGCGGCGTTACTTCAGGAGGTTTGACGCTGTCGTCAGTGTGAGGCTGCACAAGCTTTCCTCAGGGAAGTTCCAAGGTTTGCGTACAAACATTCGGACCCTAGCGATGCGCCTGAGGGTGGACATTCTATCCTCTGTCCGGCTCCTCGGATATTAAGTTCGAGTGTATTATTCCTGTCAACCAGAGACATGTTTTCCGTGTGGCCTGCTGGGGCATTAGGCTGCCAGGTGTTCTGAGGCTGCCGTCGCCCTAGTGAACCTCTTCCGTGAGGAGGATTTTCCACTGCTCCATGTGGAGGAGGATTCGGTGGGTGGGGATGTGTCCATCCCGTTTGTTGCTGAGGGCCCCCCTGTGGCGCCCAACGCATCTCCTGCTGTAGCCTCTCTTCCAGGAGTTGTGGTGCCTTCAGATGTTTAGCCTACTCCCGTTGGTGTCCCTGATGGTCCCGTGGGTCTTCCGGTGGATCTATGTACGTCGTCTCTGTCTTCTCCACCTGCTGCACATGTCCCTGCACCCTCGCCATGTGTCTCGGCTGTGCTGGGTGCTGGGTTGGATACAGGGCCTCCTATTGTGCTCGTCCTGGTACCCCATGTAGTTGAGGATGCTGCGATCCTGCAGAGAGCGTTGGTTTGCACTGCTTGTGATGCCCATGTTTCTGGGTTGGCCTTTGGATCTGATGATGTGAGACCAGAGCCCAAGTGTTCATGGCGTTCTTCTTCTGCCAAGGCTGATGTGGGAGATTTCAATGACTGGATCTTCCGGCGACGGCTGTGAGGTTCCGGTTGTGTCACATTCTTCAGTGGTGGCGGAGGTCCATGTGCCTGTGGCTGCCAGTGTCGATGTTTCTTTTGGTGTGGTGCCTGTGGAGCTTGCTTCCGGTGCGTTGCCTGCGTCGGATGGTTCTGGTTCCTCCTGCTAGTGAGCGTGGTGACCTGGTGGTGGTATTAAAGAAGACGGCTCGCTCTGGGGGTTCCGTACCCCCAGCATTGTCCCCAGTTTCATCGGCGGCAGTTTTCCCGCTTCTCCCATCTCCGACCGTCTCTTCTGCATCTCCTACGGTGTCGGATGTGGTGTTGCCGGCTCGGCGGCAATCATCTTCTTCTTTGCATCCAGCACAGAAGAAGATGATGGCCTCATATATCCCACCCCAGTATGGGTGCCCGCCCTCATATATCCCATCCCTGAACGGGTGCCCGCCCTCATATATCCCACCCCTGTACGGGTGCCCGCCTGCATGTGTCCCACCCCTGTATGGGTGCTCCCCCCTCATATATCCCATCCCTGTATAAGTGACCGCTTGCATGTATCCCACCCCTATTCGGGTGCCTGCCTTCATATATCCCACCTCAGTACGGGTGCATCCCCCCCGCATATATCCCACCCCTGGACGGGTACCCCCCCCCCGCATATATCCCACACCAGTACGGGTGCCCTCCCTCATATATCACTCCCCTGTAAAAGTGCCCGCCTTCGTATATCCCACCCCGATATGGGTGCCCACCCTCATATATCCCCCACTTGTACGCATGTCCGCCCGCATATATCCCACCCCTGTACAGGTTCCCGCCCTCATATATCCCAGCCCCTTACGGGTGCCCGCTGGCATGTATCCCACTCCTTCACGGGTTCCCGCCCTCATGTATCCCACCCTTGTATGGGTGCCCGCCTTCATATATCCCACACCTGTAAGGGTGCCCTCCCTTATATATCCCACCCCTGAGCGGGTGCCCGCCCTCATATATCCCACCCCTGTATGGGTGCCCACTTTCATATATCCCACCTCTGTTTGGGTGCCCGCCCGAATATATCCCACCCCTGAACGGGTGCCCACCGTCATATATCCCACCCCTGTACGGTCTTCCGCCATCTTATATCCCACCTCTGTACGTGTGCCCACCCTCATATATCCCACCCCTGTACAGGTTCCTGCCCCTCGTATATCCCACCCTGTGAGGGTGCTCGGCCTTATATATCCCACCCCTGTACGGGTTCCCGTCGTCATGTATCCCACCTCCGGTACGGGTCCTGCCCGTAAATATCCCACCCCTATACGGGTGCCCGCCTTCATATATCCGACACTTGTACGGGTGCCCGCCCTCATATATCCCTCCCCAGTACGGGTGCCCGCCCTCATATATCCCACCCCTATACGGGTGCCCGCCTGCATGTATCCCACCTCTGTACGGGTGTCCGCCCTCATATATCCCACACCTGTACGGTTGCCGGCCCGCATATATTCCACCCCTGTAAGGGTGCTCTCCCTCATATATACCCCACCCCTATACGGGTGCCCTCCTTCCTATATCCGACACCTGTACGGGTGCCCGCCCTCATATATCCTACACATGAATGGGTGCCCGCCCTCATATATCCAACACATGAATGGGTGCCCGCCCTCATATATCTCACCCCTGTACAGGTGCCCGCCTGCATACATCCCACCCTTGTACTCGTGCCCGCCCGCATGTATCCCACCCCTGTACGGGTGCCGGCATGAATGTATCCCACCCACGGAACGGGTCCCGCCCGTATATATCTCACCCCTGTACGGGTGACCGTCTGCATGTATCCCACCCCCAGTACAGGTCCCGCCCATATATATCCCACCACTTTACAGGTGCCCACCGGCATGTATCCCACCCCCGGTACCGGGTATCAGCCGTAAATATCCCACCCCTCCACAGGTGCCCGCCTTCATATATCCGACCCCTGTACGGGTGCCCGCCCTCATATATCCCATACCCGTACCGTTGCCCGCCGGCATGTATCCCACCCCAGTATGGGTGCCCGCTAACATATATCCCACCCCTGTACGGGTGCCCGCCTGCATGTATCCCACCCCTGTTCGGGTACCCGCCCTCATTTTTCCCTCCCCGGTACGGGTGCCCGCCCTCATATATATCCCACCCCTGTTCGGGTGCCCGCCCTCATTTTTCCCTCCCCTGTTCGGGAGCCCGCCCTCATATATCCCTCCCCAGAACAGGTGCCCGCCCTCGTATATCCATCCCCTGTACGGGTAACCGCTCTCATATATCCCACCCCTGTATGGGTGCCCGCATTCATATATCCCACCCCTGTGCGGGTGCCCGCCCTCATATATCCCACCCCTGTACGGGTGCCCGCCCTCATATATCCCACAATTGTACGGGTGCCCCTTTCATATATACCACACCAGTACGGGTGCCTGCCCTCGTATATCCCTCCCTTGTACGGGTGCCCGCTCTCATATATCCCACCCCTGCACGGGTGCCCGCATTCATATATCCCACCCCTGTGCGGGTGCCCGCCCTCATATATCCCACCCCGGCACGGGTGCCTACCCTCATATATCCCACCTCTTCACGGGTGTCCTCCCTCGTATATCCCACCCCCTGCACAGGTGCCCGCCCTCATTTATCCCACCCGGCACGGATGCCTACCCACACATATCCCTCCCCTGTACCGGTGCCCGCCATCATATACATCCCATCCCTGTACAGGTGCCCACCTGCATGTATCCCACCCCTTTTCGCGTGCCCGCCCTCATATATCCCACCCTTGTACAGGTGCTCCCCCTCATATATCCCACCACTGTACGGGTGCCCGCTTTCATATATCCCACCCATGTACGGGTGCCCGCCTGTATGTATCCCACCCCTGTACGGGTGCCCGCTTGCATGTATCCCACCCCTATATGGGTGCCTGCCCGTATATATCCCAACCCTGTATGGGTGTCCATCCTCATATATCCCACCCTTGTACGGGTGCGCGCTCTAATATATCCCACCCCTGTACGGGTGCCCGACTGCATGTATCCCACCCCTGTACGGGTTCCTGCATTCATATATCCCACCCCTGTGCGGGTGCCCGCCCTCATATATCCCACCCCTGTACGGGTGCCCGCCCTCATATATCCCACGCCTGTATGGGTGCCCCCTTTCATATATCCCACACCAGTACGGGTTCCCGCCCTCGTATATCCCTCCCCTATACGGGTGCCCGCTCTCACATATCCCACCCCTGTACGGGTGCCCGCATTCATATATCCCACCCATGTGCGGGTGCCCGCAATCATATATCTCACCCAGGCACGGATGCCTACCCTCATATACCCCACCTCTTCACGGGTACCCTCCTTCATATATCCCACCCCCTGCACAGGTGCCAGCCCTCATTTATCCTACCCGGCACGGGTGCCTACCTTCATATATCTCACTCCTGTATGGGTGTCCGCCCTTGTATATCCCACCCCCTGCACAGGTGCCAGCCCTCATTTATCCCACCCGGCACTGGTGCCTACCTTCATATATCTCACTCCTGTATGGGTGTCCGCCCTCATATATCCCACCCCTGCACTGATGCCCTCCCTCATATATTCCACCCCTGTATGGGTGCCTGCCCTCATATATCCCACTCCTATACGGGTGCCTACCTGCATGTATCCCCCCCCCTGGTACGGTTCCTGCACGTATATATCCAACCCATATACGGGTTCCCGCCTTCCTGTATCCGAGCCCTGTATGGGTGCCCTCCCTCATATATCCCTCCCTGGTACGGGAGCCCGCCATCATATATCCCACCCCTGTACGGGTGCCAGCCTGCATGTATCCCACACCTGTTCGGGTGCCCGCCCTCATTTATCTCTCCCCGGTACGGGTACCCACCCTCATATATATCCCACCCCTGTATGGGTGCCAACCTGCATGTATCGCACCCCTGTTCATGTGCCCGCCCTCATATATCCCTCCCCAGTACAGGTGTCCACCCTCATATATCCCACCCCTGTACGGGTACCCGCCCTCATATATCCCACCCCTGTACGGGTGCCCGCCCTCATATATCCCAACCCTGTACGGGTGCCCACACTCATATATCCCTCCCCAGTACAGGTGTCCACCCTCGTATATCCCACCCTTACACGAGTGCCCTCCCTCATATATCCCACCCTTCCACGGGTGCCCGCCCTCATATATACCACCCCTTTACGGGTGTCCACCCTCATATATCCCACCCCTGTATGGGTGCCCGCCCTCATATATCCCACCCCAGTACGGGTTCCTGTCCTCATATATCCCACCCCTGTACGGGTGCCCGCTGGCATGTATCCCACCCCTGTACGGGTGCCCGCCCTCATATATCCGACCCCTGTACGGGTGCACGCCCTCATATATCCCACCCCTGTACAGGTGCGCGCCTCCATGTATCCCACCCCTGTATGGGTGCCTGCCATCATATGACCCACACCTGTACGGGTGCCCGCCCTCATATATCTTTTTCCTGTACGGGTGCACGCCCTCATATATCCTACCCCTGTTCGGGTGCCCGCCCTCATATATCCCTCCCCGGTACGGGTGCTCGCCCTCATATAATCCCACCCATGTACGGGTGCCTACCTGCATGCATCCAACACCTGTTCGGGTTCCCGCCCTCATATATCCCTCCCTAGTACAGGTGTCTGCCCTCATATATCCCACCCCTGTACGGGTGCCCGCCCTCATATATCCCACCCCTGTACGGGTGCCCCCCTCATATAACCCTTCCGGTACGGGTGCCTGCCCTCAAATATCCCACCCCGGTACGGGTGCCTAGCTGCATGTATCCCACCCCTGTTCGGGCGCCCACCCTTATATATCCCTACCCAGTACAGGTGCCCGCCCTCGTATATCCCTCCCCTGTACAGTTGCCCGCTCTCATATATCCCACCTCTGTGCGGGTGCCCGCCCTCATATATCCCATCCCTGTACGGGTGCCCGCCCTCATATATCCCACACCTGTACGGGTGCTCCTTTCATATATCCCACACCAGTACAGGTGCCCGCCCTCGTATATCCCTCCCCTATACGGGTGCCCGCTCTCATACATCCCACCCCTATACGGGTGCCCGCATTCATATATCCCACTCCTGTTCGGGTGCCCGCCCTCATATATCCCACCCCGGCACGGGTGCCTGCCCTCAGATCTCCCACCTCTTCACAGGTGCCCTCCCTCATATATCCCACCTCCTGCACAGGTGCCCGCCCTCATTTAGCCTACCCTTATACGGGTGCCCACCTCCATGTATCCCACACCTGGAACGGGTCCCACACGTATATATCCAACCGATTTACGGGTGCCCACCTGTTTGTATCCCACCCCTGTTCAGGTGCCCGCCCTCGAATATCCCACCCCGGTTCGGGTACCCGCCCTCATATATATCCCACCCCTGTATGGGTGACCACCTGCATGTATCCCAACCCTGTTCGGGTGCCCGCCCTCATATATCAAACCACTGTACGGGTGCCCGCTCTCATATATCCCACCCTGGTACAGGTGCCACCTGTATGTATCCCACCCCTGTATGGACTGTCCCTAGGATTTCTAGTAGAAATCCTAGTAAACAACACAGAAATCATCGATAGATACAGCGATAGCAGGCGGCTTGACGATTGCGAGGCACTACACATCAAGAAGTCAACACCAGCAATCAACAGCCAATTATTGCACAATTATATTCTACCCACCTCTAGACTCCGCTCCAATATAGAAGCATCAAGAAATATGGACCAATAGGCTTTCTACAAACACTTCTATTCAATACCCATTGTTTCGTGTTCTGTCTTGTGTTGATGAAATTAATACCCTATTAATACCACCTCTTGTTCTGTCTTGTGTTGATGAAATTAATACCCTATTAATGCCACCTCTTGTTCTGTCTTGTGTTAATGCCACATCACCCCTTCCACCTCACTCAAATGTAGATATAAAATCGGAGATGCGTAAGTTCTATTCAGTTGTGTATTTGTGAACTAAAGTCTTTGAAAATGTAATAAGTTTTACGAAACGCGCTCGTGTCGCGTCAGACTAGAAATAAAAATGAATTTTGGAGAATTGATTTTTGATTTACCTCCAACGGTGAAAAGAAATGTACGAAAGATTGAGAAAATTTGTGTTAGAATTATTAATCTTACTTTTTTGGTCATATTTAATAATATATGTCTACAGGAAAGACTGCTACCAATATATATATATATATATATATATATATATATATATATATATATATATATATATATATATATATATATATATATATATATATATATATATATATATATATATATATATATATATACATATATATCACAGACCAACTTATCACAGACAACAGGCACGCAGTCTATATTTTTGTTTAAAGTGTGACCAGGCTTTGACACCTGCCATTGGAGGACTGCCGAACATCAACACTCCAACACTTTCCCGTCACATTTAATGGGGGCCTGTCCAAGGAGCTTCACTCAGGTACTAGTACCAGAACGTCAATTTGTGGTAAGCGTACTTCACTTTGCTAAAGTAGCCTTTCAATATTATCATTAATTTTTACATTTATATGGTGCTGTGTGTATTGTGCATTCCGAGAGTAGCATATGGTGAGTGTGAGATAACTTTGGATTACGTGGTGACTGTAGGCCTCTGTCATTCTCTTAATTGGTCATCTCTCCCTCAGTGTTATTACTCGTGTTTACCACCTTTTGTCCCTAGGATATTTCTCATATTTTCGGCAGATCATCATTTTGGTACCCTGGTACTTTGGTTTGTCTTCGGGTCAAAGCACCCTATCTTCTGCAATCCGACCGAAGGAGGAAAAGAGGGCCATAGTTCCTCTAGCACGGACTTTGTTGCTGAGTTGGGACCTCAGCAGCAGTTCTCGTCACCAGTTGACACTCGCACCCCTACACGTCGGTCAGAGATGATGATATTTACTTAGGTAGGGATTTAGCTATCTTTTTACAGAGCACAAAGTTCGCTAATTCTGTAAGTATCATATTCATTTAGTGGAAAACCCTTGCTTATGTCCTATAGAGACTCGGCAAGGTATGCCTACATTCTTGGACTACCTAATTCACTTTTGAGGCAATTAACTGTTTCATTTGTTTTAGAAACTCAGTTTCACTTATTTAGTAGGATTTTCTTGCCCTTATTCTCTTAAGTTGAGTACCGGGTACAAGATTTCCTGCGACTTTGATTGACTAATCATTTACCATCCTATAATTAACTTTAATTGTTAAATATTAAAATTCCACAGGATAGTTACCAGTTGCCACGTTATCCTGTTTCTGATATTTACCATATCACAAATATATTCGTGTACATTTCTTTGCTATCTTTCACAATGTTTCGTCTCCAAGCTTTTTGTAACGATCCAGCTGGTGAAATAGGGACATTATGTCTGCCAAGAGGACTGAATTACAAACTCTTGTACACGAGTATCAACTAGATGTTCCCCATGGAGCCAACAAAAATGAAATACATAACCTAATCATGGATTACCTCTTAGAAGAAGGGAAAATTGACTCTGAAACTCACGAAACTTATTCTATTGCAGATAAAACTGATTTGGCAACTATGAAACTCAAACTCGAGCTTGCAAAGCTCGAGAGAGAGCAACAGCAAGCAGCTCTCCAGATGAGGGAACGAGAGGCCGCCTTGAGGAAAGAAGAAGCCTCCTTGAGGAAAGAAGAACAAGAAAGAGAAGCAGCCTTGAGGAAAGAAGAACAAGAAAGAGAAGCAGCCTTGAGGAAAGAAGAAGCCGCCTTGAGGAAAGAAGAGCAAGAAAGAGAGGCGGCCCTGGCAAAAGAAGCTCTACAACTAAGGGAACGAGAAACTACAATCAGGAAAGAAGAACAAGAACGAGAGACGGACCTCAAGGAACGGGAGAATGCAATACTCCGTGAGCGTGAATGAGTAAAGCTTGAAGCAAAACATCGTCACCTGGAGATGCAACGCGAGCATGACAAACAGCAAGCTGCTATGGCTATAGAATGTCGTCAACAAGAACTCGCGTTGGAAACTACGCACCTCACTCAACGCCAGCAAGCTACCGCCAGTCTTTTAGTAAGCTTCAATATCTCCCATGCAAGTAAGTTAATGCCACCATTCTTTGAGACAGAGATAGATGTCTTTTTTACCACCTTTGAGACCCCAGGTAATCAACTTAACTGGCCTGCTGACCAATGGTCTACCCTTCTCAGAGTGCATCTTACAGGTAGAGCTGCCGTTACTCTCAGTACCTTAGCGTCTGAGAATGACAACCAGACCTTGAAGCAAGCAGTGTTGGACGCCTACCTTCTCTCCACCGAAAGCTACCGACGAAAATTCCGTGACCATCTTAAGGCAAGTTCCACCACCTTTCTAGAATTTGCCAAACCAAAGAAAAGATATTATATGAAATGGCTGGAAGCAGCACATGTCTCTACATTTGCAGAACTCATCAACCTCATGCTAGTTGAGGAATTCCTGAGACGTGTTCCCCCTTCCGTCCGTTTATATCTAGCAGATAAAGAAGAAACCGACTACATCAAGTGTGCGAAGTCGGCTGACACCTACAGCCTCATCCACCGGCTGACACCATCACCACCTCCCAGTAAGAAGTCTTGGTACAACGATAAAGTGAGTACAGAGGAAGCGAGCTCACAATTGTATTGTAAGTATTGCAAACTCTATGGACATACCATAGACAGATGTGTGAAGGCTCAATACAAGAGCAATGAATTTACTAAACCCAAACAGACTCCTCCTAAGTCCGGAAAGCCTGTAATGAATGTTGGTGTTTATGTTAATGATCTTTCTCTCTTCAGTAAACACCTGTATCCTGGAACTGTCTCTACCAACGGTACAGATTCGAAGGGAAGTTTCAAATTGAAGATCTTGAAGGACACAGCGGCTCTTCAGTCCATTATGTTGAAATCGGCTGTGAATAACGTCACCTACACCGGGGAAACCGTCCTTATCATTGACCTCACTGCTACCACTCCATATCCACTCGCCAGAGTCCACCTGGATTGTCCCATCGTGACCGGTGAAGTCCAAGTCGCCATCAGAGAAAAGCCTTTTCCCATGCCTGGAGTGCAACTTCTCCTTGGCAACGACTTGGCAGAAGATCTGCAACCGCCCAACCTGATCATCACGGACAAAACCCAGGTGTGTACTTCTGTAATGGATAATCCCATCTTTGAATATGTTCCAGCAGAGGTTCAAGAAAGTGATAAAGTTTCTCCTCCGGTTTTGGTGACCACTCGTGCACAAGCTGCACGACCGCAACCAGCTGACTCTACTGCTACCGCTGTCCCTCAAGATCCTCAGAATCTACCTCCAAATCTTACCAAGTTGGAGTTCCGTAAGTTACAGAGGTAAGATCAATCATTAACACCATTATTCTTTCAGGCTGAGACTCAACCTGACAGTATCCCTGGGTTCTTCCTAGAGAATGAATTGCTCTACCGCAGATACAGACCCAGCAAGCTGAAGGAGGATGACGATTGGGCCAATGTCGAACAACTAGTGATTCCCACCAGCATACGGCCCGATATTCTACACCTGGCTCACGGAGCTCTTTCTCTCTATGGCTTCAACAAAACCTACCACGGAATCCGACAAGACTACTACTGGCCAGGTATGGTAAAAGACGTAAAGAAATACGTCCAAGAGTGTCATATATGTCAGATGGCAGGTAAACCTAACATCTCTATTCCCCAGGCTCCTCTGAAACCCATCCAGGTGCCTGCGGAACTTTTCCACAGACTCATCATAGACTGTGTTGGTCCTTTACCCCCGACCAGTTCTGGCAACGCATATATAATAACTATCATGTGTCCTACCACCAGGTTTACCATATCAGTTCCAGTAAAGAACATTACGGCTGCTACAGTGGTGAAACACCTATTGAAGATCTTCACCCAGTATGGATTTCCAAGAGAGGTTCAAAGTGACTGTGGCACCAACTTCACCAGTGATCTCTTCATGAAGACTCTGGAGGAGTTCAACATCACACAGGTACTGTCCAGCCCCTATCATCCTGCTTCACAGGGTTCTCTTGAACGTAGTCATCAGACTATTAAATCACTCCTAAAGAAATTCTGCAATGAGACTTTGAAGGACTGGGATAGACAACTTGACCTCATAATGTGCATTTTTCGAAGTCTCCCCAATGAGTCACTAGGAGTATCTCATTATGAGATGCTCTACGGACGTAAGCGCCGTACTCCTCTCAAAGCTTTCAAGGACTCTCTACGTAATGCCACCTTCAGTGACCATCAGAATGTGCCTCGGTTTCTTCAAAACCTAAAGCACATTCTAGAGAGAGTCCGTAAATTTGCTAATGACAACCTAGTGAAAGCCCAGGAGAGGATGAAGACTCATTTTGACCAGAGCAGCAAATTAAGGAAATTTAAACCAGGAGACTTCGTATTGGCATACCTTCCTATCCCAGGTTCTCCAATGAAAAACAAGTTTTCAGGACCCTACCGTATCAAGGAGTGCAGGAACAACAACAACTACGTTCTTGAGACTCCAGATAGGCGGCGGACGACCCAGCTGTGCCACGTCAACCGCCTGAAGCAGTATCAAGGTATTCCCCCTACTGTGCTGATATCTGTCCCTACATCTAAAGGTCCATACCTCCATAGTGAAAACTTCCCATCTTCTCCCGAAAGCATTAACACTGATTGGTGCTTTCCAAATCGGAAATCCTACCTGATCTTCATCCCAATTTACAGGACTATAATAGTGCTCCTTTGCCATGTTCTAATCCAATTCTCACCTCGCCAGATATCACGAAGCCTTTCATCCTCCATGTCGACGCCAGTGGTATCGGCATCGGGGGTAACCTAATGCAACAACGAGGCGAGGAGAATCTACCTGTTAGCGACTACAGCTACAAGGAACCACCGCACAATCGACAGGGAGCTACTCATCGTCCTGCACTTTTAGCACTTCGAACCATACCTGAAAAGTGCTCGGTCTACCACCATCTACGCTGACCACAACACCCTACACTTCCTGCAGCAAGCCCAATTCAACAATCGACGGTTTCTACAATGGGCTTGATATCTGCAGACTTTCAACTTGGAGCTCTCTACATCAAGGGGTCTGACATCATCATAGCAGACGCCCTCTCCAGAGTCAATGAGGTAGAGGCTGCTCCTCCTACCACTCTACCTCCTGAAGATGTAACTTCACCGGAACCGCAGGCTTCGGGGGGGAGTTGTGACGATAATCTCTTTCAAGAGAGATTGAGCCAGCTCTTCCCTACTTTAAGTTACACCAAAGGCACAAGTATAAGATGCTACATTCAAGATACGTCACCAGTAGCACAAAACGTTTTGACAAGGAGGCAAAACGTATCCAAGATCCCCCTACTCCACACACCCTCCTCACGCTGGCTTGTCATCAAACCAGCTAACTACCCTTCACCAGCTTGCCTGCCTGTGATTGGTGACTCACCAGCCGCGCACCTGCACACAGCACCTCAGCGCCCTCTACACGAATCGACGTCTGAGCCTGACCAGCAATCCACTTCAGAATATTCCTTGTGCTCTTAAGGTTGACACCTATCTCTGGCATACTCGCTCATTTGCTCGTATACAAAGGGAGGTTTCAGCCATAGCCGATATTCTCCGCACCATTTTAACATTGTATTTTGTATTTCACATTGTCTTTGAATTTTCTTTATTATTTAACTGAAATTTAACTTCCCGAGATTTGTCTTTATTTTCATTTATGTTTAAAGTAAATATATTAAAGTTTCATTGTTCATATTTTGTGTTTTACGTGTTCCTCCCTCTATTTTATAACAGACAACAGGCACGCAGTCTATATTTTTGTTTAAAGTGTTACCAGGCTTTGACACCTCCCATTGGAGGACTGCCGAACATCAACACTCCAACACTTTCCCGTCACAATATATATAGGGGTACCACCTCTGGTTGATTGTAGGGAACCCATTAGCCTCGAAGAAGAAGATATGCAGCACCCTGACAGCCTTCTCAGGCTCTCCCGTGCACTGGCACATATCGTCTTTTCTTACCACCCCCTTATATATATATATATATATATATATATATATATATATATATATATATATATATATATATATATATATATATAGGGAAATTTATTGTACAAGATTACAGATAACATAATGTGGCCTTAATGCATACACAACACAAAACACAACCAATACCAGGTTGGTTGTGTTTGTTGGTTGTTGGGCTGGCCAGGTTACCAGGTAAGTAACCTGGCCAGGTAAGTAACTTACTGCTACTATGTAACTGGTGTACACGAGGCTATAACCACTCAACCGTCAGTGACCATAAAAAAACCCGTCGTGACCCGTTGCAGGTCACGACCGAACTGAGTTCCCACTTTTTATCTATTAGTTCAGGTTCTCATCTTCCCAAATCCTTCCTTCTTCGTAAGCCTATTCTTGAATCTCGTCCTATAGATTTCTGTACTTATCTTCTTCCCTATAACGATACCTTCTCTCTCTCTCTCTCTGAGCTTCAGTCTGCCCTAGTGTGGTTCTACAGTGCCAGGCTCCGATGGCATTCATTATGAGATGCTACGCCATCTCCCTCCGTGCACGTCTCAGTATTCACTGAGCCTGTACAATCGGGTCTGAGAGTCATCGTCAGTCCTTGAGGTCTGGATCGATGCTGTTGTCTTCCCTGTTTGGAAACCAGGGTCTCTCGGGTCATCCCCAAGGACTTTCGCCCTATTGCCCTCACCTTTTGTGTCTGCAAGCTCTATGATTGTATAGTTAACGTTCGTTTGATATAGTTCTTAGAGCACTATCACCACATCTCCCCTTCTCAATTTGATTTTCGCAAGTGCCGCAGCCCAACAGATGTCCTGGTGAACTTGGAGGTCTATATTCGTACTGCTTTTGAATAAATTTTGCAAAGACCTCCGTTGTTGCCGTCCTTTTTGACCAGGAAAAGGCTAACGACACTATCTGACAGTATCATATTCTGTCCCAACTTCATTCTTTTGGCCGTCGGGGGAAAATCCCTCTCTTCCTCCAAAGTTTCCTCTCTTCGTTCATTTCGTGTGAGGCTTGGTACCACTCTCTCTGCCCCTTTTAGGCAGTATGAGGATGTACCCCAGGGAAGTGTTCTAAGAACTACTCTTTTTTCTAGTTGGCCTCAACGGTCTTCTTTCCTCTCTTCCTTCTGGCGTATTCTCCGCTCACAATGTTGACGATCTTACCCTTTGCTGTCAGGGAGATGATTCGACTCTTCTGCAACGCCGGCTTCACTTGCGTTTGATGCCGTGTCGTCTTGGGCCACCGATCATGGCTTCAAGTTCTCTGCATCTTAGACTGTGCTATGACTTTTACTCAGAAGCATGTCGTTCTTCGTTCCTCTTTCTCGTTTTATGGTCATCCCCTTGTGTGCAAGGATTCCGCTAAGCTTTTGGGGTTAATTTATGGCACTCGTTTGTCTTGGTCGCCCCATATCTCTTACCTTCGAGTTGAATCCTCTATGGCCTTTAACTCACTTTAGGTTTTGTCCCATACTTCTTGGGGAGCGGATAGGCGCACCCCATCTATTTGCACTCCTCTCTCGTCCTGTCTAAACTCGATTATGGTTGCCCTGCATACTCTTCTGCTTCTCCTTCTACTCTTCGCCATCTTGATGCTTTGCACCATACTGGGTTTCGTCTCAGCTCTGGTGCATTTCGTTCGACTCCCGCCCTCAGCTTGTATGTTGACACTGGCTTCTTCTCTCTTCAGGACCGAAGTGATCGCTACTGTCTTCTCAATCTTGCGCGGTCCTTCCAACATCCTTCCTCTTGCTTCTGTCGTGCTTTAGCTTTTACCCCTCCTGTGGTTCCTGTTCCTCTTTATCGCCTCCCTCATTCTGTCCGACTATCTCGCTTACAGGATTCTCTTTCCGTTCGTATTTCTAATGTTTCTCCTCGTATTGTTCCTTCCTTGTCCTCGTAGAGAGTACCTCCGTCCAAAGTTTTGTACATCCTTGACCCGCATCACTAAAGCTTTTACCCCTCCTCCGGTTCTGAAACGCCTTTTCCTTGAGCACTTTTCTTCGCACTCCCACTCTATTTCCATCTACTCCGATGGGTCTAGGTCTGCGAATGGTGTGGGCTACTCTGTTGTTTTTCCTGACCACACTTATATGTGTCGCCTCCCTTCGGAGGCTAGCATCTTTACAGCAAAACTTTGTGCTATTCTCTATGCTCTCCGTCTCTTGCTTTCTCATTGTCGATCCTCCTTTGTGGTTGTAATTGACTCTCGTAGTGCCCTCATGGCTCTAGGGTCCTTTAATCCTGTCCATCCAGTGGTCATCGAGATTCCACATTGGTTGTTTCTTATTTCAAGTAAATTTAAATCAGTAGAGTTTTGCTGGGTTCCCAGCCATATTGGTGTTTCTTTAAATGAGCGTGTGGATGCTGCCGCTAGGGAAGCTATCCGTTCTTGTCCCATCTCCCATAAAGGTATTCCTTATTCCGACTTTTATCCAGTTATTCATTCCTCCATCCTTGCCCGTTGGCAGGGTTGTTGGTCCTCTGTAGTTGGTAACAAGCTGCGTACTCTCAAACGTAGTGTGTCCACGTGGCCTTCCTCCTGCCACCGTAACCGGTGATGGTAAACTGCTCTAGCAAGGTTGCGGATTGGCCATACTCGCTTAACTCACGGTCACTTAATGGAGTGCTGCCCTGCTCCATATTGTCCGAAATGCGTTGTCCCTCTTACAGTTGTGCATATTCTTGTTGAATGTCCTGACTTCCAGGACGTGCGTGTGTCTTGCTTTCCGACCGTCCCTCGCGGTCACTTGTCCTTCGATAGAATTCTTTGTGAATCGGATACTTTTAATATTGTTCGCCTTGTGCGTTTCTGTTCTCGCATTGGCATTCTTGGTGATATTTGGCACCCTCTGACTATTTCGCACTTTGATGGTGATATATAGCCATCCCGGTTTGAAGCCTTCTTTTCATAATTACTTACTTATTACCTTTCTTCTATGTGCCTCGGATAGGTGCTTTCATCTCTTTATCCCTGATTGCTCCTAAATAGGAGATATTATCGTTATTATCAGTACTGGTTGCGGCCCAATGTGCACGCATTTATTTAGTTAAAATTCGTGAAAAATTACTTTCTTAACATATTGGGATGAAATTTTCATGATGCTGATGTGGGAGATTTATTTGAAATTTTTCACTATTTTTCATATTTTGAAAAAAACTCTACGTCACCAGGCACTTTAATATATAAAATATGTACATAAACATCTCCTAACGATTACCTTGTGGCATTTTTTCTGCGGCTCCTCCCTTGAGAGGCTTTGTTAAAAAAATCAACAAATAATTCTTTCTTTTGAAATAGAAAAAGGCTATGGAAAATTCGGAATGAAATATATTTAACTCTTAATCATGTTACAGTTTAGCACTGATGTGATATGGGTTTTCTCTGACCGATTATGGGTTTACAGATATACATAAAAAAAGATTAAACCATATGTGTTTTATGATCATATGCTAATAAAGTAATTACAATAAAATGAAAACAAAATTAGTTGCATTTCGTGATTGATGGGGAGCTGAGAAGGAGGTTTGGGCCTCAAATCTTCCCAGGGAAAATATAAGAATATCAACATTTGTATCAAGTTATACAAAACATGTAGAAATAATTGAAAGATTCAGAACAATTCACATTTGCTTATTTGTTGTGGTTGCAAATCTTTACCATAAGAAACAATAAATATACAATAATAATAATACAATTTAAACCATATATTTAACATTTTGAATTTTAATATTACCTTAAATTAAGAAAATATGTAGATTACAGAAAAACGAGGAAACATAAATAATTTAGTGATGAATAAATCCACAATGGCCGTGACGAGGGTTCAATCCTATGTCCGAGAAGATCCCTCTACGTCTGAGAGGAGAGTGTAAAGTAGTAAGGGTGAAGAGATGGAACAGCTTATTGATAGAGCTCGAGTGTATGGGGGAATTGTGTAAAACCCTGGTTTGCGTCTCGGAGAGGCTGCAGGATCCAAGTAGGGTTAATAGAACTTCTGGTTGCAATTCTTTTGACCATGTCGTAACTCAGTCGATTAAAGCAGCGTCTGGGATACTCTCGGACGTAGGTTCGATCCCTCGTCATGGCCCTTGTGGATTTGTTCATTTTATGCATCACGCTACTGTGATTTCTGTGCATAATTTAGTGATCCTTGGGTTTGGGAGCAGAAATCTATATAAATAAAAAATGTAAGTGCTCGTTTGCTCAAAATCGCTAATCTCCAAAAGTTCTTCACCGATTGCTTTGAAATTCTAACATAACGTTCCATTTGTGTCCGAGCAGGTTTTTATATACATACTATGCAGATGTCACGTCTGTGACGGGTAAAAACAAAACTTTTTTTTTAAAACTGTGTTTTTCATGGGAAGGAAATCTTTGAAACCTCTTTACCGGTTCCAATGAAATTTTGACACAACATTCCATTCGAATACGTGCGTGTTTTTATACACCTGCCATATAAATGCCACATCTGTGACAGGTAAAATCATGTTTTTTTTTTTTAAAAAACAACCCCATATCTGTTACACACACTACATTAAATATGTAACGATTCTATTTCAATGTTTCCTATTTCATTAATAAATTGAATTTTCAAAGATTTTGATTTATTTTTATTTTTATTTCATTATTTTGTATGACATTGCATTGGAATTGAGCTGTGTTGTTTACCATACCCTAATTTTCATTCCGTTTTTTAACTGTTTTTTTCTTATTCCAGCGATGGGGAACATCAGATCATTTGATGTTCCCAATTTTCTGATGGGAACATCAGATCATTTGGGAATACATCGAACGAGGGAGTGGGGAAGTTGGGGAAGACAAGGGGACAGGAGGGGGGATGATGAGGGAACTGAGGAGGGGGTAATGGTGGGGAGGACGAGGAAAACGGAGGAGTTGTGGATGGTGGGGACGAGGGGACGGGAATAGAGAATGGTGGGGAGGACAATGGGAAAGGGGAGTGGGGGATGGTGGAAAGACGATGGGATGGTGGAATGGGGGATGGTTGGGAGGAAAAAGGGATGGGGGAGGGAGTGGAATGGTGGGGAGGATGATGGGACGGGGGAGTGAGGAATTGTTGAGAGGACGAGGGGGGCGGGCAATGGTGTAGGAGGACTGGGAGACAGGGGAAGGTTGCTGTGGCTCAGCAACGCACATGTGTTGCTGAGCCAAATCAACGCGTGGCTGGGTACAGCTAGTTTTTAATAATATTGGTAAGTGTTGCCTCCCTGGCTTATCCAAGGACCTGCCGAGACTCAGGCCAGAGCCTAGATAAAATGATGTCACAAACGGTTGCGGACTAGATTGACAAATTCTTGTATAATTCCGTTAACCGTTAATATAAGAGATAGTTAAGTTAAAATATTTTCCAACAGTGTTATTGATAAGGAAAACCGAAGGTGATTTTGCATTACTGAAGTTGGAAATTTACTCGTTTCATAAGGCAATACAACCAAAATCAAGAGAAGGAGAATCAATAAAAGCTGCCAATATTATGAATAAATACTTTTATATATTAACACAATATGTTATACATCAAGGATATATAGTACATCTCACTTTTGCTGATACTTTTGGAGACATAACATTCACTATACTTATGGGAACACACAGTAGACCACATTCATGGATTATTCAATACACCCGACTTATGGAACCATGCAGGAGACTATATCAAGCACATGACTAAATTAGAGAAGGTTCAAAGGTTGGCCACCAGACTAGTAACCGAAAAGAAGGATATGATCGAAAAGGAGAAACTATGGGAACTAAATCTCACTTCGTTGGTAGACAGAAGAGATAGGGAAGATATTATCACCACATTACAAGATTCTCGGAGGAATTGATGGGGTAAATAAAGAGTATTTCACACAAGGTGCACACGCACTAATGGACACAGGTGGAAATTGAGTACCCAAATGAACCATAGAAATTAGAAAAAAAGTTTTTGTGTCATTGTAATTAAACAATGAAATACATTATGAGGTTATGTGGTGGAGACAGATTCCATACATCGATTCAAAGGTAGATATGACAGAGCCTAATAGGATTAGGAACCTGTACACCAGTTTATTGACGGTTGAGAGGAAGGACCAAAGAGCCGAAGCTCAACCTCCGCAATCACACCTAGGTGGGTACGAACGTTGAAACATAATGGATCACATTCCTGGAACTTATGGGTTGCAAACTGAAGTGGAAGAGCTGATTAGCTGCTACTTTCTTGACACTTATAGGCCAGGCTGATATTATTCGTAAGTCCTTCATGATAATTGTGGCTTAAACTGGAGTTATCAGTAACTGTGGGCTAAACCTTCTTATCTGTACCGTGACATATTAAGGGATGATCTCATTTAGCTAAGTGTCAATAGTGTCTCATCTCCATAAAACAGCAAATATATATTTTTATAGTGTTCTAAGTCAGAATATCAATCTTACAAGAAGGGAAATAGTTCCCTATAAAAAAAAACACCGAAAAAATATTCGTCACCATTCTGTATTTTGATAAATAGCATAAAAGTAATTTTGGACTGTAATATACATTGTCGCAAGCTTACAGTGCTAATATGATCAGCAACATTTAGATGTATCACAAGATAACATCATCGAAGGACCTGATGGTGACACTGTAATGATCACTAACCAAGAAGAACTAAACATGATATTAAGGAATATCTGACAAGAAAGTTAGAAGTGTTTAAACATGATAACAATTGCTCCAACATCCAGCCAAGCTTCAAGGTCGGTTATCGTGACCAGGACCAACACGACAGTAACAAACATTATTGTAAATTGCATTACTGAAGGAACATATATATAAAAAAAAGACATGATCTTCGACAAAATATGTGTTTTTATTTAGGTTTGCAGGATAATAATCAACGCTTTAAGTTACGTTTACAATACTAAAGCATACCGCAGAAAGCCAAGCCAATGGCTACTTTTGTCATAATATTAGAGTAAAACTATTTTAAATAAGCAAAAAGAAGTATTACAGGAAGACGGAACATAAGATGTATGATCACCACAGTGCTCCACTTAACTCATTCCGGGTAATGTTCATCCTGATCCAACACATCTCCAACATGTATCTATTGAGTATACATGTTATACGGTATAATTTAATGATAGCAATACCATTGACGTCAGAGAAGTTAGCTGGTTACGTGTTCTACTCGATGACTACCAATTATTTATTTTTTTATATATACAAGATACATACATACTGCATATATATACATATATAAAATATATATATATATATATATATATATATATATATATATATATATATATATATATATATATATATATATATATATATATATATATATATATATATATATATATATATATATATATATATATATATATATGCAATTGACGATCACAAAACACTGATCATTTTATGCGGAAAATCCACAGAGAAATATGAAATGAGGTGAACGTTTCGGCTTTGTTAAAGCCTTTGTCAACACCAGACTGACTGAGGAGAAGGGAGAAGGGGGGAAGATATATAGGTGTCGGCCTATATATCTTCCCCCCTTCTCCCTTCTCCTCAGTCAGTCTGGTGTTGACAAAAGCTTTAACAAAGCCGAAACGTTCACCTCATTTCATATTTCTCTGTGGATTTTCCGCATATATATATATATATATATATATATATATATATATACAAGTATATATATATATACAACTTGTATATATCTATATATATATATATATAGATATATACAAGAGTTGTTCCATTCTTGTACAGCCACTAGTACACGTAGCATTTCGGGCAGGTCCCTGGAATACGATCCCTGTCGCGAAGAATCGTTGTTACAACCAAGTACACATTTTACTGTTGCGTTAAACAGAGGCTACAGTTAAGGATCTGCGCGCAGTAAATCCTTCCCGGCCAGGATACGAACCCATGACAAAGCGCTCGAGGAACGCCAGGTGAGTGTCTTACCACTACACCACGGAGACTGTCATAGTTAATGTGACCACACAGCCAGGGAATGTACCACTAGATGACTACCATGTTAATGTGACCACACAGCCAGGGAATGTTCCACTAGATGACTACCATGTTAATGCGACCACACAGCCAGGGAATGTTCCATTAGATGACTACCATGTTAATGTGACCACACAGCCAGGGAATGTTCCACTAGATGACTACCATGCTAATGTGACCACACAGACAGGGAATGTTCCACTGGATGACTACCATGTTAATGTGACCACACAGCCAGGAAATGTTCCACTAGATGCTACCATATTAATGTGATTATTGTAAACCGGCCATTGTAAACAAAGGTACTGCAAGGAGAGTGTTTTGTTGAAACTTAAGCCCACAAACGGGCCTTTTACAACACAAATTTCCTCCTGCAAATTCTAGTTAGCAGGGTGACTTACAACAAAGGAATGTAGTCACTATGCGTTTGCGCAACTTGCATAACAGGAGGAAGGTGCCACAGTTAGGTTAGTTTTTTAGCTCAGATTTATTTGCCAGTTATTTCCTGTATCTAGTATTAATCGTCACAAGGCATGATAACACAACCCCACAAGGGTAAGAGTCTCTAATATACTTTATGTGCTACAATTGAAGTATATCTGTTCTTGGTAGATGTTACGTTGTAACATTTCCACAGGTATATTGTGAGCACACCTAAAATTAGTTGAGCTGCGACACACCAGGACTAGATTGTCGCAATTAATACCTGCTCATGATGGATCACATGTGGCGGACCAAGTCCGATGCTGGAAGATCAGCTCTCACAATACAAACAGCTGAGGGTATGTAATTCTAAACTAACAAATAGTAGTGTGAATTAAACCCTTAAACCTTAAAAGGCGCAATAAATTTACAGCTGGGGTGAGTCACTATTCCAGGACGGTGCACCATAGCTCCGAATGGTTGGGAGTACTTCATAAGATTTAAAAGTCCCGCGGCTACACAGGGGTTCACATCAGCTGCCTCAGGGCTCTAGTAAACAGACACTATTTAAAAAAATCGTGGGCAACATTCACGGGTGTGAAGGCCTCAGTTGTGAGTGAGCAACCAAGGCAAGCGCACACAGCATGAGCTAACAGCACTGCTGTTTACCTTGTGACCACAGCATCGCCTAAAAATGTTAAAATATATATGTAACTGACATTATTTAGCCATGATAGTATTACAGAAAAGCCTGACTGTGATAAAGACTGTGTTCAATGTTCAGATATCAGTGAACACAATGCTGTTCAAGATGTTTACAGCGCTAGCGACAGCACACTGTCATTGTTTCGTCCATCTGTGAGTCTTCAAACAACTTCTCATTTTCCATTACAAAATAAACTTGTTAAAAAATATTAATTTACAGGATTTAGTGACCGGGATTCTGAAAATAGCAGGATTGTGGTGAGAATTAGCGATGTGCGCAGTATGATGGGAGGAGGAATCCTTATGAGGAGGAAGGGAGAGATGGCGTCGTCTGTTGACTCTGTGTACTCACCTATTTGTGTTTGCAGGGGTTGAGCTCTGGCTCTTTGGTCCAGCCTCTCAACTGTCAATCAACTGATGTACAGATTCCTGAGCCTATTGGGCTCTATCACATCTACATTTGAAAGTGTGTATGGAGTCAGCCTCCACCACATCATTGCCTAATGCATTCCATCTGTTAACTACTCTGACACTGAAAAAGTTCTTTCTAACGTCCCTGTGGCTCATTTGGGTACTCATTTTCCACCTGTGTCCCCTTGTCCGCGTACCACCCGTGTTAAAAAAAAAATCTTTATCTATCCTGTCAATTCCTCTGAGAATTTTGTGGGGAGTGATCATGTCTCCCCTCACTCTTCTGTCTTCTAGATTCGTGAGGTGCATTTCCCGCAGCCTTTCTTCGTAACTCATGCCTCTTAGTTCTGGGACTAGCCTAGTGGCATATCACTGAACTTTTTCAAGCTCGCCTTGTGCTTGACAAAGTACGAGCTCCATGCTGGGGCAGCATACTCCAGGATTGGTCCTACATATATGGTATACAAGGTTCTGAATGATTCCTTACACAGGTTCCTGAAGGCGGTCTGATGTTAGCTAGGCTCGCATATGCCGCAGACGTTATTCTTTTAATGTGAAATTCAGGAGACAGGGTTGGTGTGATATCAACTCCTAGATCCTTTTCTCTGTCCGTTTCATGAAGGACTTCATCTCCCATTCTGTATTCTGTGTCTGGCCTCCTGTTTCCACCGTCTAGTTTCATTACCTTACATTTACTCGGGTTGAACTTTAGTAGCCATTTGTTAGACCATTCATGCAGTGTGTCTAAGTCATCTTGTAGTCTCATACTGTCTTCCTCCGTCTTAATCCTCCTCATAATTTTTGCATCATCAGCAAACAATGAGAGGAATGATTCTATTCCATCAGGAAGATTATTTACGTATATAAGAAACAGTATGAGTATATGGACAGAACCCTGCGGTACCCCACTGATGACGTCGCACCAATCTGATACCTCACCCTGCACAGTGACTCGCTGTCTTCTCTTATTTAGGAACTCCCTTATCCAATGGAGTACCTTCCCTTTCACTCCTGCCTGCATCTCCAGTTTTCGCACTAGTCTCTGATGTGGCACTGTGTCAAAGGCTTTCTAGCAATCCAAAAATATGCAGTCTGCCCACCCCTCTCTTTCTTGCCTGATTCTTGTCGCCTGATTGTAGAAATCAATTAATCCTGTGAGGCATGACTTATAATCCCTGAAACCATGTTGGTGTTGTGACAAAGTTTCTTCGCTCCAGATGCTCGACTAGCTTTTTTCGCACAATTTTCTCCATTAGCTTGCATGGCATGCCAGTTAGGGACACTGGCCTGTAGTTCAGTGCCTCCTGTCTATCCCCCTTCTTGTATATCGGGACCACGTTTGCCGCCTTCCAATTTTCTGGCAATTCACATGTTACCAGTGATTTGTTATACACCATGGAGAGTGGCAGGCACAGTGCTTCTGCTCCTTCATTTAGTATTCATAGTGATATTCCATCTGGGCCTATAACCTTTGTCACATCCAACTATAGCAAGAGCTTGCTTACATCTCCACTGGTAATCTCATATTCCTCTACTGGTGCCTGGTTAATTATTCCATCTCTTATCTCTGGAACTTCTCCTTGCTCTAATGTGAAGACTTCCTGGAATTTCATATTGAGTTCCTCGCACACTTCTTTGTCCTTTGTAGTGAATCTGTCTGCCCTATCCTCAGTTTCATTACCTGCTCCTTCATTGTTGTCTTTCTCCTGATATGGCTGTGCAGCAATTTGGGTTGGGTCTTAGTCTTGCTTGCTATGTCGTTTTCATATTGCCCTTTTGCTTCTCTTCTCACCCTGATGTATTCATTCCTGGCTCTCTGGTAACCTTCTCTGCTCTCAAGTGTCCTGCAATTTTTAGTTTCTCCAATGCTCTTTTACTTAGTTGCTTAGCTAGCTTACATCTCTGATTAAACCATGGGTTTCTAATCTGCATTTCAGTTTTTATCTTTTGGGCCGGGATAAACATTTCTGCTGCCTCCTTGCACTTATGTGTGATGTATTCCATCATGTCTTGGGCCGTCTTTTCCCTTAGCTCTGCTTCCCATGTTACGTCCGTTAAGAATTTTCTGATATCCTTGTAAATTTCCTTACGGAATGCCAGCCTTTTGCTTCCAGTTCCCATTCTAGAGTACTCTGGCCCTTCTTCGACCAGATACTCAAACGTCAGTACACTGTGATCGTTCATTCCTGTTAGGGCCTCGAAGTTAATTTCCCTTATGTCAGAGTCATTCAGAGTGAAGACTAGGTAGAGCCTCGCTGGTTCATCGTTTCCCCTCATCCTAGTGGGTTTCCTGACATGTTGGCTTAGAAAGTTTCTTGTCGCCACCTCCACTAGTTTGGCTCTCAATGTATGCTCTCCTCCGTGTGGTTCCTTGTTCTCCCAGTCTCTCCTTCCATGATTGAAGTCCCCCATGATGAGCAGATTGGATCGATTTCTATAGGCAGCAGAGGCTGCCCTCTCAATTATGTTATTAACTGCCATGTGACCCTTCACAGCCTGGAAAAACCATCTCCTTGAAACTCCATTCCTTTCTCATGTGTAAGGCCACTCTGCCTCCTCCCCTTCCCTCCCTCTCTTTCCTTATTACAGTGTAATCCTGGGGGAACACTGCATTTGTTATGATTCATGAGAGTTTTGTTTCAGTGATTCCAGTTACATCTGGGTTTATGTCTTGCGCTCTTTCCCTAAATTCACTCGCCTTGCTTGTAATCCTGTCTATGTTCATGTACATCACCTTGAAGCTGACGCGTTTCTGTCCATCACCAGTTTCTGTTGCTTCCACTGGAGTAGGTAAACATGGAGGGTCTTGGTGGGGGAGGGGGGAAGGGGGGGCCCCCTTGGTTGTGAGGGGGGCTGAGAGTGAGGGGGACCTGGGTTGTGGAAGGTCTGGGAGGACCTGGTTTGGATAGGGTAGGGGCGAAGTGAGGGCTTGGAGGAGTGGAGGAGAAGGGAGGGTTTGGGGTGGATAGGAAGAATGGGAGGGAGAGCTTGGCGGGGTGGGGGAGAAAGGACGGCTTGGGGGGTAGAGGAGAAGGGCTTGGGAGAAAGGGGGAGGAAAGAGGGCTTAGGCGGGGAGAAGGGAGGGCTTAGGGGGGGTTAGAGAGGAGGGAGGGGATAGGGGGTGGGGGAGAAGGGAGCGCTTTGGGTGGGGGGAGGAGTATAGGGGCTGGCGCAGGTAAGGCACCTATTGGTTGGGAGAAGGGTGTGATCCTCCTCCCACTGGGGCTTTTGAATTGCCTCTGAAGGGTTCCCCACTCCCTTCTGGGATCGTAGGGTTCTGGGTTGTGGTTCCCTGATTCCTTTCCCTCTCCTTGCACGCCTTCCTTGCTGCTGCTGCTCTTTCTCTCCTCCCTAGCCATATCCCTCTGTAGGAATACCGTTTTGAACTTCCGCACATTGAGTAGGCTGCTCTACTTTGCTAAAATTTCCTCTTTTGTGTTCTCGCTTTTGAAAACCACTTTTATCAATTGATCTTTGTCCTTGTTGTACCGGCCAAGCCTGAAAACCTTTTCTATATTCAATTCTTCCCCCTCCATCTGTACTCCTTCAAGGATCTCTTTGACTGTGGCTTTGCCCATATCTCTCCTCACCCTTGGAGTGGTCCCTATTTGCTCCCAAATACCTACTACGACTACTGCTCTTTTCCTCTCTATCAGTCACCTAGTACATCTTGCTGCTTCCTGAGTAGTAGCAACTTTCATGGCGATTTCCTTTACTGCAGAGACCACTTCCGGGGTCCTTCTAAGTATATCTGCAAATGCGGGTTGTAATGTAGAAGTCCCTTCTATAGATACATTACCATCTTCCTAAGGGCTGGTTAGTGGCTGACAATGGGAATTCTCGTTCAGGCTTTTAATCTCCTCCTCTGCCACAATCAGTTCATCCTGCAGGTTGGCTACCTTTTCCCTAATTACCTGTGGTTCCATCCTGATTTCACTCAACATATGAACGAGTGCCTCCTCAAGCGAGACATCTTGTCCTCCTCCTCCAACTGTGTTATGTCTGTTCTGTGCCATGTTTGTTTACAATTCCAGTTCTCCAATCCAATGTACTCATCTAGTTGTGCTTGCAGGGGTTGAGCTTTAGCTCTTTGGTCCCGCCTCTCAGCCGTCAATCAACAGGTGCACAGGTTCCTGAGCCTATTGGGCTCTATCATATCTACACTTGAAACTGTGTATGGACTCAGCCTCCACCACATCACTCCCTAATGGTATTCCATTTGTCAACCACTCTGACATTAAAAAAGTTCTTTCTAATAAATCTGTGGCTCATTTGGGCACTCAGTTTCCACCGGTGTCCCCTAGTGCGTGTGCCCTTTGTGTTAAATAGACTGTCTTTATCTACCCTATCAATTCCCTTCAGAATCTTGAATGTGGTGATCATGCCCCCCCTAAATCTTCTGTCTTCCAGCGAAGTGAGGTTTAATTCCCGTAGTCTTTCCTTGTAGCTCATACCTCTCAGCTCGGGTACTAGTCTGGTGGCAATCTTTGAACCTTTTCCAGTTTAGTCTTATGCTTGACTAGATATGGACTCAACGCTGGGGCTGCATACTGCAGGATTGGCCTAACATATGTGGTATACAAAGTTCTGAATGATTCCTTACACAAGTTTCTGAATCCCGTTCTTATGTTGGACAGCCTGGCATATACCTGGATTATATTATGTTGGACAGCCTGGCAGTTCTGAATGATTCCTTACACAAGTTTCTGAATCCCGTTCTTATGTTGGACAGCCTGGCATATACCGCTGATGTTTTCCTCTTGATATGGGCTGCAGGAGACAAGTCTGGAGTGATATCAACCCCCAAGTCTTTTTCTTTATCTGACTCTTGAAGTATTTCATCTCCCAGATGGTACCTTGTATCTGGCCTCCTGCTCCCTGCACCTATCTTCATGACATTACATTTGCTTGGGTTAAACTCTAACAACCATTTGTTTGACCACTCCTTTAGCATGTCTAGGCCTTCTTGAAGCCTCAAGCAGTCCTCCTCTGTTTTAATCCTTCTCATAATTTTGGCATCGTCCGCAAACATTGAGAGAAATGAATCTATACCCTCCAGGAGATAATTTACATATATCAGAAACAAGATAGGACCGAGTACAGAGCCCTGTGGGACTCCACTGGGGACTTCACGCCAATCTGAGGTCTCACCCCTCACCGTAACTCTCTGCTTCCCATTGCTCAGGTACTCCCTTATTCACTGGAGCACCTTCCCAGCTACACCTGCCAGTCTCTCCAGCTTATGTACCAACCTCATATGCGGTACTGTGTCAAAGGCTTTCCGACAATCCAAGAAAATACAGTCTGCCCAGCCTTCTCATTCTTGGTTAATCTTTATCACCTGGGCGTAGAATTCTATTAAGCCAGTTAGGCAAGATTTACCTTCCCTGAATCCATGTTGGCGATTTGTCACGAAGCCCATTCTCTCCAGATGTGTTACCAGGTTTTTTCTCACGATCTTCTCGATCAACTTGCATGGTATACAAGTCAAGAACACTGGCCTGTAGTTCAGTGCCTCTTGCCTGTCGCCCTTTTTGTATATTGGGACCACATTCGCCGTCTTCCATATTTCTGGTAGGTCTCCCATCTCTAGTGACTTACTATACACTATGGAGAGTGGCAAACAAAGTACCTCTGCACACTCTTTCAGTACCCATGATGAGATCCCGTCTGGACCAACAGCCTTTCTAACATCCAGATCCAGCAGGTGTCTCTTGACCTGCTCTCTCGTAATTTCGAACTCTTCCAAGGCCGCCTGGTTTACCTCCCTTTCTCCTAGCACAGTGACGTCACCTTGTTCTATTGTGAAGACTTCTTGGAACCTCTTGTTGAGTTCTTCACACACCTCCTTGTCATTCTCTGTATACCTGTCCTCGCCTGTTCAAAGTTTCAATACCTGTTCTTTCACTGTTGTTTTCCTTCTAATGTGACTGTGGAGTAGCTTTGGTTCAGTCTTGGCTTTGTTTGCTATATCATTTTCATAAATTTTCTCTGCATCTCTTCTCACCCTGACGTACTCATTCCTGGCTCTCTGGTATCTCTCTTTGCTTTCTAATGTTCTGTTATTCCAGAAGTTCCTCCACGCCCTTTTGTTCAGTTTCTTCGCTTCAATACATGCCCTATTATACCATGGATTCTTCAGTTGCTTCTCGGATTTTTCCCTTTGGGCCGGGATGAACCGGTTTACTGCCCCCTGACATTTTTGGGGACGTAGTCCATCATATCTTGTACAGACTTATCTCTGAGGTCTGTGTCCCAAGGTATTTCCCTTAGGAAGCTTCTCATCTCTTCATAATTCCCCTTTCGGTATTCCAGCCTTTTGTTTCCTAGTTCTTTTTGGGGGGAGATAATTCCTAGCTCTACCAGGTACTCAAAGTTCAATACACTGTGATCACTCATTCCCAAGGGCGCTTCCATCTTAACTTCCCTTATATCCTACTCATTTAGGGTAAATATGAAATCAAGCATTGCTGGTTCATCTTCTCCCCTCATTCTTGTTGGATCCTTGATGTGCTGGCTTAGAAAGTTTCTTGTTGCCACGTCCAGCAGCTTAGCTCTCCATGTTTCTGGTCCTCCATGCGGGTCTCTGTTCTCCCAATCTATCTTCCCATGGTTGAAGTCTCCCATAATTAGTAGTCCAGATCCATTCCTGCTAGCAACAGAAGCTGCTCTTTCTGTTATGTCAATGGTGGCCATGTTGTTTCTATCATATTCCTGTCTGGGTCTTCTGTCATTTGGTGGTGGATTATATATGACTACGACTATAATTTTTTTCCCTCCAGTTGTTATGGTACCTGCTATATAGTCACTGAAATATTCACAGCCCTGAATAACCATCTCCTCTAAATCCCAGCCTTTTCTTACCAGCAGAGCTATACCACCACCACCACCTCTTTCTTCCCTCTCTTTCCTCATAACATAATAGTCTTGTGGGAACACTGCATTTGTTATCGTTTTCGTTAGCTTTGTTTTGGTGAGGGCTATTATGTCTGGGTTTTCCTCTAGTACCCATTCTCCAAGCTCATGTGCTTTATTTGTAATTCCATCTATGTTAGTGTACATTGCCTTGAGGCTCCCTTTCTTCTGTCCCTTCTTAAATCGCCTTCTTGGTGAGTGTTCTGCCAGTGGAGGAAGCTGTTCCATGGGTGTGAGTATCTGTAAGGTGGATAACAGGGTCTTAAAGGATACTGGGATGTGGGGCGGGGGATCCAATGAAGGGGGGAGGGATAGGGAGGGTATGGGGTGAAAGGGGACGGACAGGGAGCGTATGGGGTGAAAGGGGAGGGAGGACAGAAAGGAAAAGGGGGAGGGGGGACTTGTGGGGAGGAGGGGAGGGGTAGAAGGGAGGGGAATGCGTGTGGGGGGGGGGGGAGGGAGATTTGGCTGAACATTTGAGTGGGGACAGGGAGGGTTTGGGGTAGGCGGTTTTCTATGCCGAGGAGGGTGCTGGGGTTGTCTTCTTTGCTGGTGTTACTGGGTAGCTGGTTGTGGGTTCCCCCCTCGCACCTGGGGGTGTTGTGTTGGGAGCTGTGACTTCCTGGTTTTCCCCTCTCGCCCTGTTCCTCTTCATTGCTTCTGCTGCTATGGCTCTCTCCTCCCTCGTCATATGTCTCTGGAGGAATACATTTTTGAATTCTCCCACATTTTTCAGGTAGCTCTTCCTTGATAGAATGTTCTCCTTTGTGTTCTCGTTTGCAAACACTGTCTTTATCACTCGGTCTCGGTCTTTGTTGTACCAGCCTAGCCTGAAAACCTTCTCAATGCTATGCTCAGCCCCTTCCATGTCTAGTGCATTCAGTATTTCATTCAATGCCGCTTTGTCCTTGTCATTCCACTCTGTCCTATTGGAGCCTTCCTGCTCTTTAATATCCACAGCAACCACTGATCTTTTCCTTTCCAGCAGCTGGCTAGTGGAGCATGCTGCTTCCTGTGAGGTGGCTGCTCTCATGGCCACCTCCATCACTGCAGACATTACTTCAGAAGTTATTTTTTTTATTATTTCTGCAAATGTTGCTTTTATTGTAGCGTTCTCTTGTAAAATACTATTACCACCTTCATCCTGGATGATTTTCTGAGTCTTAGCCTCGATACCGTTCTCATTGAGGGCTCTATTCTCCACCTTTGCTGCTGTCAGCTCTCTTTTCAGGCTGCTTATTTTGTTCTTCATTTCCTGCATCATTTCTTGCATCTCACTCTTGATTTCCTTCAGAAACTGGGCAAACATTTCTTTCATTTCGTCACCTTGACTTTTCCCTGTTCCCCTGGTACCTCTGGCTGTCAAGCTTGCCCCTGTTCCTATAGTTGTGCCGTGATAGGATTTGTCAGGAGGGTAAAGCGGAATGGGGGAGGGAGAGAGAGAGAGAGAGAGAGAGAGAGAGAGAGAGAGAGAGAGAGAAGAGAGAGAGAGAGAGAGAGAAAGAGAGAGAGAGAGAGAGAGAGAGAGAGAGAGAGAGAGAGAGAGAGAGAGAGAGAGAGAGAGAGAGAGAGAGAGAGAGAGAGAGGGGGGGAGAGAGTGGGGAGGGGGAGAGTGTGTGTCTGGGGGATGCGGGGGACTGGGGGTGGGGGGGGTGGAGATTGCGACCAGGTCAGATCAGGTCAGCTGGGGGGTAAGAGGGGGGGTAATGTATGTGTGTTTGTGTACTCATCTATTTGTACTCACCTAATTGTTCTTGCGGGGGTTGAGCTCTGGCTCTTTGGTCCTGCCGCTCAACCGTCAATCAACTGGTGTACAGGTTCCTGAGCCTATTGGGCTCTATCATATCTACACTTGAAACTGTGTATGGAGTCAGCCTCCATTACATTACTTCCTAATGCATTAAATTTGTCAACCACTCTGACACTAAAAAAGTTCTTTCTAATATCTCTGTGACTCATTTGGGCACTCAGTTTCCACCTGTGCCCCTTTGTGCATGTGCCCCTTGTGTTAAATAGCCTGTCTTTATCTACCCTATCAATTCCCTTGAGAATCTAGAATGTGGTGATCATGTCCCCCTAACTCTTCTGTCTTCCAGCGAAGTGAGGTTTAATTCCCATAGTCTCTCCTCGTAGCTCATACCTCTCAGCTCGGGTACTAGTCTGGTGGCAAACCTTTGAACCTTTTCCAGTTTAGTCTTATCCTTGACTAGATATGGACTCCATGCAGGGGCTGCATACTCCAGGATTGGCATGACATATGTGGTATACAAAGTTCTGAATGATTCTTTACACAAGTTTCTGAATGCCGTTCGTATGTTGGCCAGCCTGGCATATGCCGCTGATGTTATCCTCTTGATATGGGCTGCAGGAGACAGGTCTGGCGTGATATCATCTCTCAAGTCTTTTTCTTTCTCTGACTCATGAAGAATTTCCTCTCCCAGATGATACCTTGTATTTGGTCTCCTGCTCCCTACACCTATCTTCATTACATTACATTTGGTCGGGTTAAACTCTAACAACCATTTGTTCGACCATTTCTTCAGTTTGTTCAGATCTTCTTGAAGCCTCAAACAGTCCTCTTCTGTCTTAATCCTTCTCATAATTTTGGCATCGTCTGCAAACATTGAGAGAAATGTATCTATACCCTCCTTGAGATCATATACATATATCAGAAACAAGATAGGACCGAGTACAGTGCACTGTGGGACTCCACTGGTGACTTCACGCCAATCAGAGGTTTCACCCCTCACCGTAACTCTCTGCTTCCTATTGCTTAGGTACTCCCTTATCCACTGGAGCACCTTACCAGCTACACCTGCCTGTCTCACCAGCTTATGCACCAGCCTCTTATGCGGTACTGTGTCAAAAGCTTTCCAACAATCCAAGAAAATGCAGTCCGCCCAGCCTTCTCTTTCTTGCTTAATCTGTGTCACCTGGTCGTAGAATTCTGTTAAGCCAGTCAGGCAAGATTTACCCTCCCTGAACCCATGTTGGCGATTTGTCACGATGTCCCTTCTCTCCAGATGTGCTATCAGGTTTTTTCTCACGATCTTCTCTATCACCTTGCATGGTATACAAGTCAAGGACACTGGCCTGTAGTTCAGTGCTTCTTGCCTGTCACCCTTTTGGAATATTGGGACCACATGCGCCGTCTTCCATATTTCTGGTAGGTCTCCCGTCTCCAGTGACCTACTATACACTATGGAGAGTGGCAAGCAAAGTGCCTCTGCACACTCTTTCAGTACCCATGGCGAGATCCCGTCTGGACCAACAGCCTTTCTAACATGCAGATCCAGCAGGTGTCTCTTGACCTCCTCTCTCGTTATTCTGAACTCTTCCAAGGCCGCCTGGTTTACTTCCCTTTCTCCTAGCACAGTGACCCTACCTTGTTCTGTTGTGAAGACCTCTTGGAACGTCTTGTTGAGTTCATCACACACCTCTTTGTCATTCTCTGTATACCTGTCCTCGCCGGTTCTAAGTTTCACTACCTGTTCTATCACTGTTGTTTTCTTTCTGATGTGACTGTGGAGTAGCTTTGGTTCGGTCTTGGCTTTGTTGCTATATGATTTTCATAACTTTTCTCTGCTTCTCTTCTCACCCTGACATACTCATTCCTGGTTCTCTGGTATCTCTCTCTGCTTTCTGGTGTTCTGTTATTCCGAAAGTTCCTCCATGCCCTTTTGTTCAGTTTCTTTGCTTCCATGCATGCCCTATTATACCATGAATTCTTCTTTTGCTTCTCGGATTTTTTCTTTTGTGCCAGGATGTATCTGCTTACTGTCTCCTGACACTTTTGGGTGACATAGTCCATCATATCTTGTACCGACTTAGCTATGATTTTTGTGTCCCGAGGTACTTCCGTTAGGAAGCTTCTCATCTCATAATTTCCCTTTCAGTATGCTAGCCTTTTGTTTCCCAGTTCTTTTTCGGGGGGGGGGGGGGGATAATTCCTAGCTCTACCAGGTACTAAAAGTTCAATATACTGTGATCACTCATTCCCAAGAGTGCTTCCATCTTGACTTCCCTTATATCCCACTCATTTAGGGTAAATATCAGATCAAGCATTGCTGGTTCATCTTCTCTCATTCTTGTTGTATCCTTAATGTGCTGGCTTAGAAAGTCTCTTGTTGCCACGTCCAGCAGCTTAGCCCTCCACGTTTCTGGTCCTCCATGCGGGTCTCTGTTCTCCCAATCTATCTTCCCATGGTTGAAGTCTCATGATTAATAGTCCAGATCCATTCCTGCCAGCAACAGAAGCTGCTCTCTCTATTATGTTAATGGTGGCTATATTGTTTCTATCATATTCTTGTCTGGGTCTTCTGTCATTTGGTGGTGGATTATATATGACTACGACTATAATTTTTTGCCCTCCAGTTGTTATTGTTCCTATTATGTAGTCACTGAAACCTTCACATCCCTGAACAACCAACTCCACAAAATCCCAGCCTTTTCTTACCAGCAGGGCTACACCACCACCACCTCTTCCTTCTCTCTCTTTGCTCATAACATAATAGTCCTGTGGGAACACTGCATTTGTTATTTTTTCGTCAGCATTGTTTCTGTGAGAGCTATTATGTCTGGGTTTTCCTCTAGTACCCATTCTCCAAGTTCAATTGCTTTATTTGTAATTCCATGTATGTTAGTGTACATTGCTTCGAGGCTCACTTTCTTCTGTCCCTTCTCAAATCTCCTCCTTGGTGAGTGTTCTGCTGGTGGAGGAAGCTGTGCCATGGGTGTGAGGATTTGTGAGGTGGATACCAGGGTTGCAGATGATACTGGGATGAGGGGTGGGGGGTCAAGTGAAGGGGGAGGGACAGGGAGGGTATGGGGTGAAAGGGGCGGGTGGACAGGAAGGAAAGGGGGGTTTTCTATGCAGAGGAGGGTGGTGGGGTTTCCCTCCCCGCTGGTGTTACTGGGTAGCTGGTTGTGGGTTCCCCTTCGCCTCTGGTGGGTGATGTGTTGGGAGCTGTGGTTTCCTGGTTTTCCCCTCTCATCCTGTGCTTCTTCCTTGCTTCTGCCGCCATGGCCCTCTCCTCCCTCATGTCTCTCTGGAGGAATACTTTTTTGAATTCTCCTACATATTGCAGGTGGCTTTTCTTTGTTAGAATCGTGTCCTTTGTGTTCTCGTTTGCATACACTATCTTTTACACACGGTCTCGGTCTTTGTTGTACCAACCTAGCCTGAAAACCTTCTCAATGCTATGCTCAGCCCCTTCTATGTCTAGTGCCTTCAGTATTTCATTCACTGCCGCTTTGTCCTTATCATTCCACTCTTTCCTGTTAGCGCCTTCCTGCTCTTTAATATCCACAGCTACCACTGCTCTTTTCCTTTCCAGCAGCTGGCTAGTGAAGCGTGCCGTTTCCTGTGAGGTGGCTGCTTTCATGGCTACCTCTCTTACTGCAGACATTACTTCAGAGTTGTTGTTTTTTAGCATTTTCGCAAATGTTGCTTTTATTGTGGCATTCTCCTCCAAAATACTATTACCACCTTCTCCCTGGGTGGTTATCTGAGTCTCAGCATCGATACTGTTCTCTCTGAGGGCTCTAATCTCCTCCTTTGCTGCTGTCAGCTCTCTTTTTAGGTTGCTTATTTCATTCTTCATTTCCTGAATCATTTCCTGCATCTCACTCCTGATGTCCTCCAGAAACTGGACGAACATTTCCTTCATTTCATCACCTGAACTTTTCCCTGTTCCCCTGTTGCCTCTGGCTGTCATGCTTGACCCTGTTCCTAGTTGTGCCGTGATAGGATTTGTCAGAAGGGCAGAGCAGGGTGGGGGAGAGAGAGATAGAGATAGATAGATAGATAGAGAGAGAGAGAGAGAGAGAGAGAGAGAGAGAGAGAGAGAGAGAGAGAGAGAGAGAGAGAGAGAGAGAGAGAGAGAGAGAGAGAGAGAGCGAGAGAGAGAGAGAGAGAGAGAGAGAGAGAGAGAGAGAGAGAGAGAGAGAGAGAGAGAGAGAGAGAGAGAGAGAGAGAGAGAGAGAGAGAGAGAGAGAGAGAGAGAGAGACAGAGAGAGAGAGACAGAGAGGGAGAGAGAGATAAAGAGAGAGATAGAGAGACAGAGAGAGGGGGGAGAGAGAGAGAGAGATAGAGAGAGAGATAAAGAGAGAGAGAGAGAGAGAGAGAGAGAGAGAGAGAGAGAGAGAGAGAGAGAGAGAGAGAGAGAGAGAGAGAGAGAGAGAGAGAGAGAGAGAGAGAGAGAGAGAGAGAGAGAGAGAGAGAGAGTGGGAGAGAGAGAGGGAAAGAGGGGGAGAGTATGTGTAAGGGAGATGCGGGGGACTGGGGGGTGGGGGGCGGTTGTGGCAACCAGGTCAGGTCAGGTCAGATGGGGGGTAAGAGAGGAGGTGGGGTATAGTGGGGTCTTAATGCCTCTTTCCACAAAAGGTGTTAATCCTTTCTTCCCTGACTGAACGTTTGTGTGTACGTGTGTGTGTGCATTTTTGCGTGAGCGTGCGTGTGTGCGTGCATACGTACGTGGGCGTGAGTGTGTGGGTGCATACATACGTGGGCGTGCGTGCGTACGTGTGTGTCACGAGTTCCTGTAAGCGTTAACTTCTACCCAAAATGAGACACTTTGAGATTTTAAATATATATGCTATCCTTAACAAGAATTTGATAATATTTTACCTCGCACTGTACACCTGATTAATTGACCAGAGAGGGTGTGTGTGTGTGTGTGTGTGTGTACTCACCTAGTTGTGCTTGCGGGGGTTGAGCTCTAGCTCTTTGGTCCTTCCTCTCAACCGTCAATCAACAGGTGTACAGGTTCCTGAGCCTATTGGGCTCTATCATATCGACACTTGAAACTGTGTATGGAGTCAGCCTCCACCACATTGCTTCCAAATGCATTCCATTTGTCAACCACTCTGACACTAAAAAAGTTCTTTCTAATATCTGGGTGACTCATTTGGGCACTCAGTTTCCACCTGTGTCCCCTAGTGCGTGTGCCCCATGTGTTAAATAGCCTGTCTTTATCAACCCTGTCGATTCCCTTGAGAATCTTGAATGTGGTGATCATGTCCACCCTAACTCTTCTGTCTTCCAACGAAGTGAGGTTCAATTCCCGTAGTCTCTCCTCGTAGCTCATACCTCTCAGCTCGGGTACTAGTCTGGTGGCAAACCTTTGAACCTTTTCCAGTTTAGTCTTATGCTTGACTAGATATGGACTCCATGCTGGAGCCGCATACTCCAGGATTGGTCTGACATATGTGGTATATAATGTTCTGAAAGATTCCTTACACAAGTTTCTAAAGGCCGTTCTTATGTTAGCCAACCTGGCATATGCTGCTGATGTTATCCTCTTGATATGAGCTTCAGGGGACAGGTCTGGCGTGATATCAACCCCCAAGTCTTTCTCCCTCTCTGACTCTTGAAGTATTTCATCTCCCAAGTGATACCTTGTATCTGTCAATCAACAATCTTGTGTGTGTGTCAATCTTGTACTCACCTAATTGTACTCACCTAATTGTGCTTGCGGGGGTTGAGCTTTGGCTCTTTGGTCCCGCCTCTCAACTGTCAATCAGCTTGTGTACAGATTCCTGAGCCTACTGGGCTCTATCATATCTACATTTGAAACTGTGTATGGAGTCAGCCTCCACCACATCACTTCCTAGTGCATTCCATTTATTAACTACTCTGACACTGAAAAAATTCTTTCTAACGTCCCTGTGGCTTAGCTGGTACTAAGTTTCCACCTGTGTCCCCTTGTTCGTGTCCCACCCGTGCTGAAGAGTTTGTCTTCGTCCACCCTGTCAATTCCCCTGAGAATTTTGTAGGTGGTTACCATGTCTCCCCTTACTCTTCTGTTTTCCAGGGATGTGAGGT